>NC_057863.1:66305293-66658626 GCF_019393635.1 Dromiciops gliroides
GGTCCAAACTGTAGAAGTTTTCTGAGGCAATATAGATAGCCAGTAGCTGGAATCCCATAGTAATAGTAAGGCAAAGTTCTGAATCTGGTGGTGCTAGGGCAGAGAAGCCCATAGCACAAGCTCTTTGAACTGTCAGTATCAAGTCAGAGAACTAAGAAACAGGGGAAATGGTACAGGACACCAACCAGGACAGGAAGCTGTGTGTGGTGGAGGACTGTAGGGAGGATATTCTGTGAAGCATTCCACCAAGCCTGAAGGAAAGAGCATATCATCTAACTGGGCCTAGTTCTGATGACCCAAAACTCAATTGGGACAGAGACCTGGGCTGGTGAATGATGAATTGTTTGACGTAGAAGGAGGATGAGATGCTTTGAGATTCAGCCCCTGAGGAAACCACTATCAGAGGGGTCAGAATCAGAAAGCGAATAGGGGGAAATCAAGGGGGGAAAAGATAAAAAAAATTACCAAAGGTCTAAGGAAGAAGAAAATCCAAGAATCTTAAACATAAGGAGACAAAATGACTAAGAAAACATTAACGAAGAAAGAAATATGTTCTTGAAATAGTGCAATAAAAATTCAGGCATTTATGAATAAATATTGCAGAAGGAAAATTATAAAAAGAAAAATAAAACCCAAAACAAAATAAAAAATTCCAAGCCTCTCCAAACTGAACAATTTTAATTCAGATTTTTTTGGGGGGACAATGAGGGTTAAGTGACTTTCCCAGGGTCACACAGCTAGTAAGTGTCAAATGTCTGAGGCTGTATTTGAACTCAGGTCTAAAACCATTAAAAAACAACAACAGTAACTTAAAAAAATATGCTCACTATCCAAGCAAAACAAACTGATCTTTAAGAGAAGATATATAGAGACAACTTAAAAGATAACTGGTCTCCCAGAAGAACACAACAGGACAAAAAAAAAAAAGCAAAGCAACAACAACAACAAAACTTTAACACCCTAACAGGAAATAGTAGAAGATATCATCCCAGAACTTCTGAACAAAGAAAATGAAATACTGATCAATAGAATTCAGAGATCACCTCTAGAAAACCCCAAGGCTAAACACTTGAAGACACATAGTAGTTAAATTTAGCAATTCAATTAAGAAACAAGAAGTTTCTGCAAAGGGTCAGGAGAAAAATCTTCAAATACAAATAAAAGGAAATTTGAACAAGGTAAGATATTAAGAGTATAGAAATCTATAATAATTCAGGGTAAAATTTAGAGCTAATATTGAGTAAATTGGTGTGGAAGAGGGGAATGACTAAAATTGAGGGAAATGGAGGGGGCTTTGCTTTGGTGGTAGGAGGGAGTTTCACTGATGAATGCTCCTATAGGTGAAGATAAAGGGTCTGTGAAAGGTATGGCCCAGGGGATTTAGTCCTTGCAATGTCTTCTCATATTACTTTAAAATCAGGGAGTTGGAACAAAACACAACTCACAATACCAATCCCTATTTGGAGTGATGATATAGGGTCATCTTGTATATGAAGGACAGTATTGTAAATTATAGTCAAAGATGCTATCGGAATCATGGGATCATGGGATATAACAATCCAACCCACTCATTTTCAGATGAGGGAGCAGAAATCTAGAGAGCATAAGTAAGACCCTGGAGTTCGCTCATCTGTTAAATGATGGAGCTAATATTTCAAACCCAAATGTGTATTTGGCATTCATTCTATTCTACCACATTACCTCTGAGGAGACATACTATTCTTCCTCAGGTCAGTCATTCTAATCTTGTAGAACATCACCTCTTGTGCATATATGCTAATAGATGAGAACTGGAACAAAGAGGATCTAAATGGCAAAAAAGTCCAACCATCGGATAATCCCCAAATCATCTACATTTGCTGTAGGGATGTGATAGTTTCTGGTCAAAAATCTTTCATTTGAGGTAAATAGTGAAATGGTTTTCTCATTCCACTATTCACACAACAAATGAGGAACAAGAGGCCACCTCAGCATTCTGGACAAAGTAGGATGAGGAGAGACCATATATGAACTGTGAAATTTTCATTTAATCAGTGATTGATGGATGACATAAGGAAAACTGTGGAGATCTGCCTAGTGACATTTGGGTAGGGCCCTACCTATTTAATAACTCCAGATAATAAACTGCAATTACTTCCCTCCTTTCTAATTTCAAACTCCTTCATAAAATATTTACGGTGGGCAGCAATCCAGCTATTTATGGTTCTGTCTAGACAATTGGAAGGGGAAAAAAAAAGCAGTCAATTCCATGAGTCCATGTGATGCTTTCTTGTTGCCTTGGTGGCCAAAGGAGATTGGTACACATTTGGTTGCTTTGACCATTCAGCAATCAACTGTCAATCAATACTGCCTCCCCAAATGGAAGCCACTAGCTACAGATGACTTAGTCATTTCATCAAGATACATGACCTGTGTAACAGAGGAACTTTCATTCTCTGTATCCACTGCTGGTGTCAATAGGGGTCACTGGCATAAAGTGAGAGAAACCCCTGTGAAATTTTCCTGCATAAGGAGAATGAAATTCTGTTGTTTTCAGACAAAATGCCCTAATTACTTCTGTTATGAGGGGACTTGGGAGTCAACTGTCTTTGGACAGTTGTTATTAGTTAAAATTCACTGGTTGTTCAAAAATCATCTGTGCTTTATTGAGATTGCTATGAATAAACACCTGACTAAAAGCACAAAAGACCAAAGGGGGAAGGATGGGTAATGATGAATCTCCAGTGGAGGATACTGACTTTCAGTAAGAGAAGAGTGGAATAAAAATGTCTTATAATCTATCAGTGGAGTTAAGCAAAAGAGAGCAAAGAAAATCAGTGGGGCAGTAAACTGGCCTTTAAATAATGAAAGTGTATTTTTTTTAAATAACATTTGTCTAACAGTACTTTCCCATTTACTCTGTTGGTTAATCTTTTTAAAAATTTTAAAAATATTTTTTGGGCAGGGCAATGAGGGTTTAGAAACTTGCCCTGGGTCACACAGCTAATAGGTGGCAAGTGTCTGAGGTCGGATTTGAACTCAGGTCCTTATGAATCCAGGGCCAGTGAAGCAGTCAAAAATAACAGAATATAATAACCTGTGCTAACTAACAATATGTTAATAACAATATAGCAAAGGGAGAGAGGAAAGTTTTGTCCAGAGGGGCTATTTTTTTGTCCTCATGAACTGGCACTTTGACGTTGGTCTTGCAAAGGGAGGGCCTCTGCAGAGAGTACATGTTACAGATGGTGTATATTATAACAGAAAGAGAAAAAGAAAAAACAACAACAACAACAAAACAAAACTGTTGATTTAAAGTCTCTGAAAGTCTTTTCTCAGATAATTCTTGGGATTTCCTCTAGGTATAGTCCTGGAATGGAAATCTTTTCAGGGGTTGATGTGTGGATGCTGGTAATCAGCCAGGAACATTTCCTACATAATTGAGCTTAACAGAACTTTAAAATAGCTTTTTCAATAATCAAATCAAACAATGAAAGTTCTCAAAAACACGTCTAAGGGAATTCAGAATCTTAGTTGTTACACATGAAACATATAATAAAACAAAAATTGGAGCATTCTCTAAAACCTAATATTACTGTAGTCCCCCCTTATGGAGAGTAAATTGAGAAGACAATTGCTGCGATATTAATTTTTTAAAATAATTTTTATCTTTGTTTCATCACTTTTTGCATCATCTGCCTAATTATCCTCATGCCATTATGAGAATTTTAAAAATCTAATATAATTTATAACAGATGTCCAGGCCAAATCCAACACTGTATTTATCATGACACCTGAGATAATTATGGGGGTTACCATAAAAGAACAGAGAAATGGTGGGATATGAGCATTCCCACACTTGAACAATGTATACTGCCCATACAATATGCCAGGCTTAAAATAGGTGGGTGGAATATATGTCCATTCCACCAAACATATTGGAGGAAACTGAGTCAGACTTAATCAGATGCATGAGATTGAGATGTCCATGGCATCAGGCATATAGGAGGGGGCATGGAAGCCAGGTGTAGAATGAGATGGGTGGTATCAAAACTTCCAACCATCTGTACAGTATTGTGGGAAAAAATAAAATAAAATATTAAACAAAGAGAAACCAACCTCAACATTTGTCAAAAGCCATTCCCTCAGCCATACCTTGACTTCATGCATGTCTCCCCTCATGTAAAGTTCAATGTCTGTTCTTGCATGTATTCCTCTTGTGATTGGATGGCATCTTGGCCAACTGGCATCTGATAATTCAGAATAAAGGCAATTAATGTCTTAAATGATAAGTTCCCATAATCCAAGTCTCATATGGATTTAAAAATTGATAATAAATGATCACAAAAAATGTGAATGTACCTTGACTCAGAATATAATATACAATTATGCAACAATTTTTAATTTTTTACTTAGTATAAAATTACTTTTGTGAAAAATTGGAATATATTTAAATACAAGTTAAAGCACAATACAATCTGAAAGAAAATTTTTTTTTGAAAAAAGAAAAATGTTCCCCTCTTTTTTTTCTTGGAATATGCTTATAAAAATAATACTTCTAGAATCAGTTTACACTTGACATGGCAACCGATTTGCTAGGGAAATGCTTTAAAGAGTTTGATCAAATAATCAGTTGAGAAAAAATAACAAAAACAAACAACTCAGAATATGGGAGCACAATACTCCCAGAATTAACTTTTTATTATGAAATCAAAACCATCTTGCAATCTTTCAAAATAGAGATAGATGAATGAATAGAAGAAAATACACATGGAACAATAAAAGACAATGAAATTCAAACTAGGGAAATCTAAATGAATATGAACTTAATATTAATAAAAGTATTATAAAATATAAACTTGATCACATGACTATAAAAAGCTTTTACAAATATTCTCCTTGTTTTAAAACTCAGTATAAAACACAATCTCAAAAGCATGAAAATCTCTATGAAAATAAACCCATACCATTAATTTAAAAATGTATATGTAATAGCATAGAAATCCTATGTAACCTCTGAACTGACATTAATACTCTGAGTGAATTTAGAACACTTTTGATTCCTATATCTAAAATCCCCAATACTCATACCAATACCTTGCTGCTTACTTCTACATTTCTGTAAAATATGTACCCTTCCATGGCAAAAGAAGTGGAGTCTTGAACTATTCAGCTTAAGTTTTTCTTCTTTAACCCCTCTATATTGTCTGTCAGTCCTTTCACCATACAATGCTTTATAAGGTTACTAATTAAAGACAAAAGCAGATTAGCAAAATTATGAACAAAAGGAGTATATCTGGAACTTAAAGAGCTTTCTAAGGTTGAGTCAGAAGCACAGCCAGGCTGGAGAAAGGCTGAGCCTGAAGCTGCAAATGCAGGTAGAGAAAGCTGCGCATGCTCATTAGATCTCTGGACTTCCCAGTCCCGGGAATCAAGGGGCTTGGCCATGGGAGGAGTAGAAGGTGGGGTCTGGAGAGGAGGGGAGGGACCAGGGCAATTTGAATCAGACTTGATTTTGAACTCAGGCCCTACCCCCACTGCTAGGGGATTAAAAGCTTCTAGAGGTTGGGTCTTTGCCCCCAGGCATGCAAAATTAGAGAATCTCTCAGCATTAGAATTTGAAAAAATGCAGGAGTTCAAGGTTTCCCTGAAAAAGCATGGCTGGGAGAGGGGGGTGGATATTTATATTCCCTTGCATGAGCACCTTGCTGGCTCTTCTAACAAAAATAAAAAGAAAAATAGAAAATCCACAAAAACAAAGCATTAACATGATCTTATCTCCCATTTGTCTGGTTAAACATACTAGACTCAAAAATAGGGTAATTAGGGAGTTTAAAAGGTCCATTTGAAAAAATTTAAAGGGAAAACACCCGGCAATTCAGCAATACTTCTGATTTAAAGGGACAGGGTAGGGGAGATTTCTTACCCAACTGGAAGATCTAAGAGTGAGGTTCAGCTTTCCTCTTCATGGTCAGCCATCTGTTAAGGCTAAAATTCTAGCTAGTCTGTCTAAAATATCTAATGAGTGGTCGCCAATAAATTATAAGCTTCAGCAAGAGTTAGACTTTTAAGCATTTATTAAGGAGAATAAGAATTTGGTAAAGAGAGAGAAAAAGGCCTACATTCCTCTATCTATTAAAGGGAGAGCACATTTCTAGTTCCCTTCTCTACCGGAGTCCTCAGGAAAGAGAGTGAGTCAGAACAGGGCAGGCTCCCCCTTCTTCCTCCCACAAGCAAATGTCACTTCCTGACGCCAAAGAAAAGATGCATGGTCTTGCCCTCAGAGATGTTCACCTCATGGGGCAGCTTTTCTACAGTAAGTCTCCAGCAGGTGGCATCATTCCAATCATTACAATACCCTTTACCATCTTGGCTACCATCCATTGGACACTCTCTAGTTTATTAGTACCCTTTCTAAAATGTGGTTCTCAGAAGAAAACAATTACTCCAGGAATAGAGCAACCAGGGCAGAGGACAGAAGAAGTAGAATGTATTTCATGCTTGAGACCATGTTTACTTTAGTTTTGACTCAATTCACAATAGCTTTTTTGGGAGCTGCTCACTGTTAGTCCACTAAAATTCCCAGGTTTTATTTCCAAAATACTTTCTGGTCATATCACATCTATGTTCTGTACATGAAGTTGATTTTTTATCCTAGTATAAGATTTTCCATTTATCCTTTTCAAATCTAATTTTATTTCATTTTAGTCTTTAGGTATCTTTTTGTAACTTGCATCTGTAATATGACATGTTAACTATCCTTTATAACTTGGTATGATCTGGAAATTTTACAAATATAGTAACCTTAATCTGTTCTAAATTTACCTTATTTTCTAGCAACTAAATTACAGTTCTCCATCTTGTCCATAAGAATATCTCAAGAGCTTTAGCCAGTGGTTTGCAAAAATCTAGGTAAGGAATAAATTCATTATGAGTTAGGTTATTCAGAATCCAGTGGAAAAAATAACTAAATTTGAAGTCAGAGGTTTGGATTCAGATCTTACCTTTACTTTTTATTACTGTGTGACCTTGGGCAAGTCACTTAAACTTCATAGGGCTCTCAGTTTGCTCATCTATTAGGCAAAGGGTTTAGGCCAAATGGCCTTGAAGTTTTCTTCTACCTTTAAAGGAATGTTTTTATGATCCAATAATCTACAAATCTGATAGCTTTGTCAAAAGGTAAATAAAGATACTCAAGGATTCACAATTATTAAAATGTATATGGAAACCAAGGAATACTGTAGTCTTGTATGAAGACGAGTCACTTATTCAAATAACATAAGCAATGAAATTTTCTTTTTATCATGAATTGGTATATGAATTAATGAAGTGTTACTGGAGATACTTGAAGAAAAAAATAAGGAGAGTTGATGATTACAAAATTTAGAGCTAAAATGAATTGGTTAGAGACTATTTCACTCAATATCCTCATTTTAAGAGGGAGAAATTGAAGCCTATTGACAGGAGAGTAAACTACCTCAAACCCAAAAAAAATGTAGCAAAGAGAAGCGTTAGGATTTCAACTCAGGTTTTGAGACTCAACATCTAGTGCTAGTTCTACTATAGTTTACCTAGAGCATTTATATAAAGGACAATCAGGGGGAGATGACTCTCTAAAAGAGAAAACATATAATTAACAACAACAACAACAACAACAATAATAAGAGTTGTGGTTGTGGTAGTGGTGGTGGTTGTTGTTGTAAGCCAGAACACTACTGGACAGATGCAGGGCAGTGGGGAAGAAATTAGCTTCCAAGTGTATAGACATAAAATCAACCTGTGAGCTGTTTGACCAAGGATTATATAAGGTATACTTTATGTACTCAAGAGCAGGAGGGTTCCTAGAACAAAATTGCAGAGTGCTTTTACCTCCTTGTGGGCTGTCTTTATCTTGAAGTCACAAGTATACTTTTATTAAAGTAAGTTCTTATCTTAACCCTCTGGGTCCTAGTAATCCTTGGTAAAGGATATGTAACTTCTTCCCAGGAAAATGATGATAAAAGATGATAATTCATATGACAATTAAGGATAGTGGTTACTTTACTTTTGATATTGTGTTGAATTATTATTATTGCCATTTTGAAGAAGAAGAAATTGATTATATGAAGATCGAAGGACTTGACCAAGATCAAATAGGAAAGGTTCAGAAGTGAGATTTGACTCTGATCCAAGTCCAGTATTTTTACCAGTAGGTAAATTACTTGAGAAATCTCATGTTCTAAATTGTTTGTCATGAAATAACACATCACAGCACTAGACAATAAAGAGGGAAGGGGAAGAAGAAAAGGGGGGATTTAGCAGAAAATGGAGTTCTTGTCTAAGTATATAAAATGTTTAATTTTCTTTTTAGCCACTGAAGATATAACAGGGTACTAACTTGTTTCTGTCTGTCATTCTATTCATCTTTTCGTATGGCTGATTGATCACATAGATAATTTTGGCTGGAAACTGCCATCACCACAGACAATAGTCCAAGGCAAATTTTTCTTATTAACACTCAAAACATTCCTGAGCTCTTAAACATCTTTGTGAGACAAGGGATTCTGTTCTCTTCATTAAGAAAGCAAAGCTTGTTCCTCTATGCACCAGCTAATTCCTTCCCTAAATGTTTGCTGTCATGTAGGTAATGATAATAATCATTCACCTTTAGATAGTGACTTACCATTTACAAAGCATATTACGCAGATTAGCTCTTATTGAGCTTGCCAATAGTTCTGTGACTTAAAAAAGAACAAGTATCATGGTTATTAACATCTTACAGATGGTGAAATTGAGGCAAAGAGACACTTTGATGACTCGGGAGTCAATCATTATACTCACTACTTTGCTGGGATAAGGAGAGCTAAGTCGAATAATGTTGATTCTTGCCACTGTAGTATTGTACCTGTTTATAGCAGAAAATCCTAAAAAGGTCACAGGGAACTTTGGTTTTTTATTTTTATAGATAACTTTTTGTGTGACTTTTATTTCTGAACAAGTCATTTCATTTCTTGTAATAAAGACTTTAAAAGAAAGAGGAAAAAAGGTAGTTTAGCAAGACCAATGAAAACATCAAATGTGTTTGACAGTATGTGCACTTTTCCTATCCCATAGTCCCCCACTTCTGTAAAGAGAGGAGGGTAATTAATTCATTATCTCAATTCTTGGAGCTGTATTATTAACAGGAAATATAGATCCAAGAAGGTAAGATCAAATAACTGAACCTTAATGAAATAATCCAAATTAGAGAGAATTCTTAAAAGTCTACTTTGAGAAAGGGATAAAGCAGATGCCACTTCATTCATGGTGATTTGTGAGGGGAGTTACCATAATTTATCTCCATCTGTCAAAGCTCATGCCAAAGGCACCATCTAACAATGCTCATAAAAACACTTGGAAAATGAATCCTTACTGCAGGAGGAATCCGGGCAGAGTATTTTAGATTTAAAGGCTCAAATATACCACTAGACACTGAAATATGACAAGGAATCAGAACTAAAGGAAGCAAATCAAGTTGATGGTTTTCAATTGCTGAAAGCATTTTCTATCAATAGAGATTTTCTGTTTTTTGATATTATTTGTGAAGACCTGAAAGAACTGAAGAAATAGTAAACCACCCAACCAACCACCCAACCACCACCAACAGAAATTACTGAAAAGGGGGAGAAAACACAAAGAGGTACCATAAGAATAGATTAAATTCTAAAACGAAGGGAAGCTGGGCAGTGTGAAATGTTAGAGTACTATGTCAGTCAAAAATAAGGGAAAATGTAGACTATATTTTCAACAGAATTGATGCATTTAAACACTGCAAGAGTTTTTAAGAAACCAAGCTGACTCTGTCTTTACGTAAAACCCAGACAAAATAAAAGCACAGCACAATTCTAGTCCTAATGTATTCTCACTTTATCTTTATTCAAATGTTCATATAGAGAAGGGAGAGCTATTATTGTGCTAATCTAGTACCCTTTTCAAAGCTCCTAAGTACTCTGGTTATAGGCTCTATAGAAATACTTGGACAAATAGATTTCCTATGGAAGAAAATTCAGAGGCAAATGATATAACCATATTATGAGCATGAATAGTATAATTAAAATTAATACACTGTATCAAAATCACCCCAAAAGGCCCTTTATTTCAATATCTACTTTTATAATTTCAAATAATTGCTAACTGAAGTAATAAATGCATTCATTTCCAAATTCATTTGGCAGGACTGAAAACTTAAAATGAAAATGATAAGGACTTTCAAATAAACAGTTTGATTACTGTCTCCCTGCTCATGGGTAATTCACATTCTAGTCAGGGACAGTTAATTTTGTGCCCTGGAAGAAGAATTAAGCTCAAGAATGATATTGCTGTAGCTTACTAATGCTCACCATGTGCATTTTTAAAAATCTCAAATCAGTAAGTTCCACTATCCTCAAATATTTAAAAGAACTTAGCAAGCCTACAACAATGGGATGGGCATTTGGGAAGAGGGAGGATCATATTTCCAAAAAACCCAACAAATCAGGTCATCTACTGTTCTGAATTTTCTCATTGTATCTTTTTTTTTTGGGGGGGTGGCAATTGGGGTTAAGTGACTTGCCAGGGTCACGCAGCTGATATGTGTTAAGTGTTTGAGGCTGGATTTTAACTCAGGTCCTCCCGACTCCAGGGCTGGTGCTCTATCCACTGCACCTCCTAGCTGCTCCCTTTCTCATTGTATCTTCATCATCTAGCATTGTGTCTTGCAAATAGTAGGGGATTAATCAATGTTTCTTAACGTGTACTAAATTGAACTAAAGAAATACTTATTTCACCAAAGTACATGGATGGATACCAGGCAGATTTTGAAGACAGCATTTATTTGGAGCCCAAAGATGAAGAAATGATGAGCCTATTATTATTTTCTTGGCTACTGCTTTTAAGAAACTTAAATATAGACATAAACACATCTTAGTAATGAATCTGAAAAAATACCTATGTGTACATGTATATATACAAATATATATGTGCATAGAAGCATGTATATATATATATATATGCACACATGAATGTATGAATGCATGTGTGTATACGATTTTGTACTGTCTTTTTATGCTCCTCTGTGAGCAGGGAATATTGATCCAAAGCTTATTGGGAATTAACCCAGAGAAGTACCCTTTGTTTTATGAGCACAGGGTTAAATGATTCATTATATGGATGAAAATAGGACTAGAGAAATGGCACTTTATTTGTTTTCAATGAAGACATGTTCTAGAGACTAAATAACTTAGGTTAATCACAAATGCAATGTATAATATCTTTCATCTCAAGGCACTTGATTTTGTAATGTCCAGATATGGCTTCTATTGGCTCTTATTATTTTGTTAGTGAGCATGTAAGTTGATGTCATTGGCATTCAGTTGTCAGTCTCCATGGGATAGCCATAGGGCAGTGGAAAGAACTCTCTCTGGGACTTTGGAGATAAAGGTTCCAAACTCAGCTTTATGATTGCCTAGTGGGGAGGGATCTTAGAGCTGAAAGGAACATTAAGGGATCTTCTAATCCAAGCCTTCATCTTATAGATGAAAAGACGAAGGCCCAGACAAAGGTCCACATTTTTGAAGGGATCAAATAGCAGTTCCAGGATTCATACCAAAACAGTTCTGACTCAAAATTCAGAGTTTCTACTACTATAAATAACTGTATGACCACAGGAATATCACTCCATTTCTCTAGACCTCAGTTTCTTCATTTGTAATATAAGAATATCGAACCTGATGACCCGTACAGTCAATTCAGTCTTTTTATGACTCGTTCATCCCCAATTTCTTAAATAAACTATTCTTTACTATGAATCAAGCATCTTATGTCTTTTCAATCAGAAATCTTCTCGTTTTCAACTGTCTTTAGAAATCCTTCCCTTAAATAAACAGGGAAACCATATGCTATGAAATGTTATTGTTCAACACATAATTACTACCAGGCCAGAATAAGAGAGGTTGGGGAACCCAGCTTCTTTCTTTAACAGGACCCCTAACTGTGGAC
This sequence comes from Dromiciops gliroides, assembly GCF_019393635.1. NCBI lineage: Eukaryota > Metazoa > Chordata > Mammalia > Microbiotheria > Microbiotheriidae > Dromiciops > Dromiciops gliroides. The sequence continues at coordinate 66,317,267 of NC_057863.1, forward strand.
CAACAACCATGGAGCAAGTTAAGTCTTGGAAGAACGTAGCCCCAAAGTTGGCTCTTAAACACACACTCTGTAGCCTTGGGCAGAACCACTTAAAATTTGGCTTGATTCTTGTAGGGTCTCCTTGAAAAAGAGATTCGAATGGTGGTCAATGTGCAATGTAGATTGGTTATGGATCAGCAATTTATTTCTTCTTACAGAAGAAAGGCTTAAAATACAAAAAAGACTAGTAAGTGCCCATTGACAAAGATGAAGACATGAAACAGTAGTTTGTAACCACTGCTCTTATCTTCTAGGAGCCTGATATTTAAAACAATTAGTGAGATTATTGAATAGACATTCTTCTTAACTTTGTACCTTCGGAACAATTCCTTCAGGGTTGTTATTTTCTGGCAAGGCAAGGTTTGGGTTCATGTCAACAGTTTTCTTCTCTTCCAAGTCATAATGGGGGAAAATGCCTACTTTGTTGTGGCAGAAACCAACTTGAAGACCTGGAAGCTGCCAATTTCTTGTAGTCATGAAGTTGTTTCCAAGTATAGTAGTGTCCACCTCAAGATCAAGAAAAAGAAAAAGAAATTAGAAGAATCAAGTATTGCCTGAAGTCCAGTTTCTGGTTTAGCTATGTAGCATATGCTATAGCTACTATCTACAATTAGGAGGTCCTAGGATAGAGAAAGACACTCCCACCTTTCTATGGGCAGTCCCAAAGAGAATTCTTTGCCACATGTTCTGGGGGAAGAAAAAGAGAGTGCTAGAACATAGAATTATTCCTTTCAAGGCAAGCATTTGTTGGAGCCTCCTCAAATCTGCTTGGAAGGGTCAACTCTAAAATTTTGACTGTGACCCTTTACACTTTGGAAATTAATAATTCACCTGTGCATATGTATGTGTGCACATATGTACATATACATATGTCACTCTAAGGTTGACGAAGGTCTTTTTCTCTCTACTCACAAACAATCTAGGTATTAATTGAAATAATTTGTGTGCATGCAGATCTTTTTTCCTCTTCTCCTTATGTAATATGTGGTCCTAATAGTGGTAGCACCAGCTTATAAGGTAAGCACAGGTTGATGACTTTGGGAGCACAGTTCCAAATGGTTTAGTGTGAGTATTACATATATGTATATATACACACATAAAATAAAAGGATTATATGTACACAACATATATGTTTACGTATTTAGATGTATGTGTGCATATATGTACACCCATGTGCATGCATACATCCATACACATGCATGTGTGGATGTGTGTGTGTCAGATTCAGGTTTTCTAGCTCCAAATGCTCTTAGGTGGTACAGTAGAGTATGGGACATGGAGATAAGAAGAAACAAGCTCAAATATGGCCTCAGACACCTGCCAGCTGTGTGACCCTGGACAAGTCATGAAACATTTTTTAGTCTCAGTTTTCTTATATGTAAAAATAGGGATAAGAATGGTAAGGTACTTGTAAGAATAAAATAAGGTATTATTTGTAAAGCACTTTCAAAACTTCAGTTGGCATAGAAATGAGAACTAACATTATTATATTTCTATTCCACTACTTGAAATGTATTTATAGTCTCCTGATTTATGTAGCCCCTGGCAAATACAAATACCTGAGTATTGAAGTCATTTTCTGAAGTTTGCTGGGACTAAGTTCATAAAGTCTTCTTTTTTGTCTCTTGAACATTCTCTCATTGTCTCTGTGTCTCTTATCTTTCCGTCTCTCTCTGTCTCTGTCTCATTCTCTGTCTCTCTGTCTTTGTCTCTGTTTCTCTTTCTCTCTGTCTATCTCTGTCTTTCTGTCTATCCATCTCTCTGTCTCTCTCTGAATTAAAAAGACAAAGGGATTCTTGATTCAAAATCTACTTCGCTTTCAACGAGGGCCTCAAATGGTACTACATATGCTGTTTGTAAGCCTAAACAGTGCTGCCTTATTATAACACTGGGTGGAAATACAAGGACAAAGATATTTTCTTCACTATGGAAACCTTCCGAGGGTTTTGTAGCACAGTTATTTGACCGCTATTCCTGACCCACTGGGCAAAAAACATCATTATCAAATAAAAACCCTAATGCAATGCAAAAAGCAGTCAATATTTTAGATAGTGCATTTCTTTTTACATTTTCCTTGAAAATAATTCTAATTTTTGTAAAGGCTATACTCTAACTCTTTGATAAAACATTCCTTGAGAGGAGACATCTTCATATGTCACAGATTTAGAAGATGGAAAAGTAAAAGGATGTGGTTGCCAATTCTAGAATTTTTTCTGCCATTTTCTCTGTCTCTGTCTCTGTCTCTGTCTGTCTCTTTCTCTATCTCTCCTCTCACTCAGTACTTGATATAATGTTTGCCACATAGTCCAGGAAGAGGGAAGAAAGGGAATAAACATTTATATAGCACCTACTATATGCCAGCCACTATGCTAAACGCTTTACAAATATCTCATTTGATCCCCACAACAACCCTGACTGGTAGGTACTTAATAAATATTTATTGACTGACTAACAGACTTATTAACTCTCTCCCCCCATACACCTGGCTATTAATCTTAAATTCAAAAGATACATTCATTCTTTTTAAAATTTTTATTGATATATTTTTATGGTGCCTAATTTCCCCCTCCTATATCCTTCCCCTATAATACATTCTTAATCTTTTAAACTATGTTTCCATTTAAAGGCAAATTTTATTGTTTAAAGAATCAAATACAGCCTTTTTTATTAGACTTGGCAGCTATTCAGGATTCTTTGATCTTGCCCATGTACTGTGGCAGAATATTGCAAGAAAAGGATGACAATTGAGGCCATGGAGACAGGGTGTGTGTATAAAATGGGTGTAGCTTGAAAGGGTGGTGGGGAGGGGTCTCTTAAAGGAAAACAAAAAAAAGGTTTATTCCAGTGTACCAGAGACAAAGAACAATATTGCTCCTCTTAAAAATCATATTTCTCAAGGAGAATTTTAATTGATAGCAAGTTAACGATATGCATGTTTTAGCCAGGGATATGCTGGTTAATGTTTGATAAAGGCCTTTCAAAATGTAAACAAACACATTTTTATATTAAGTCTGTATTATTCAATTTTTCTCTAGTTTATTCTTCTTCATGTTGTTATTATTCAAAAGAATAAATCCAGCCCTGCTTTGGAACATTTGCTCATTTCTGAGGTATAAATGGTCACAATGAGTATTTAACAATCAGTTCTTGAAATGTAGTTCAAGTCTACCTGCAGTTTGCAGGATTGTTAGATTTCTCCCTTTCAAATATTCAATATTATCTTAATGCTTTAAATCATTTTTCCATAACTGGAAAGAAGAGAGTGTTTCATTTTAAAGACCATTCCTTCTTTCATTCAGCAAGATTTATTAAGCACATATTATATGACAGGTGCTATCGATGTGTGGTGTGTGTGTGTGTGTGTATGTGTGTGTGTGTGTGTGTGTGTAAGGGGAGGGGAGAGACAGAGAGAAAGAGAGAGAGAAAATGAGATAGTCAGAGGGACAGAGAGGGAGAGAAAGACAGAGAGGAGGACAAAAAGAGGCAGAGACAGAAAAAGACAGACAGACAGAGACAGAGAGACAAAGATGGACAGAAAGATAGGCAGACAGAGACAGAGAGGGAGAGAGAAACAGAGATAGAGAGACAAAGAGACAGACACAGAGAGACAGAAAAAGGACAAAGAGAGACAGACAGAGAGAGAGAGCAAATACACACACATACATAAGTAAATACAGATTGCAATGTGATGCATTTGCCAGGATGAGGATAGAGACCAAGAATGCCATACATGTTCCAACTGTTGAAGGTGATCCTTGTTTTGTGTTTCCCACCATTTCCACTACCCAATCAGTGAGCTGATTTGAGGGCTGAAGAAAAGACTACAGATTTTAGGCCCTTCTTTGAAATTTTCTTTGGCCTTCTGGCCATAGCTCTGAGACAGAAACTTTAAGAAAAGTATATAGTATTTATTCTTGAGGTACTTGTTTCTGTATTATGGGTTAGCAGAATTGCATCTTTAAGTGTCACAGGGAAGATGACTTTTTCTCTGTATGTTGCTACCTCTTTACCTGCCAGAATATTCAGGAATGACTCATGTTATTGTGCCTACCCAACTCTAGGTCTTCAGCAGTAAAAGTTTCAATTCTGAGTGTTCAAGAAGTTATTGCCCCTCGCCCCACTCCCTAAAGCGGAATTTACCCAAACGTTTCCTCATTAAAAACCTTGAATTCTCTTTTGATTAGGACCCTTAAGCCTTGCCCTGGGCTGTTTGAAATATTTCTTACTATTGTCCAGAACTTATAAGATATCATTGTCCTCTTTTTCTTTGCCATGGGAAGACATGGCAAAGCATGTAATAATTATGTCATTTCACCTAATTCATCTTCTCTTGCACCTCAATATAACTAAAAGGGTGTAACCTTATGGCCCTGAATCCCACTTCAGATGTTCAATTTTCCAAACTAAGGGATGGTGTGCTTAAGCCATGCTGTTGGAATTCACTCATGGTGATGTTTATTTTATTAAATGTTATGCCAAGCAATTGTATAAATACCTATCATTAATTGCAGCCAAACCTGAAACCTTGTCTTCAGGGTGGGAAGGAGGGTGAGAAAATGCTGGAAAAGAGGTACATGTGATGCCAGTAGCTATAGGTGAGGTTAAGGTTTCAACTATGATTTGGGAGATGATTAGATTCTGAATTGATTGTCTAACACCAAGCTTGGGGAGAAGAGACAACTCAACATTTATGGTACTCTCTGGGTATGAATTTACTGAATATGATAGCCCATGAACCCCTTATTGATGTGTCTTCCTTTATTAGTAAGCCAGAGGACATAACTTTGTTCAAAACAAAAGCATTCTGTAAAATAACATAATAAGAATACTAGTAATTAAATATTTTCTTCTTCTTCTTCTTCTTTTTGGTGAGGCAATTGGGGTTAAGTGACTTGCCCAGGGTCACATAGCTAGTTAGTGTCAAGTGTCTAAGGCCATATTTGAACTCAGGTCCTCCTGAGTTCTTTATCCACTGCTCCACCTAGCTTCCCCAGAATACTAGGAATTAAAAAAAATACTCCATAATCATGTGACACACTCTTCCATGAATATATAACATTGATGTACCAGTGTATATACCAGTTTCACAGGCCTTTCCTGCCAACCTCTTCAGTTGTCTTAGGAACAATATCTAACTCTGACCTTTTGTTGACTCTCCTGTTCCAGAATTTGATTTGAAGCATTATTTTAAAGTTGTTTGGAGGAGAATATTGGGAGTGTTCTGCTGGGCTGCTGCCTCTACTCCACCACATTGGCTTCTCCCCTTAGAGCTTGACAACTCATATTTCTAATGTTGCAAGGTCACTGTTGTCTTCTGGTGATGATACTTTGCTTTTCCCACAGGTTTATTCTCTGACAGTGTTTCTATTGAATATGCTATCTTTGCTGCACATTGCTTTGATGGGTATGTAGTCTTTCCTGGATGCTAATAGAAACCCCATGATATATGTGATTGTGAAGCTTCCATAATCTTTCTGCTTCTCTTTAGCTGAAGTCCTTAGCAATTGGTATGTTCTTCATGAGAATGCTGGGCTATCTCATGCCCTTTTACTTTTAAGTCTTGGGGCTCTTTTTTTTCTTAGTTCTTTTAGAAAAGCTATAGCTCTTGCCCATGAAGCAGCAAAACTTTTGGTTGAAGTGTGGAGGCGGCACTGGGTCTAATTAAAAAAAAATTCTCAACCTTCCAGTCTTTAAAAAAGAAAAATAAAGCTTCCCTTAAGGAATAGTCTCTCTGTTCATTTCAAAGTATTGACTAGAACAGGTTTTCATTTCCAGTAAGAGATTCTCAGCCTCATTTGAGAAACCATTTAGAACGGAGCAGAGCCCTGCTATGCAGTTAGTGCCCCATGGCTTATTTTCCCCATGCTTCACTATTTGTTATGTGTGGCTACATTATTCATTTAGCTTACTTTTTTACTCTCCTTTCTTAAAATTACTGTTCCAGAAAAACTGCCAAGGTTTTTGAGGGTGACTCCCTCAGTTATTTTTTTTTGGGGGAAAGGATCAACTGTCTTCTCCTCTTTCCCATATGAATGGAGGGGTGGGAAAAGCAGCACATAAACAAAGTTAAACCCAAGGGACAAAGTCATTATCTTCTCTCTGTCTAGTCATATTCCCGGCCTTTCATGGGTATATTCAACTGGCCAAATCTAAAAAGCCTTTGAACCTCGCTTAAACTTGTGATGCTAGTGATAAGGGATTTAATGAGGGTAGGGACTCCCTAGAGGGAAGATAGGAAGATCTGGGCTAAATGAATAGCTTTTATTCTGGGCATAAAAGATGTTAGGGTTCTCTGTGACATACTTAGAAAATGGCTGTGCTTCAATAACATATACCCAACTGCCACCTGGTGCCAAACTCCCACAAAGCCAATCAACCTGGTTCTGGGACGACACCTTTGCTCTATGGTAAAATTATAAAATCACTGGACTAGAAGTCAGGAGAGACCTGGGTTCAAATCCTGACTTTGATATATTTGCTATGTGACTGGAGTTATGTCACTTAGTCTTTATGAGACCAATTTGCTCATCTCTAAAATAGGGTTAATAATATGGATTGACCTTTGGATTATTTTTTACCTATTTTCTCTGAGCCCTGGTTTCTTTCTTTCTTTTTGTTTTGTTTTGTTTTTTTGGTGGGGCAATGAGGGTTAAGTGACTTGCCCACGGTCACACAGCTAGTAAGTGTCAAGTGTTTGAGGCCATACTTGAACTCAGGTCCTCCTAAATCCAGGGCCGGTGCTTTATCCACTGTGCCACCTATCTGTCCCCAGTACCGGTTTCTTTACGTGTAATGTAAGGATACTAATACAGATTTATCTTACATTGCCAATTCTTGGCTTTTTTGTTTGTTTGTTTGTTTGTTTGTTTCATAGGCGTCTTAGGCAGGGTAGTCAATTTGATAGAATCCTCAGAATATGTTTAAATACATAAAATGTAACACTTGAGATTAGAAAGGATATCAGTGTTATTGAAATACAGTTATCAAAATATTAAATAGATAACTTGACAGACCTCAAGTGAAGAACAACTACATTACAGGATTACTTTAAAGCATAATTAAGATGTATGTAAAATTATTTGCAAACCTTAAATATTTTCTAGTTGGTAAAGTGGATTGAGGCCGGGCCTAGAGTCAGAAATACTCATCTTCCTGGGTTCAAATCTGGCATGATAATTACTAGCTATATGACCATGAGCAAGTCAATTAACCCTGTTTTCCTTGAAGTCTTCATCTGTAAGATGAGCTAGAGAAGGAAATGGCAAATCACTCCAGTATCTTTCAAAGAACACCCCAAATGTGTTCATGAAGTGTTGGACAGGATTGAAATGACTGAACAATAATAAAATTATTATGATTGCCTTTCTCTTCCATTGCTTAAGATTACCATGTTCATGGGTATTTCCCATGAGTAAAGCTGTGCCAATCTATCATAAATCTTGTTGTGATGTGTTCAGTTGGCCAAATAAAGAGTCTGTATTCTACAAGGAGTATTGTATAAAAGTATGAGTACATATTGAAGAGAAGGTTGAATTGGAATATATTTGGCACATTTTGGAACCAGTTCCAAGTAGCTAGTGAGATGGATTGCTAAATTTTCTGTGTGAACATTTTAGAAATCATTAAAGGTTACAAGTCAGGGATAGATTGATTATTTGGGGTTGTGGGGTAGGTTTTTGGTTATCTAGTTTTTAGAAGGTAATGGAGACAATCTTAATGATGCAAATAGATTAAATGTAAAAGTATGCCATGCTGTACATTTTCCCCCACAGTTTATTGTTAAACATTTACCAGCATTCTGCTGAGTACACTCCCTTTTAAGAACTAAAATCTGTAGAAACTATGGAATGAATCTAATACTTCACTGATCTATCTCATGGTGTTGTACCAAGGATCAAATGAGGCAAAGTATGTGAAAGCATTTTATGATCCATAAAACATCCTATGCTTGTGAACTTATTATGACTAGCAGCTTCAAAGACTAACTATTCTGTTATATTTTTAAATGATATTTCATTATTGGTCCAAGTCTAGGAATGTTTTCTATATTCATTAATATACTATTAGTTTCATTATGAAACATATGAAGTTATGTTGATATAAATGAAAAGGAAAGGGAAAATTTTAGCATATTATAAACCATTTAAACTTGAGGCAGTGAGATAACATAGGCAATAGAGTCCTAGGCATGAAGTCAGGAGGATGTGGGTTCAGATTCTACCTCAGGCAATAATTAGCTACACACATGACAAGTCCCTGAACTGTCCTGTGACTCAGTTTCCTCTTCAGTAAAATATGGGTATTTGATTTGATACTCTTTCATGTCATTTCTAGCTCTAAATTTATGTCCTATGAATTTCACCCTGTGAAAACTACTTGATTGACAGCTTATTTATACAAATTCCTTTTTCTCCAAAGTTATCCTTTGTATCTCACTATAAACAAGTCTCTGCATGTATGTGGCTATTCCATGTAATCTATTGCTTTCTGTTGTGCCAACAAGACTGCTGATTTTCTCTTTAATATTTTACTGATGACGTGAGATCTTTCCAAGCATCTATAACAAATTCTATGGTTGCTGCCTTACTAGGAAAATTAATTGGTGCTGCAATAAATGTAAGTAAATGAAGAGCTATTTTCAACCACTAATTCTCTGACTGAAAGCCTTGAATGACTTTGAAATGGTTTTTCATGAATTTAACTGGGCAGGAGAGAGAGTGAAGTAATGTTGCATATTTCTCGCCTAATAAATGTATGTAAGGGGAAACTTACTTGAATGTATAATACTTTAGATGAATTATTAAGTATGGTGATTAAGGTGATATTAATACTGGCGTTAAAATTAACTTATAAAATCCATTGAAGCTGTTGAACATTTAACCTGAAGCTGAGACAATAAATTTATTTGCAATTTTTATTATCCCCTCTCCTTGAATTAGGAGGGTATATAGAAGAGAAATTAAAGCAGTATGTTTAAGTAAATGGCTTCATTCAGCCTCTCCTCTCCCCCCTCAGAAAAGTTGGGGAGCAGGTCACATAGAACAGTGGAAATAATTTTGGATTTGACATTTAAAGACATCAGTTCAAATTCCATTGACTGGGAACTTGTGTGATCTTTTTTTTTTTTTAACTTGTGTGATCTTAAAAAAAATTACTATACCTCAGTTTTCTCATCTGTAAAAATAAAAGGATCAGGTTTGATGACTCTTTAAGTTTCTTTCTAGTGCTAAAATTCTGTGAGCATTTTCTACCTTTGGGATTTAAAATATGCACTTCCAAAAAGGATAGATTTTAATGAACATTCATGTTTAATGATTTATATAATTGGTTTTAAGTTTAAAATAAAGGTATCGAGTTGCTCCCATTCCACTATTCCCACTTTCTCCTATTCACTCACCCTAGTTCAGAACTCCAAAATATCTATGAAGAAAATTCTTTGGGGGGGGGGACTTATTTAGAACTCTTGAATAACCCAAAACCATGAGATTCAACATGTTAATCCTCTCGTCCACAAAGCACCCCATGTTAAGAAAAAAGGTTTCAGATCTAAAAACCAGTAAATTTTCATGGACCTCTTCACATATAGTTTGTTAGCCTCCTGAAAAAGGGCGCAGCAGTATATTTTGCTTCCTCCACTTTCCCCCTCGTACTATCACCCAGGACAATGTTTGGGGCTGACTAGGTTTTGAAATACATCTTTGGTGCTAGTTGTTGGTTCATAGTATTTCCACCATTCGAGTTTAAAGGACATAGATTTATTATAAATAACACTAAATGTCAATACATTGGACTATCCTTGTTCCACAACTATCTACAATGGAATTAATTCCAATATATTCAATATGATCATTTTAAAGTCATTCTTTCTAAGTCTCCATGAGTATTCTTTATTCATTCTTATTTATTTTTCCTTTTATATGGCCATAGTTCACATGGGTTCTTTTCTTCTCATTTTGATGTATCATAAAGGTCTTTCTATTTTTCTTCATTTTCCTTACACATGCCTATTTTGATTGCATTAGAGTACTGAATTAAATAAATGAATCACAATTTATTAAACCTTTCCTCTATTGATGAATGTAGGTTGCTTCCCATTGTTCCATACAGTTAATTTTAATGCTACAATAAAAAATCTTTGAATACACACATATCCCTTTTTGATAACATTTTCCTAGAAATGGAAAACATATGTCAAAGGATATGATTATATAAAAATTTTTATTGGAAAATGCCTGATTACTTTCTAAAAGTATTCAATGAATTTTAATTTTGCTAGTGATATATGACTACACCTGTTTCTCCACAGTCATACCAGCATTAGGTTTCATTGCTTTTAATTGTTCTTGTCAACTTGATAGATGTGAGGTATTACTTCTGAATTGTTTTCAATTGAGTCTCTGATTATTAGCTCAAAAATACCTTTACCACACCTCCTCTGAGTGTCACCGAGGAGATCAGGACCCTGGAAATAAAAGTCAGGCAGAAACCTTTCATTAACCCCAGGAAATGACCCCCTTAACTTGGGATTGAAGAGGGGCTGATGTGGAATATAAGTTAGCCCCTCCTATCATGGAAGATTTTGTGTAGAGGGAAAATCATAGGGGAACCAAAAGCAAAAGCTATGGAAGGTTGAGTCCATGTGGATGGCTGACACCAAGCAGTTAGGACAGCAAATCAGTTCAAGTTACCCTGCATTTCCCTTTTTCCCAAAAGAATCCAAAGGCATTTATCCCTGCTTCTTAAAAGCTTGTCTACTATTCTATCTTTAAAAGGATCTTAAGTCAGCACATTGTCACAAAGGTCTTCAGATGCTTACATTGTTAAATTGTGTGTACCATTTTTGTGATACAGATGATGAAACAGGATTGGGGAAGAATGTCATGAGGTGCAAGTACAGGACTACCTTATAGTGCCAGAGCATAATCTCCTTATATATATATTTAACTAGGATTCCTGTGAGTCAGCAATGAGTCAGCAGTGGTTCAGACTGGGACTGAAACAGGACCTCTACCATTTTCCCTTGTTTTATTTGAGAAGAAAAATACACACTAAAAGGAGACAATGGGGGCAGCTAGGTGGCACAGTGGATAAAGCACTGGCCTTGGATTCAGGAGGAGCTTAGTTCAAATCCAGCCTCACATACTTGACACTTACTAGCTGTGTGACCATGGGCAAGGGAGAGAGAGAGAGAGAGAGAGAGAGAGAGAGAGAGAGAGAGAGAATGAGAATCAGGGAGTGGCCCAAAAGAGAGTTAAAGGTCAGGGGGAAGTTCTAAAAGGGTAAAAATTAACAGCCCTGCCTATTTTTACATCACCACTGCTACCATTATAACTAAATTGAAAATAGTGAGTTAACACAGTTTAAATGTTTATTAACAATTTTTCTTTACAATCTTTGAAAGTTTTCTGTACCAGTCTTGTGACTTTTATGCATCGTGGATTTGGGGTTACCTTAGGTTTTTTTTTTAACATTTCATATGTGTTTCAGAAGTAAAGTGTGTAAATGCCATTAATTTTTTGAAAAATCAACAAAGATTATATATGAATAGATGCAGAAAACATGACAAAATGCAATACCTAATTTTATTTAAAAACACCATAAAATTTTTAAAATGATCTTTTATTTAAAATTGTAAATAGCACAGATTTAAGATTAACAGCTAGTTAAATGTATTGGGGGGTGGCAATGAGAGATAAGTGACTTGCCCAGGGTTACACAGATAGTAGGTGTCAAGTTTCTGAGGTCGGATTTGAACTCAAGTCCTCCTGAATCCAGGGCCAGTTCTTTATTCACTGTGCCACCTAGCTGCCCTGAAATTTATATGTATTAGAGATAAATTAGAATCCTTTCCAATAAAATCAAGAATCTATTGTCACTATTTCTATTTGACATTGTACCTATATAAATGCTGGCTACAGCAGTAAAACAAACAAAAAATAAATGGAAGGAATAAACATATGTAAAGAAGAAACAAAATTATAATTTTATAACATGACCTCAGAGGGCCAATAATGAAACTTTCTATCCAGATAGCATCAATGTGTCAGCATAAAGATTGAGGTGTGTATATGTATACAAATTATGGAACAATTATAGATAATTAAATTTAAAATCCCTCATTGTATATATATATATATATGTATATATACATATATAGAATAAATATATGTGTGTGACAAAGGAATTTATTTTTGTTTTCTTGTTTACTATCAAAGGGGTAAGAGGTAGGATAGAAAGAAAATTTCTAATAATTTAAGTACATTTCTGTAGCCCCTATCATCTGTATTTTAAAGTGTATTTTAATTATCTATAATATACATTTTAGTATAATAACTAATTTTAATCCCTTTTTAAGAACTATGCAAGAACATTGAACTTATATAAATCCAATTATGTCAAATTTAAGTTTTTATAATAGTATATTTTTCCTATAAGCCATGGCTATTTTGAAGAAGGTTAAATTTTGAATAATCCATTTGTTTTGGTTTTTCTTATAAATACAATTTCTTTTTGCAATGACTTTTCTTAATTTTTATAAATAGTAAATGGAAATGGAAATTATTTTTGTGAACTAATCTTATGTACAATTAGCTTTTAAATTCATGTATTATATATTATTTAAAATTATATATATATATAATATATATATACACACACACATACACATACATACTTTTGGCAAGTAATAGATAACATCATTATTTCCAAAGTTAATTCATCCGATATCAAAAGAAAGTAGTGAAATGGTATGTCCTTATTTTATACTTTGTTTTATCTCTAGTTTTAGTGGCAATGCTTTTATTATTTTTCATTGTGTGTGTAGTATATACATATGTATATGTGTATGTGCACATGTGTATGTATATATGTATATGTATATATACACACAAATATATGTGGTTGAAGTTATAGATATTTTACAGTTGAGTAAATATCCCTTCATTAATATTCTTTTTAGTAATTTTATCATGAATATTATATTTTATCTAAGGTTTTTTTCTATATAAATTTTAAAAATCTTATGTGAGTTATTTTGATTTTGGTTTAAACATGATATTTAATGCTATGTGTTTTTTTCTAAAATCAAACCAGCATAGCATAGCTAGTGCAAATCCTACTTCACTTAATGTAATGAATGATTGCATAGCTACTATAAGCCTTACTTTACTTCATATGATGATTTCTAGAATAGATTGTTATAGTCTGGTAACTTTAGTATTTTTCATCAATATTTTGTATAGAAAGTAATATACTATTTTTGATATTTGGTGTTATCATTTTTAAGTCTATAAATCAAAATCATATTTGCCTTACAATAGGTGAGTATTCTTGGGTGCAAGCAAGATCAAATCCATGGTGAACATTCATTCATTTTTCCACTTAATTACTGGATTCAATGTGGTCCAAGAGGGTAGGACAGACGTTGCCTGCAAAGCTATTTTGTTTTTAGTTATGGGAGACATTTTTTCAGTCAAGTGAAAAAGACAGTTTCCTTGTGTTCTGATTTTAAATCATTTTTTAAAATATTTTCCATAAATAAAATACACCAAAGACCATTTTTAAAAAATTGAATACTCTCACATTGTTAATGTCTCATTGTCTCTATATTTATAAGCAATTGATATAGTATAGATATCATTTGTTTCAGAAGGGCTAAATAATTCATTAACTGTATGGATCAGTTGGACTGTTTTTGTTGATGTTATTATTGAATTTCTCTTTGCAAGGTAATTTTTTAAAAACTTTTTTTCATTTTCTTTTCTTTTCTTTTCTTTCTTTCTTTTTTTTTTTGACTGAGGCAATTGGGGTTAAGTGACTTGCCCAGGCTCACACAGTTAGTAACTGTCAAGTGTCTGAGCCAGGATTTGAACTCAGGTCCTTCTGAATCTAGGGCCAGTGCTCCATGCACTGCACCACATAGCTGCCCCTGCAAAATTAATTTTTTGATGATTTCTCTAATTTGAAAGCTTTGTGGTATAATAGTAAGTGCACTGGCTATGGAATCTGATGACCTCAGTTCAAAACCTGCCCTGATTTTTATTACCTTTGAGATATTTAGGCAAGTCATTTTACTTTCCAGACTTCAGTTTCCTCAACTGAAAAATGACCAGATGACCTCTGAGATTATTCCATCCTATTCTTTCTTTGACATTGGTGTATTTGAAGTATCAATAATGTTGTGCCAATTTTGAAAAATTTTAATATATAATCATAATATACTTTTCCTTCTCTCTTTTTAGTTTGATTTTATAATCATCCCTAATAACAATCTTAATTTATTTTTGTGCCATTATATCTCCTTTGCTTTTGTAATTTCATCATTTTGTGGCTAGTTTCTCCTTTTTTTCCTATTGTTTGCTAATGGTTTATCATATTTATTGATATCTTCCAAAAACAGCTCCCAATTTTTATATTAATTCAATTTTTCTTTCATTTTATGTTTTATTTATTTCTAATCTTACATATCTAATCTCAAGTTTTTGTTATTTTACTTTGGTCTATTGTTTTGTTCTTTTTGGTGTGCGTAGGTACATATAAGCTTTATTTACTCATTTTCTTCTTGATTCTCATTAATGTAGGCAGTTAGTGTAAATTTGCTTCTAAGACCTTAATTCATTCAATTTTAAAGTGTAGTATTCTTATCTTTTTCTTTTATGTATTGTGTTGTCATTTTTCTGATTTCTTTAAATCAATTATTGGTCCAATAGACATTTAAATACAATTATATTATGTTTAGAGGACATAATATAAATATATATAATATATGTATATATAATTATATATTTGCATTTATTAACACAAACTCTACCCTATTTAATTCAATTCAAATGTTATTACATGAATATCTGCAAATATAGCATGGCTATAAATTCTGCTACTGTTAATTTATGTTGACCTACTCATTCTCTGATCTAGTATGTATGATAAAATTTTGTGACTATTAACTATGTACTTGAAAAGACTTTATATTCCTTCCTTCTCCCTTTTAGTTATCCCCACAAATCTGTTATTTCCAATGTATCAAATTTTTCAAATCTGTTATTTATCTATTATTACTCTTTTTCTCTAAATTACTCTTTTTTATTTTGGGGGTCATACAAAGATTTAGAAAAAGTGGTTCTACAGACAACAGCTCTGGATTAGATTGCTTCTGAGATTGCTTCCAGCTCTGGAGCTATGGTATTATAATGCCTTCCCCAGGAAGTTTTTGTTTCTTCATTTTGTTCTTGTATTTCAAATTGTTCTTTCTCTTCTTCCCTATTTATACATGTTTTCTTCACTCCCTGTCTTCCTCCTTTGTTTTCTCCTTACCTTCTTCCCTTCCTACCATCTTTTCTCCATTCCCCTTCTCTCCTTTTCCTCTCCCTTTCTTCCTTTCTCCCTTCCTTTCTTCCTTTGTTCCTCCCTTACTTTCCTCCCTACCTCCTATCCTTTTCCCCTCTCCCTCTCTCCCTTCCTCTCTTTTTCCCTCAGTCCTTTCTTCCCTCTTTCCCTTCTTTCCTTCCTTTCTTCCTACCTTCTTTCCTTTCTTTTTATTATGTTTTGGAATAGCCAGTTCTCTTAACTTTCTACTGTCATGCCATTTTACCTACATTTCTTCTTTAACTTTGTTTACTTAAAAAACAACAAATCTATGATCTTCCATTCTACATTTCAATTTTTCATGGGCATGAAGACTTCAGTTTGGCTCATGACAACAAATTCAGGAAATGGTCTTTATTTCAGAACAAGGAATCTATATTGAGGGAGCTAGGTAGAACAGTTGTTTGAGCACTGTCCTTCCAGTTAGGAAAGCTATGAAGGTTCAAATCTCATCTCACAGGCTAGCTTATGACCATGGGCAAGTTACTTATCCTCTCCCATCTCTTAGTTTCCTCTTTTGTAAAATAGGGATATTAACATCACAACTCCCAGGATTGTTGTGAGGATCAAATAAGCCAGAATGCTTAAACACTTTGCAAACTTTAAAATATAATATAAAATGCTTTCATGACCCCAGTGGGGTTTCTTTGCAAATATACTGGAGTTGTTTGCCATTTCCTTTTCCAGATCATTTTACAGATGAGCAAAGCGAGGCAAACAAGGTTAAAGTGACTTGTACAGGGTCACACAGCTAGTAAATGATTGAGGTCTGATTAAAACTCATATCTACCTTATTCCAACCCCAGTGCTTTATCCTTTGTGGCTCTGTGCTCTGTTCCTACCAATAATCATTCCCCATCTGAATTTAAATTCCTGAAGAAGTAAGGAAAGGTTAAGATAGAGTATGAGCCTAACTAGACTCAGAAGGCTTTCATCTTAAAAATTCTCATCACCACTGAGAAGAAGCAACTTGTTTCTTATTTGATGAGAAGGTGAAATCAAAATATGAGTTTGATCCAAACATGACACATCATTTCGAACCTAACCCTTCCTCCTTCTTCATCTTTAAAAACAGGGATCAATCCCAGTCAGCCTTGGTCAATCCTGTTTATCTATGCCAGGCAGGACTGTATGGTGTGGGTCCACCTTTAAAACTTTTCTTCAGACTGCCAGGCTTGTGATTACTCAGATAACAGCTTGCTCTATCTATCTGTTTGCTCACCCTGGTAGACTAAAATGAGGGCTGTTCTTAGAAATGGAAGAACTGTATTCAAGCCACTTATTAGACCTATGAACTTGGTTGAGCAAATCAGGTCACTCATCCTCCCAGTCTCATCACTTTCAATCATGAATAGACAGTTATTAAGTGCACAATTATGTATGAGTCTTCATCTGTAAAATGAAAATAATACTTGCAATTTTATCCAATGAGGTTGCTAAAGGGGTCAAAGTACATAATCCACTTAAGTGTCTTATAAATTAGTTATTATTATTGTTGTTGTCTGTATATATCCTGCTCATATGAGTTATATTCAAGCAAATATTTCCTCCAGAACTTTTAGCTAGAGCCTACAAAAGAGTAACAAGTAGTGAAAGTGATAATGACATTAATGTTCCAGGACACTGACATCTAATATTCATAATGATGACACATTTGTACATGACTTTATGGTAACAAATAATAAATCAGATTTTTTTGATGAGTAAGTTAAGTTCCTATTATATTAGCTAGCTCCCAAGTGTACAGTGGTATTCTACCGACCTATCTATTTGGTGTCTTTTAGGTATAAACAAATTGGCTGTTATTTAATTTCCCTGGACTCTCAGGCCATCTTTAAATAATGATTAAACTTTATGGTTGAATTTTTTCAGTGCTCTGATAGGCTGATTATAATAAGTACAACTTTCTCCATATGTGCCAGTATTCCTTAATTAAAGTTGACCAGGTAGGATCATTTCTCCTATTTAATTTTGACCTTGCCGTACTGAGAGAAGCCAAATTATTTGTCCTGTTATTATTGATGCCATGAATTATAAGCCCATATACATAATAGAAGATTTTCTAGCTCCTTTTGCTCTGTGAATCTGTAAGTCTCTCAGAAGCTTCTTGGGTTTATTCTGACTCACCTAATTCAAGATAAATTTCAGAAAAGATATGTTAATTATACTGTAAAATACAAATGACTCTTACTCATGGAATCTCTCCTTTTGTATGGGAGACTTGGAAAAAATAGAATAATGGACAACCCTCTAATTTCCAAAGTGATGCTTGGTTTTGATGAGCTCAATGTACGGAAGTGACTCTAAAGTTAGTTATATGAATTTAGGGCTGGAATTTTAGTCTAACAGGTTGTTTCCCATCACCACCCCCCATCCCTCCCCACACATACTTGCCCCTACATTTCACAGCTAATTCTGCAGTCTGGCTTTTATTTCATTCTTTGTTTTGCAACTTTAGAGGACATTGATAGTTAAAAGCATTAGAGATTGTATTGATGGCAAAGTGAATGTCATCAAATGATTTAGGTTTTTTACATTTTTTTCATGTCCCTCTCTACTGCCCCAAGAAGTAGCACATTGATGCCCTGAGACTAAATCCATCACTCAAGTGATTGTTTTAATAGGGTACAATAAATTATAATGGTACATTGTTTCACTCGAACCTGATTTAATTGCTGCCACAAGGCTAAAGCCCGAGTTAAGATAACTTTACCTAACTTTTTACCCATTATTTTGATAGTGAGAGAACCTAGTCTGGAATTAAAAAGTCCTAAACACTTGACAATTAGGGCAGCATATAGAGCTACATCTAGGAGTCAAGTTACTTCTCAGAACAGTACACAGTACACAAGGAATAATAAAAGGGATTGATTTAAATGCCTGTAAAATTAATGTATTGTGTATGAAGAATTAGCATAAAACATGCTGACATTTATAGAATTGTTTCTAAAATACGCTGAAGGAATTCCTTGTTAGAGAAAAACAGTAATTTGGAATGGCTTCCTCATGTGACTCATAAAACGACTAACACTGTAGTGATTTTCCTTCACCACACTCCCACCCTTTTCCATTAAACTGCATTTTGGTTCGTATAAATTGGAGCTTACTTCTTAAATATTTCTAACGTCTATATTCCCTTTGTAGAATCAGCTACTGCATTCTAAAGCAGCTTCAAAGACATGGTTGGTTGACTTCCATTCAAAAAGTGGCAGAATAGGTGCATGCTACAACTATATTCATCTTCTTAAGCCAAATCTCCTGACTTGAAATCAGAACATACACTTTCCATTAAGACTTCATGAACCTTTCTAACCAGGCTGGTGTCATCATGGTTAAATTTGGGATTAGGTGCATACTTTTTGAGATTCAATATCTGTACAAGGCCCAAATGATAAAGAATGTCAAATTACAAAGAAAACAGTCAATCACTAGGATTATTATTCAATCATTTGCTATCTGGTTTATGTTTAATTTTTAGAAAAGATTGTTTTCTTTGTTTTCATAACACCTTAATTTCCCCATCCCTCTTTAACACCCAGGGTGTCATCTCCTATAAGAAAGAATATACAAGAAAGAGGGAGAAATAGGAAGCATTTCAGCTAAATTAAGCAACATATTAACCAAGCCCAAGTATATAAACAACATTCCATGCCCATAGTCCTCCTTCTGCAAAGAGGGGAAGAAGGTACATTCTCATTGTTCTTCCTTGGTGCCAACAGAGATTATAATAACTATTTAGTTTTCCTTCCCTTTCCATTCTTTTTCTATTCTTTTCTTATTTTCATTCACATTGATATTCTTATTGTGTATTTTGTTTTCCTGGTGTAGCTTCCTTCACTCACATCAGTTCATAAAATTTTCTTCTAGTACATTCTTTCCCAAACTACCTTATATTTAACTACTTTGTGTATATTTGTATTTATTAGCATATATATTTGTATATACGTATGTATGTATGTGTGTATGTATATGTGTGTGTATATATATATTACCTGGGACTCAAACCCAGTTATAAAAGATTCGTAAGACTTCTCTGATTGATAGAGAAAGACAACTCAATGTTTCATCTTCATGACGGACAGAGTGGGTGACATATTGGGAGAGGTGGGATATTGATTCTTTTGGCTTCCAGCTTTGATTGAATATATATGTGCTTCCAGGCTCTCTTCAGGAATTGAACCCTGGGCAGAGAGAAAGAAAACTTTAGAAAGAAGTCTCTGTAGATGAGTTGGTCCATGGATCATGTCTGCATTACAGGTTAACCGCAGAAGAAGCTTCTGGGAGTTTCCTCTTGGGTAATATTGGGGACTCTTATGATTGAGCTGAAATACTGGAAGAGCTCATTCTCTCTGGGTACTGTCTTGCATATTCTTGTGTTTAATTTATCTGATTTCTGTTTGCTGCCAACATAGATAAATGTATCTTTTCATGATTCAATATGTGTGATTGTTTTTGTGTCACTGGCATTTGGTGGAAAGAATCAAGCCTTTGGATGTATAGATTTGGTCATTCCTTCCCCATTATAGGGATAACAAATAGAAGTACAGCACAAACCTAAAAGTTATTTCTCCTAGGATAGCAGAATTTAGTGGGGTGGAGAGATATCATTTTTTATTCCTCAAGCAAGAATTTCTCTCTCTCTCCATTCCAGGCATTTTCACTGGAGTGTAGTTTCTCAAAACTGAAATGCTCTGCCTCCACATCTCTGTGGCTTCTCTGGATTCCTTCAAGTCCCAGCATTCACAAGAAGCTTTTTTCATTCCTCCTTATGCTGATTTCTTTTTCCTTTTGATTATATTCAATTGATCCTGTCTGAAGCTTATTTATATATGGTTATTTGCATGCTGTCTCCCTAACCAGACAATCAATTCCTTCAGATCAAGGACTTTCTTTTGTCTTTCTTTGCAACTCCAGAGCTTAGCACAATGTCCAACACATTGGCACTTTTTAAAAATGTGTATTGACTGACTAATTATTCTGGTACACACTGCCTGAAGAGAGCAGAGCAACTAGGCTCATGGCCTCAATTTCCTTCTTCCCTTTTGGCAGGAATCAGAGTTCTTCTTGAAGAAGCATGAGCAATGGAGGCTCCATGCACATCCATTCATACCTCCCTGTGAGCTACATATAGACAAAACTATGTGGACATATTTAAACTATATATGGGCACAATAGATACCTTCCTTGCATTTATTTATACTATATACGTCCTACTTGTACTTGTTGCCCCTTCACCCTCATTGGAATGTAATATTGTGAGTAAGGATTGTTTTATATTTTGTACTTGTATCCCCATTGCCTAAGACAGTTCTTGGCACATAGTAAGCAATTAATAAACACTTGTGGAGGCATAGCTAGGTGGTGCAGTGGATAAAGCACTGGCCTTGGATTCAGGAGGATCTGAGTTCAAATCTGGCCTCATACACTTGACACTTACTAGCTATGTGACCCTGGGCAAGTCACTTAACCCTCATTGCCTAATAATAATAATAATAATAATAATAAAAATTTTAAATAAAAAACGTTTGTAGGTCAATCAGTTTAGGACTCGAAATTGCAAACGATATATTGACCTGCATTGGTAGAGGGAGTTTCTTCACTGGGAGTTCTCTAGAGATATAAAGTTACAGGTCTGGGCGAAACAATAGCAATAGCAGCAGTAGCAGCTTTTAATTCTTTCAAATTGCCTAGTGATATTGAGAGGTTGTATATGTGCCATCTGGCTGAATGTGAGTAGCAATTGGTTTACATTGAGAAGGCAGGGAAAAAAAGCACCTGGAGGCATTATTATTACTGACCCTTATTCAAGCCTCCTCCTCCATTTCAAAAGCTATGCTCTTCATGACTTTGTCTTTGAGATGAGGTCAAGACTCCAGTTCTATTTGTAGTCATTGAAATCCCAGGCAGCCTCCTGTGATAGATAGTGGTCCATCTTTTATGTTCTGACTGCATTCCAACTTGAGTGAATATAGCCCATCTCCTTGAATTACCTTTTCAATTCAGAGAGCATAAGGGCTTCTGTGGGTTTCAAGTGAAAATAGTCACCTTCAGTTTTAAGCAAGAGCAGCCCTTTACCCCTGCTTTCTGATTAGCAGGCAAATCTCTCTGTGCTGCTTTTTATTTTTGTTGTGATCTTTAGAATTTTAAAGACATAAGAATGCCAAATAACTTACGTCTTATCCAGTGAATGGGAAAATCTTGTAGGCGAAGGCATGACACCCAATAATCACCCCATAAAAATGAGAAATATCTACCAATGCCAAATTTTCAGTGGTGCAATAAATACAGCAAATGTATAAAATAAGTTATTCAGCAAGTTCTATGTCCGTATACAAGTAGATATCATAACAAAGTTCTTTATTCACTCCAATTTATGAATATGAGCTTTTCAGAGCCAGTCCTAGGAATTCTGAAATGTAACTAAAGTAGGTCACAAATCTTCCTGTTGCTACATCTTGACTAGAGAATCAAAGTAACAGAGCATTTCCATTGCTCAAAGATTCACCATCAACTTATTTACTGGGTATGTTTCATAAACCACAGAAAACCCTATTCCTACATCATTTTCTGGGTTCTTGAATGCTAAACCTATGTAACAGAGGCTCTGGTAGCATCCACTAACAAAAAATTCTGCGATGGATGATGGACCGTATGGTTTTTGAGGGCTAATCTAGTAAAGAATATAATAGTTCATTACCAGATGAATCACTAAGAAGATGAATTTTTTGGCCATGATGACATTCAAAGCTAAAAATAGGTTTTGATCTACTCAGAGTGAGGTTTCATCCACATTGATAAACTCAGGGGTCAATTTGAATCTATAATTCAGAAAATTCAGGTATCCCACATCAGAGTATAAGATACAGCATTTATATATTGGAAATCAAAAGGGCACATGAAAAGAAAAAAAAAAATGGAGCAGAATCTCCCAGTGAAAAGAATTTGATAATAACAAAAAATAGTCTCCTCAGGAAAAAAAAAAAAAAACAAAACCAAACAAACAGTCTTTGAAATGGAATCATTTTAGCAGATTTTAATATGAATAAGGTACTCACCAACTGTAATCACAATATCTGAACCTAGACACTGAAAGAGATTGAAAGTCAATCTGATAATATAAAAAGGAGATTAGGCAATATATATTGAACCATCGAATGTCAATGCAAAATGAATTATGCATAGCATACTAATAAAGAATTTACTTAAGAAATATTGAGAAACATTATTTTTAAGTGTAAGATCTTCATGTGCTTGATATGCTAAGTACCTGTTTAGTGCTTGATCCATCTTATGCCCTTTGGATGGAAAACGTGATCATAGTATTGAAGTCAGAACATTACAAATAAGTACTTGTCATGGCAGTCTGTTTTGCCTGATTGGAAGAATTGTATTATCTAATGTTTTTGAATAATGTTTACCACTTCTCCTCTCCATCAGTGGCAAACACTTAGAATTTGACTGCAGGGCTAGCAAATTTAAAGGTAAGTTGAATTCAAATTTGAAAATGCTAATGATATTGTAAAAAAAAATAGTTAAGGTGGGTCTCTCTATATGTGATCAAAAAATTCAACAATCTAATCTAACAAACATTTAAGAAAGGATATTTTGTGCTAGGCAATGGGCACACAAAGACAAAAATTAGAAGAATCCCCACCTGCAAGAAGCCTCCATTCGGCTGGAAGTAAAACACCTTGTATATAGATAAGTTGATGTATATGAGTTACATACAACATGATTAGGGAAGAAGCTGAATCAAGTCAACAAGTATTTATTAATCACTTGCTATCTGTCAGGCACTGTGTGGTTTGCAAAAACCTTTACTCATTGGATCCTCACACTAAGTAGATGCTTTTATTATCCCCATTTCACAGATGAGAACTGGGAGACAGTCCAAGGTTAAGTGACTTGCCCAGGATCACACAGTTAGTTATTTTCTGAAGCTGGATCTGAACTCATTAATACTCATCATTAAAATAGCTTGCATAGCAGCTAGGTACTACAGTGGTGAGAGTGATGGGCCTACAATCAAGAAGACTTATCTCCCTGAATTCAAATATGGCCTCACTCACTAGCTGTGTGATCCTGGACAAGTCACGTAATCTCATTCACCTCAGTTTCTCCACCTGTAAAATGAGTTGGATAAGGAAATTGCAGAGCACTCTATTATCTCTGTCAAGAAAATCTCAAATGAGGTTACAAAAAGTCAGACATACAATTGAAGATGACTGAACATAAAGCTAACATTAATATAGTGATTGATCATATATCTAGAAAGTATCAGAGGCAGAATTTTTCAATCTAATTCTTTTTTTGAACCAAGAGAACACTGTATACAGAGACAGCAATATTGTTTGATGAAGAACTGTGAATGACTTGACTTTCTCAACAATACAATTATCCAAGACAATCCCAAAGGACTATTAATGAAGCATACTATCCACCTCCAAAGAGAGAACTGATGTTGATGGAACAGACTGAAGCATGCTATTTTTCACTTTTTCATTTTTTTCTTTTAATTGTTTCCTTGCACAAAAATATGGCAATGTTTTACATAATCATACATGTATAACATATATTTGATTGTTTGCCACCTCAGAGAGGAGGTAGGGGAAGGCAGGAAGGAGGGATAAAAATTGAAACCCAAAACTATAAATAAAAATGTTCACTATTTAAAAAAATATTTTATTTTTCAGTTATGTAATAAAACAAGCATTTATTTATTTTTTTTACATATAAGGTATTTTATTTTTTCCGTTATATGTAAAGATAATTCTCAACTTTTGTTTATACAAGCTTTACAATTTCAGATTTTTCTCCCTCCCTCCCCTCCCTCCCCCCTCCCCTGGACAACAGGTAATCTGATATAGGTTATATCTATATATCTATATACATATACATATATATACACACACATATATATACACATAATAACATTAATCCTATTTCTGCATTAATCCTGTTATAAGAGAAAAAATCAGAGCAGTAATGCAAAACCTCAAAATAGAAAAAAAAAACAACAGCACCCAAAACAAAAGAAATAGTATGGTTCAATCAGCATCTATACTCCACAGTTCTTTTTTTTTTTTTCTTGGATTTGGAGATCCTCTTCTATCACGAGTTCCCTGGAACTCTTCTGTGCCATTGCATTGGTGAGAAGAATATAGTCCATCACAGTAGGTCAACACTCAATGTTGATGATACTGTGTACAATGTTCTTCTGGTTCTGCTCATCTCACTCATCATCAGCTCACGTAGGACCCTCCAGGTTTCTCTGAACTCCTCCTGCTCATCATTTCTTACAGCACAATAGTATTCCATTGTATTCATATACCACAACTTGTCCAGCCATTCCCCAATTGATAGGCACCCCCTCAACTTCCAATTCCTTGCTACCACATAAAGAGCAGCTATAAATATTTTTGTACATGTGGGTCCCTTTCCCCTTTCCATGATTTCTTTGGGAAAAAGAGCCAAAAGTGGTATTGCTGGGTAAAAGGGTATGGAAAGCTTTATCGCCCTTTGGGCATAATTCCAAATTGCTCTCCAGAATGGTTGGATCAGCTCGCAGCTCCACCAACAATGAATTAGTGTTCCAATTTTCCCACAGTTTCTCCAACATTTATTATCTTCCTTTTTTGTCATTTTAGCCAATCTGATAGGTGTCAGGTGGTACCTCAGAGTTGTTTTAATTTGCATCTCTCTAATCATTAGAGATTTAGAGCATTTTTTCATATGGGAATAGATAGCTTTGGTTTCTTCATCAGAAAACTGCCTGTTCATATCCTTTGACCATTTCTCAATTGGGGAATGACTTAGATTCTTATAAATTTGATTTTGTTCCCTATATATTTTAGAGATGAGGCCTTTATCAGAAGTACTGGCCTCAAAAATTGTTTCCCAGATTTCTGCCTCCCTTCTAATTTTGGATGCATTGCTTCTGTTTGTACAAACATTTTTTAATTTAATATAATCAAAATCATCCATTTTGCATTTTATAATATACTCTATCTCTTGTTTGGTCAAAAACTGTTTTCCTTTCCAAAGATCTGATAGGTAGACTATTCCTTTCTCTCCTAATTTACCTATGGTATCACCTCTTATGTCTAAATCATGTATCCATTTTGACCTTATTTTAGTATAAGGTGTAAGATGTTGGTCTATGCCTAATTTCTGCCATACTATCTTCCAGTAAAACAAGCATTTATATAACATAGCATAATAAAAAGAATAGATTTAAATCTGGGAATTCAAATTCAAAATCAATTCTTTTTCCATTACACCTCCCTGACATACCCATACCCATACACAAACATGAATATATACACATACATATAAATACACACAAACGAAAAAAAAGCATTGGTCCTCTTTAAATATTTTATACCCCCCACCTCTTTAGCTATGTTATAGATACTTTAAGAATGGTCCTCTTCATAAAATTCTGTCTGTCATTTCTCTTTCCTTCCCCATCCCTAAAACTTGGCTCTCCAAGTCTTGCAGGGGTTGCTTGGGCAGTGGTGTTCCACATGATTACTGTTCAAGTTTTTGTGCTAATGCTAATATTCTAGAAAAAAATCTAAGGTGTTGATTACAATACATCTTGAGGGGAAGACTCGTTTTCTGGATTCAAGTTTTTTTGTTCAAGTATTCAAAACTGATTAACATTTACTCTAACCCCAATCGGGATAGCTCATCTGCAAAATTTCCAGAATGAGCTTTCTATTTCCCATGTGGTGTTGGCTGATATGGAATGGACCCTGGATCTTATCACACTTCCTCTTCCCCTATCTGCAATGCCAAAATATCTATGGGGCCAATTCATGGAGGGAAGTAGAGGGGCTAGAGAAATCACTCCAGTTAATCACATGCAGACTGAACAATCTGTGGATTAACTCATACTTTTACTTTTCAACCAATTGTTCTCCATATCCCTCTGCATTTTCACCTTCTCTCCTTGTTAGGTTTAAGAGAAAACATGCAAAACAAATCGAATCCTTGTTCCACATGACAGTCTTCCACATACTTGAAGTCAGCTATCATGTGACCCCTAGTCTTGTATGTTCCAAGTTAAATTTTCTTAGATTCTTAAACCAATACTTACATGGCAGCTATGACTAAACTATGTTGAATGGCCCTATGGGAGTGGCATAGGATCCTCTTTAGGATACCTGAAACAGTGGTCAAAATTATTTGGTATTTTAAAGTACATCACCTGCATAAATGCCCCCACTTTTTTCCCCCTCAATTAAAAAGAATGGTCAAATCAAAGTCAGTGTTGAATTTGCTACAAATAACAGTGAATGCTGCTCAGTAATTATTTAATATGGTATGTGCAAATGAGATTAAAACTGAATTGGCCATTTTGAATCTCAGTGATAATGTGATAGATTGGCAGAGGTTCATGATAAACATGTATTGTATTCTCAGGATATAGGCTGCATTTGAATGTGAAATGTACAAATTCAAAGTCAAATAATTTTGAATAGCTGTTAAAATTTCATGATACCTGTTATATTTCTCAATATTTTTCATTTGATTAAGTAAACTATAATAAGCTATTAAAACCTTTCATTTAAATAAGCTAATATTTGGGAATTTTGAACAATTACAACTTGCAAGTTATACAAATTGACAATTTGGACAATTTAAATTTAATCATCTTAATTTTTTATCTCTTTTTAAAAAGTGAAGACATATCTATTTCTTTTGGATAAACATATAGCCCATTTGAAGAGGAAAATCCTCCAGAATAGGTGAAACTCACACAAGTAAATATATTGACATTTCAATTAGAGAATGTATAGAAAAAGAAAGCAAAGAACCCACATTTAGAAAATATAATTTATAGAGTTGGTTACTGTGATTAAGCATAGTTATTGATGAAAGGCTGCTGTGTTTATTTTCTATGGATGTTCTAGCTACAGATAGCTTGAATCCTAATAATGTACAATGGCACATTGAATGCATATATGTAGAATATGGTAGCAAGGCAAATTTTTTTTAGAGAAAATAACTTGCTTTCTATAAGTAAAAACAACTTTTTGAAACAATTGCTGTGATAGCAAAAGGGTTACTTACATTGCATTAGGTTACATATAGAATTGCCATGGAAGACAACGTTGAAAATATCTCATTCAATGAGATAATGTTTGCGTCACCTGATATGATAGATATGGCTAAAATGCTTGGGGAAAAAATCTCATGAAAGCTAATTTAAACAGTTCCACTTTCATATAGTATGGTAAAGGAATTATCTAAAAGCTTTTGCAATTAATTAATTGAAAAGCCTTACATTGCATTGCAAGTGGGTAAAACAACAGTTGTCATTAAAGATGTGTATTTGATTCCATTTGTATGCTATGTTGTGGAAAATGATTTTAGGGAATATGTGTTCCATGTGTTCTTTTGCAGAGCCATTATTGGTAATGTCATATGAAAAAAAATTTCCATATAGATGTCAATTTTTAATGAAATTGTATTATATGAGAGAATTCCATTAGACTGCACTAACAGCATAATCAATACTGGAACAAATGGCAAAACCATAAGCACTAGTTAACAATGAAACCCCTCTTGCAACTCAGACACATTGCATACTTCACAATCATTTGTGTCAAGAAATATGAGTGATGAGATATATAGTTTTCAAAATGTTAAAAGAGAAATATATTCAGTGTTACTATACCTGAAGAAGAAGGGCTAATAGACTTATCTTGTGATAGTATGTTGGAACAAAGGTTTGAGTTTGAAAAGATAACTATAATTTTGCTTCAGACAAAGGGCATTTTCTTTCTTTTTCAAAATTAATGACATTTTTTCTTTTATTCATATATTATTTATGTGAAATATGAGTTTCTGTTCTAATTATTATAAAGACAGAATATTCATCCAAATGGCTGAAAAAAGAATCAGGAATAGTGATATCATCAATATCCCCATGTTTTGAGAAATTTTACATAGAAAACAAGTCTCCCTATGACATTAAAAATACTATTTTATATAATATAAAAATTGTAAAGATTTTATTAATAGACACATGTGTGCTGTATCATTTTATTGTATGCTTAAACTTGATTGTCCTTTAAAAATGTAGTAAATTCTTCAGTTTATTCTAATAACATATGTGCTAAGAACATAATTTGGGTAGATTGCTTTATGAAAAATATTGCTTTTTTTGTAAAAGAAGGAAGGCATCACCACATGATGTTTGGAAACCACTGCTCTACATTACACCAAGCTGCCCCTTCTTTTCAGTTCAGTGTCCCTTCAATCTACACCCTTTTGATTACATTGGCAAGATGCCAGGCCAACAAATTATTACCAGCCCTAGTTAGGTGCCCTCAGTCCTTGGCCAGAAGCCAATTTTTCCTTTACTGTAAGCCATGCTTCAGAAATCCAAATCCTTTTCTCAGACACAGTCATCTTAACCAGCTTCTTCCTTCCCAAACCTGCCTTTCTCTTTTGAAACTCTTGTCTATAGACAATAGGGCATTCCCATTCTTTCTCAAGTCTTTGTGCCTCCATAATGTTTTTCTTTAGGCTAAGAGTACTCTGCTTCCTCTCTTATGCTTTCACGTACTGCTGGATCCCATCAGGTTCAGGCGCCACTTCCTTCAAGGGCTTTTGCACCTAACCCTTCATTGTCATGTGTGTGTGTGTCCTATATTTATTTATATGTGACTGTATCTCCTCACAGAATCCAAGTTCTCTAAAGTCTAGGAAAATTTCACATTTTATTGGTATTACTAGCACAGTGCCTGACATAGATGGGCACTTAATAAATGCTGATTGATTAAATAGTTTATTGTCTGTGTTCCTTGTTTTCATTGCCTTGTCCTAGACTTCATAAGACTAAATGTAACCTACACTAAATACATCCTTCGTCTTTTGTTGTCAGTCATTTTTTCAGTCATTTTTTACTGAATCCATTTGGGATTTTCTTGACAAAATACTAGAGGCATTTGCCATTCCTTCTCTAGCTCATTTTACAGATGAGGAAACTGAGGCAAACAGGATTAAGGAATTTGACCAGTATCACTAGTCAAGTCTTTCTGTCTCCAGATCTGGTGCTCTATTCACTGTTCTCCCTAGCTGCCCTCTTTCCTCTGCTTAGTCCAGAAACACTTTCTTCACACTTTGCTGCTTGTTAATTCACTGCAAAGAAACCTAGGTTCAACAATGTTGATGTAAGGCCTTTCAGCCTGAGAAGATATTTCTGTCAGTATATTCATTTCAACAAAATTCCACTACAAGAAAATAATTGAGGGACCCCATGGAGTTTACTGGACCTTTAGTATACTTTAATGACTACAAAATGAAAAATATCTACTGGTCTTAGAAGCTGTGCTAATAGATATACACTTGGGGTTCTGTAGGGCATCATAGAGAATAATTCTAGAATAAACAAATACATTGAAAGAAAAGGAAGAGGGACATTCTTCCAGCTTCCCCAAAATGACAAGATAAATAGAAGTAGCTTCTAGATTTATTTCATTTCCCAGGACTGATGAGCATAATAATTGTACATGAAAAATCTATGCTAATGGAAGCTAGCCAACTGTTCTTCTCTAATAACCAAAAAGACTACTCTGGTGATTACTATAAAAAATTAAAATAGCATCAGGTTTTACAATTTAAAAAAAAATCACACTCCATTACTTATTTACATTTTGTTTATGGAATAAACAATTACCATTTTTCTGTCTCTCCTTCTTTGTGGATCAATGGTTAAGTAGAAAGAAATATGAAGATATAGAGAGCTATTCTTAGCTAATATTACTGACCTAGTATCATACCGGCATGATAAAAAAGGAAAAAATAGATATTTGTTTCTTAAATTCACCACTTAATAGCTGTGTCGCTTTAGGAGAGTCACTGCACCAATTCATACCTCTGTTTCCTCATCTATAAAATGAAAGGATTAGACTAGATGATCTCAGATCTCCCATGTTATAATTAATCGCTGACCAAAGGAAAGTAATTATAGGTGGAACATTTTAAACAGACAATGAATATACTTATTATTATATCGGTTGAAATGAAGCAACAGTAAAAATAAACCTTAAGAACTGAGTAAAAGAGGTTGTATCTAAATGCAAACTACTGGGGACCTGGCTTTTACTGTGTGTATCAAAGGATAATGAGACAGTACACAGGGAAGAATGAGGCAAAACACTAAGAAAGGGCCTGCATTCAGTTGCAGAGTAGGGCAAAAGTTCATGGAAGTTTCACATGATATCTTCCTGACATATTGTTCTGTTTATCATTTATTTTCCCTTGAAAAATTTCAAAGATCATGATCTGCAGTGATAAATGGGATGGAAGAATTGAATTTAAAATTACCTCTCTTCATTCAATTATTCTTAATGTGATTCTTCCTACAGCAGTATAGTGAGCCTCCCTACCCCCAAACAATCTTCTAGTCCTAATTGGAACAACTAGTTGGGATCTGATCCACTGTCAAATAGAATTTTAGGATTTTGGAGCTGGAAGGGGCCTTAGACATCATGAAGGCTAGGGGTTCTAAATGTTTTTCTGGGTGTCATGGATGCCTCTGGTGTCTGGGAAAGTCTATGGGCCCCTTCTGAGACTAATGTTTTGTTTTGTTTTTCCTTAAAAATGAACAAAATGCTAAATTTCAAATCAAGATTGGTGAAAATTAAGATAATTGTTATCTACCCAAGTTAACAGAGCCCCGGAAATCTATCCAATAGTTCTTTTGAGCCCAAATTAGGTATCTCAATATGTAGAGTACAAACCTCTCATTTTCACGTCTAACCTTTAGAATAACAGACCTTAGATGCAGATGAGAAAATTGAAACCAAACTCTCATCCCACATACAGAATTAGCACAAGAAAACAATTAAACAAATGCCATCCAAGGTTCTTTTCATTGATTAATGTTTGACCTATAAGCTGTTGATTACTTCGGTAAAGTTGCAATGTAATTGTTGGGAGCATTCTTTTCACTTATTGTACCATGTGGTCTGAAAGGAAGAATGCTGTTGTATAAACTTCCTGTATCTTGGAGATGCACAGAATTGACTCTGGGAAGAGATAGGGCAGAATGTTTCCAAAGCAGGAGACAGCTTTCTATCTAAGCTGTTTTGTTGTTAAATAGAATGGTCTCATCAGCAGTCATTTCCATAAGGAAAAGTAACATGGTTTCTTGCCCTCCCTCCCCCAACCTCCACCCTACTCCTTACTCCAAGCATTTTTTTATGGCCTCATTTCACTGTGTCGATAGATGTGGGACCTGGTATCTGTCTCTTTTGTCAAAAGAGAGCAAAAAGGGAGAGCCCATTTTGCTGCTGCCTGCCATGGCCTTCAGGAGAATGAAGCTTCATAATTCACTTCTCACTTGTCACTTCCTCTGCCTTTCATGCTCAAGCCTGGCAATGTCACAAATCATGGATACCTCACACCTAGTACCTGGTTGACTTCCATAGGGTTCAAGTGAGATGAAAGCTGCTGATAAGGGCCACTCCTTCCCAGGACAGAAGGAGTCAACGACAGAAAACAACAGGGGCTCCTTGCTTGTCTCTGTTCATGTCTAACTCGTCTTAATCCATCACTTGTTTCTTTTGAACTGTGGATCAGAGACTAATCCTATGCCTGAGAGGTTAGCATCACCAGATCTCATGGCTACATGATGAGCAATGGGGTTGTTAAGGACACTCATTCCTTCTTATTTGAGAGGGATCAAACAAAGCTATACCCACATGTGGGTGAAAGACAAAGGAAGAAGCCTTCCACTGGCACATGAATGAATGAATGAATGAAGTTTCACAGCCTCCAGGGAAAAAAAAAATGAGATGCCTTAGTCCACTTACAGAGATAGGCAGGGGGCTTTATCCAGTGAGCCAGATGTGGGAATCCTGTTATTAAAGGCATTGTCTCCACATATGATTCTGTGTCTTTTATCTTCTGTCATGTGGACCCTACTAGTGAGAATTGCCATGTGTCCAGATTTGTGAAAGGATGCGAGTGAAAGATTCATGTTTTCCTATTTCACATGGTTTACATACAGATCCATAAGTAGCAGGAACCCAGGAATAATGATCTAGCTCATTTTAAATGCATTTCAAAGAGCTTAGAGAGAATATGAATCTTTGGGGCCCATCCAATTAGTTTGTATGTGTATTGATTTGACCGAAATTAGGTAATTTTGGGAAAGACAACACTCAGTCCCTTTCACTAAGGCCACACTCTGAGGCTTCATCATGGTATCATGATGAATAAGCTCTCATAAGCATTTTGAAGCTTAAAAAGGCTTCATGCAGATATAGGCTTGTTGATGAACTGTTGCTATCCAGGGAACAATATACAGGGTTTCATCACTAGACTGGCTGAGTAGGCTGAATTTTGTCTATTTTTATCATTAATTTTGTTTTTAATTTATGGAAAAACCCAAGCATTTCCATAACATTTTATAATAAAAAAGATGTTTGTAAATGAAACTACCATGTACAACTTGCTACTACTTTGTAATATATAAAATTATCATATAATTTTTTTTCCTTCCCTACTCACCCCCCACTGCTGCTTTAAGAGATGGCCACTATTAGACACAAATAAGTATATATGTGTGTATATATGTATATGTATGTATGAATGTGTGTGTATATATGTACATATACACATACATTACACATAAACATATATAGGTGTGTGTATATGTACATATACATATACACACATTACATATATACATATATACAAGTACATATATATAGGTGTGTGTATATATATGTATATGAATATATATAAATTATTCTATTAATACTTCTATTTATCAGTTCTTTCTCTAGATGCAGATAGTGTCTTTTTCTTCATATGTCCTTTATAGCTAATTTAGATGTTTATAACAGTCAAAATAACATTTATTCAAAGTTGCTCTTAAAATAATATTTCTGTTACTGTTTTCCTGGTTCTGCTCATTTCACTCTTCATTATTTCATGCAAGTCTTTCCATGTTTTTCTAAGACCATTGAGCTCATCATTTCTTATATACCACTTATAGCATAGTGGCATTCCATCACAATCATATACCATAACTTGTTTAGCCATTCCCTAATTGATGGGCATTCCTGTAATGTCTAGGTCTTTGCTACCACAAAGAGAGCTGATATAAACATTTTTTAGCAAATATATGTTCTTTTCCTTTTTCTTCAATTTCCTTCAGAAATATCCCAAGTAGTGGTATTTCTGGGTCAAAAGATATAATCAATTTAATAACTCTTTGTAACAACTACAACTCTTGAAGACTATCTACCAAGTGATGGGGTGGGGATCTGTGATAGTATAAGTAATAATCACATTGGTGAAATCCAGAATTTCTGAAACATGGAAATCATAATGAAGAAGAAGATGATGATAATGATGATGGTGATGACAGGAATGACTCTTTAATGAAATGCTAATCTGATGCTCAGTGGATAAAGCACCAAGAGTGGAGTCAAGAAGAGCTGAGTTCAAATCCAGTGTCAGATACTTACTAGATGTGTGACCTGGGGCAACTCATTTAACCATATTTTCCCTAGTTTCTTCATCTGTAAAGGGAGCTGGAGAAGGAAATGGCAAACCACTTCAGTATCTTTGCCAAGAAAATCCCAAATGGGGTCACAAAGAGTTGGATATGACTGAAACAACTGAATGACAACAAAATCCATTGCATCATTGTAGTGTGGAAGTGATCCTGGGTTCTCAAAAACTGTTTCAGCAGATCCTAAGGTTAGGCAAGTTTCACAAGATCCTGTAATCTTATTAATCCAATGAAACTGGAAAGGCTTCGGTTATGAGCTCAGGTAGGGACTCTTTCCTGTCATCTGAAGACTAGCCTAGCTGAGATAAAACATCCTCAATGACAGAAAGTTGACCAAAAGAAGAAACCCTCTATTACATCATGAAGAGTTAAAAATCTGCATTGATAAAGAGATGATATAAGATAGATAATACCATAGGTCTTTGAGTTTATTATTAAGATCATACTTGTTATTTCATCAGGACAGTACAAGACCTCTGACAAAAAATGAAATAATTTCTTCTCAAAAGGAGCTTATTGGTACTTATATAATGGTACAAGATTTCCAAGGTGCCCTCTTTGCATTTCTTCATGTGATACCACAACCCTATCAAGTAGGTGCTAATCCCCTCTTTGCAGAGAAGGAAACTGAGGTTTAGAGACATTCAACGATAAATGCTTTTGTTGTGCTTCTGCTCTACTGCTGGTGCTTTTAGCCCTTCATTTAGAAATCATTTTAAATTTTACCAAAAAACTTTCATATATATCATCTTATTTATTGTATGCAAAATACCTGATGTGTTAGTTATCCTGTTTTTAAAGTTTAAGGAAACAGATTGTTCAATTTCTTTAAATGACTTGCAAGCTAGGAAATAATAGAAAAAAAGTAGTAGATGGCAATATTATAATTAGAAAGAATGTTAAATTATCAGTAAGAATACATTATAATGTGTCCTAGCTCTAGCATTAACTTCCTATGTAACCTGGGACAAGCATTTTTTCCTTTCTGAGCTTACTTTTTTTTTTTTTTGACTAGTCTCTCTGTCTCACCCTGGTTGAAAAACTCAACTCTATTCACAATCCCAATTCCACTCTGATCTGTATTAAAGTTCTGAGCTGTCCTGGTTCTGATGTGGGCCAGTTTGTCCCTCCTGAGGCAACCTAGTGCACTCATCTCCCTGAAGAGATTCATTATATAAACGTCCATCCTGGTACAGACTCCTGATCAGTTTAGCCAACTGCAGCTCTGAACTCCAAAACTCAAAGAATACACTGGTTGCAACCTCCCTGGCAGAACTGGCCTATTTCATAATTAGTAAAATAAAGTAGTAAAATTAGTAAAATTAATTAGTAAAATAAGGGGTTGAACTAGATTCTATGTTTTATGTTCGCACTAGTAGCTACTTAAATGATAGCTGGAATTTTATGGGCCTAAAGGAGATCTTGACCTTTGTAAGGTGCCTGTTTTTCCCTTTCTCTGGAAGATTTGGCTATTTAAGATTAAATATCAGCTAAGTTCTTTTTTTATTTTGGCTCATTAAAATACTCAGTGAAAGGTGTTCCAATACATACTTAGTCTTTAAGCTTATCCTGCATGATGGAAATATTTAGGTAGTAGCAATTAATTAGCAAATAGTCAAGTCAGACTGGTGTTTCCTGATTTATAACAAGTACAGTAATAACAGGATGACTTAACTTGCTGTTTTGATACAAATTGACCCCAATGGAGGAAAACTACGATTTCATTATGTTCCATTGCTAAAGCTGAAATCTGTATGAAGTTTACACCAGTCTTGGAAAAATTCATTATCTTGGAAGGGAACAAAGGACCAATCAATTAATTGTCAGGCTTTTTGTTTAGAGTACTTCCTGAGAAGTACTTTCTTTGATCAGCACAACTTTCACTTAAATGAATGGAATATTCATGCAAACTTCCTACTTTTAAAAGGTCTTTTTAAGTATGGACAATTAAAAAAACCACACACACAAAAACACATTAAACTGTAGAATTGGAAATGGACATGTCCAAAATGAATGGATTTTTAAAAATTTATTTTTGAGACTGGGTCTCCCTGTCTCACCCAGGTTAGAAATAAAGTGGCCATTAATTTCTGATCCTCAGTACTGATCATCATGAAAACCTTGATCTGCTCTGTTTCTGGAATGATATGTTTCAATCCTCCTTAGGTATTCTAGTGGTCCCTCCTCTCCACTTCCTGAGTGCCAATCATATTGGTGCCTATAGTTCAAGCATCCACCAGGCTCTGCCTCCTCAGTAGAAGGGATGATAACTGTGGTCGATCACACAAGGTCCAAACAGAATGTTAATGCAATGAGCAAGAATAATAGCAACTAACACTTTCCTCACAACCACCCTGTGAAACTCAGTGTCCAAGAAGTGATTCACTAAATTAAGACACTGAGTCATTTTTTGATGCCAGGCCTTTTGGTTAAAAATTCAGTACTCTGTCTACTATATCAGGTTATTTCACTACAAGCTCTATAAAACTTTAAGATGTGGGCACTACAAATTCCCAAAGAATTCTGGAAAGTATGTCTAGGGACAAAGAGTGACATTCATGCCACCTAATTTTATTTTGATGTGGCTTCTAGGAATAGCACTACCATTTAGAGTGCAAAGATGAATTCCTATCTGGTCTCTACTTTCTTAGAAGATGGGCTAAGTGTGCAGGTTCCCTGTGTAGCCAGTTTAATTTACCAGTATAGGTTTCTTCTTTGTAAACCTATCAGTACACTTTCTGTGCTTAAAATGACAGACCCAGCTCAAATCTACTCTTTGAAGAAGCTGTTAAGTTGGTTAACTTTAAAATGAATTGTCCTCAAGGCTTCCTAAGGGGAGTTCCTGGAATCAGTCTAATTTCAAGTGCTCATTCCTGACTAGGGCTTATTATTACTAGAAGTCGACGTGCTGACAGGCAGAGACAAAGAGGTCATGGAACAGGGTCATTTTTAAAGCAGAAATTTGATTTATATGCTATAAAGCACTCTATTATTATGAGATAGAAATAGAAGTTCAGGGAATGAACAGGGGCCTAAAATGTCTCTGATTTCTGAAAATTCAGGCAGGTCTTAGAGAAAATTTATGGCATGGGATTTCTAATTGTACTAGCTAACATTTCTTTCATATTTCACATATGTTAACTCATTTGATTCTCACAATAATCCTGTGAGGTCAGTGTGATTATCATCTCCATCTTTTCAGATGAGGAAACTTAGACTAAGTGACTCGACCAGGGTCAAATGACTGGTAAATAAATGTGGCACAGTTTGAAATTCAGTCCTTCCTAATTCCAACTCAGGACTCTAACTGCTGGACCAAACCAGCTCTTTCTACCATAGGGATGGAGACTAAATGGTAAGGACAAATCACAGAGAGCCAAAAGCATAGGCTAATCTCTTAAAAGAGAAGTGAGACTAGGATTTAGTCTCTTTTGGAAAGAAAAGGTAGAAGAAGGAAGAAAGGGAAATGTTTTTGAAGTACAGGGTGGGCCAAAAGTCATGAAGGGTTCTGATGTTTTAATAACTTTTTGAAAATTCTTTTTTTCTTTATTTCATATATACGTATGCTGTACATGATATTATAAAAGTATATATTAAAAACAAAAAATAAAGAAGTTATTAAATATTGAAACCCCTTCAAGAATTTGCAACTTTTGGCCCATACTGTATAAGTGTGTTTTCATATGTATATATACTTACACAAACACATATATGTACGTATACTGAAATATACGTATGCTTCTCTGTGTGTATGTGTGTGTGTGTGTATATATATATATATATACATATACACATATAAATAGATACACATATGCATGTATAGGTATGTGTTATCTGTGTATATCTGTGCATATATGTGTATATGTATATGCATGCTTTGATTATTTATAAGTATTTATAAGGCAAGCAGTAGTTAAGTGAGTTGCCCAGTCTGAGACCAGATTTGAACTCAGGTCTCCCTTACTCCAGGTTCAGCAATCTAACCATCGAACCATCCAGCTGCTAGATAGAAAGGGGGCGTCCACTTCAAGCATGTGAAGACTTCCCTCAGCAGAATGGGCAGATGAGAATAATTTGTTCCAGGATCCATGAAGGCAGGTGAAACACGTGCTGTGCAGCACTTAGAGTTTAATAAGACACTGAAGATGCATGCCAAGGTCATCTACTCACTGTATCCTAGGACATTGCCTGCTGCCTTTTGTTTTGCCAGTGAATTTTGATGATTCTGGAAGCGAGATTTAGGCTGATGACTCTGTGCAATTCCTTCCTACCTGAATCCAATTCATGCTTCAATCAAGACAACATCCTGTAGTATCATTGGCCCTTTTTTCAAAACAAAGGATAAAAACAGCAACAACAAAGTATTTATATTTATACACATATAGTTTTTTTATATGATATAATATATACATATACACATGCATATATATATATACATATACTTGTTATTTAGTATATATAGAAGATATATAGTTATATAGTATACATACATAGTCTTTATATAATATCGAACTATATATGAGTATATAACTATGTAGCATACATAGATCTACATATTTCAATGCATATAAATAACATAAATATGTAATATAGGTATATATGGAGATATGTGTGCATGTTTCATTAGATACTTAGAATTTCAGAATTGGAGGGAATTGTAGAGAGCCTCAAGTTCTGTCTTCTCTTTTTACAGATGAGGAAAAGTGAGATCTGAATAGTGTGTGGCCCCATCACACCTATCGATATCAAATTGTAAGCCCCTAAAGAGCAGGGATGGTTTTATTTTTCTCTTTGTATTCCTATGGCCATATATACTGTCTAACATAGTAGGAACTTAATAGCTGTTTATTAAGTTGAATTGAACTAAATGCAGTGATTTTCTCCTTATCTTGAAAGCACAAACATGGGCTGCACCTATGTACACACCAGGTTCCATGGTATTTTACAGGATTGACTGGTGACCAACTGATTGTTTCAAAAGGTCAGATTCACTGTTTACACAGGCCCAGTTGCCCTGTTGGTGGTCATGGTGTTTTATGCTTATTTCTTTTTTTTTTCTTTCTTAAAAAAATGAGAGAGCGAAAGGGAGAGACAAGAAAATCATTTGTTATACTTAAGGT
The DNA here is from genome assembly GCF_019393635.1 of Dromiciops gliroides. Lineage (NCBI taxonomy): Eukaryota > Metazoa > Chordata > Mammalia > Microbiotheria > Microbiotheriidae > Dromiciops > Dromiciops gliroides. Next base: position 66,356,333 of record NC_057863.1, read on the forward strand.
CAAATGTTAGAAATTGATAGATTCTCAAGAATGAAAGTCAGTTTTGTATTAATGATACAAAATGATAAAAATATTAAGTGTACAATAAATTAGAATGACACCCCAAGCCACAGACCCCGGCTGCTCTCATCAAAACCGAAGTGAAATTCATAGGATTGGGGAAAGCAAGCAAGTTTCCTTCCCTGGAGCAAAAGCCCAAGTTCTTCTTCAGCTTATCCATCTGTAACGAGTTGACTATGTTTCACATTGGTGATGAATTATCCTCCGTTTCCTCAGTCTAATCCTTTTCATTTATTTATATTTTATGGAGGAAACATAAAAGGCTTCTTAGAAAAATCCAACTGCTTTTGATAAACCTTGTCATGTGCAAATAATGGAGCCTTGTCAAGGCCGAGCTTTTCTGGAAATTTATACCTTCTAATAATAATTAAAAGGGGGAAAAAGAAAATCAGAAACAAATAAGGAGTATATTGAATTGGATTCAAAGCATGTTTGTGGCTTTGAATCAGTGGCAATAAAGCATTTTTTATCAAAAAAATCTTTAAACGTAGTAGTGTAACTAAAATCCACTTTAGGCTTGAATTTGGGATTTATCAAGTAGTGAAACCATGACTTCTATTGCTAAGAAATGGGGGGAAAAAAGAAAACATTTAGCTCTCAGTGAAGCATTATATTAATTTTGGGTCAGATACAATGAGAAAGATCTGGGCAGGGAGATGAGCCATTGTTCAGAAAAAGGACCTTCATAGAAGCCAGTAAATTTTTCTTAAAAATAAATTTCAAATTAGGCATCAAGTATCAGTTACCATTGGTTTGTTAAAGAAAAAAATACAAGATATATAAAAAAGACACAACATATATTCTCTTCTAGGTATTTCTGAGAAAACAAGCTTCCACATTTTGAATAGATTCATTTTTAGTTATTGAATATGATATTTTTTAAAAATTAGGAAAAATGATGCTTAGCTGAAGATAATGTTCCGAGAGAAAACCTTGGACAATTTGAATATGGCTCTCTTTCATCCAACACATACATACATACATACATACATGCAATTCAATACATATATATTCCATTCATATATTCTATATATGCACATACATAAATAAATTCATGCACACATGCATACATGTAACATATATACAAACCAAATATCATATATAGTATATCACATGAGAACACACACACATATATGTACATAAATATATATGTGTTTGAGTATGTTTATACACACACACATAATCACATGTATAAATATTGGAGTGGTTTGCCTTTTCTTTAAACAGCTCATTTCACAGATGAAGAAACTGAGCTTCATTAGGGCAGGGATAGCTATTTCTTTTTCTTTGTATCTATAGCATAGTTCTGGATGACTAAATGCTTGTCGATTAACTGGTGATTTTTAGAGCATTGTAACCTTTTATTTGATGTCTGTGGATCAATTCAACGAAAGATCATTATCAATTTATAGCTGAATACAACTTTATAGGCCATCTAGTCCAACTACTTAAGTTTTCTAATAAGGAAACTGAGTCTTAGAAAGGGGGAAGTGACTTCTTGAATGTCCTACAAGTATTTTACTGTAAGTGGAAGCATTCTAGCCACCATTGGAGATAGAAAAAAGTAAAAAGAAAGAAAGTCACCCATTCAGGAGAGAAACAATGCTGTTTGAGCTTTTATCTCCAAGAAAAACCTCTCACAAACTTGGGAGAAGAATATAAGACTCGATTGGGTTTTATTGATAGAAATCAAGTGTATTTGGAGCGGCTAGATGACCCAATGGATAAAGTTATAGACATGGAATCAGGAAGACACAGCTTTCTGAGTTTAAATCTGGCCTAAGACACTTACTAGCTATGTTACCCTGAGTAAGTCACTTAACTATTTTTGTCTCAATTTCCTCGTATGTAAAATGCGCTGTTAAAAAATGACAAACCCCTCCAGTATCTTTGCCAAAAAATCCCCAAATGGGGTTACAAAAAGTCAGACACAACTGAAAATGACTTAATAAGTATATTCATACATTCTATAGCTCATTCATTCATTTAATAAGCATTTTGTTTGACCTTACCACTTGAAGTTAATAAACCTATTTATGCTATGAATGCATAAAGCTAAATAATGTGCTAAAATTTTAGAGAAGGGAGCAAGTCCCATTGGCTGGCAATAATTAGTATCCTTTCCTCCAAAAAAAAAAAATCCTTGAGTTGGGACTGTTAAGGGCTAAAATTCTAGCTAAACTGTCTAAAATATCTAATGAGTGGTCGCCAATAAATCATAAGCTTTAGCAAGAGTTAGACTTTTAAGCATTTATTAAGGAGAATAAGAATTTGGTAAAGAGAGAGAGAAAGGCCTAGATTCCTATCTATTAAAGGGAGAGCACATTTCTAGCTCCCTTCTCCACCAGAGTCCAGAGGAAAGAGCCTGAGAGCGAGCGCCAGTCTCTTCCTTCCTCCTCCCCCTAGCCCACATCACTTCCTGATGCCAAAGAAAAGACTCCTGGTCTTGCCCTCAAAGACCTTCGCTTCATGGGAGGAACTCTTCTACAGTAAGTCTCCAGCAGGTGGCATTATTCCAGTCGTTACAGTTCAAATCAAATACAGATAAATTTAATGTTGATTCAGTTATAGTCAGAACATTAACATTTCCATAGCCCATCCTTCACTCAACTCTTTGAGGGAACTGGTATAAGTATGATTTAAAAAATAATAATCTACTTCCCTAGTATAATATGGGAAAGATTTAGTTGGATAGCACTTTGAGTGGGAAAAACAAAACAAAACAAAACAAAAACAATAAATCTTGTAGTTTTAGTGGACTAGAAGCCCAACATGAGTTAATATTGTGATGTGGTCAAAATTATTAAGTTATTTTTTTATGGCATGCGTAGTATTCAGATAGGAAGGTGACAGCACTGCAGATTTAGACTATTAGTAACTTGAGAGCAGGAGATGTTCTTGCCTTATTTTGTATTTCTAGAATTTAGTACAATGCTTGGCACATAGTAAGCTCTTTTTTTTTTCTTTGCAGTCCAGGTCTTTTCATCATGAATGCCTGAACATCCTCTTTTTTAGTGAAGTCCCATTTTTCCCCCTGAAAGATTATATTCAGTTTTGCTGGGTAGGTGATTTTGGGTTGTTGTCCCATTTCCTTTGCCCTCTGGATTATCATATTACATGCCCTCTGGTCCTTTAATGTAGAGGCTGCTAGATCTTGTATTATCCTTTCTGTAGCTCCATAGTATTTGATGTGCTTTGTTCCAGCTGCTTGAAATATTTTCTCCTTGGTCTGGGAGCTCTGGAATTTGGCTATAGTATTTCTGGAAGTTTTCTTTTTGGGATCTCTTTCTGGAGGTGATCAGTGGATTCTTTCAATTTCTATTTTCCCTTTTTCTTCATAGAATATCAGGGCAATTTTACCTGAAAATTTCTTGGAAGATGATATCTAATCTCTTTTCTTTGGTCATGGTTTTCAGGTGGTCTAATGATTTTCAAATTATCTATCCTGGAGCTATTTTGCAGATCAACTGTTTTTTCAAGGAGATATTTCATATTGCCTTCTATTTTTTTATTCATTTGGATTTGCTTTATTGTGTATTGGTTTCTCATAAAGTCACTAGCTTCCATTTGTTCAATCCTAATTCTTAGGCAATTATTTTCTTCAGAGAGCTTTCGTATCTCATTTTACATTTGACTTTTCAAGCTGATGACTTTTTTCTCATGACTTTCCTGCATTGCTCTCATTTCTCTTTCCACTATTTTCCCTCTACCTCTCTAAATCTTTCCTTTATCTCTCTTATTTTCTCTTCAAAGTCCTTTTTGAGTGCTTCCATGTCCAGAAACCAATTCATATTTTTCTTGGAAGCTTTGAATGCAGGAGCTTTAACTTTGTTATTACCTTCTTTTGAGGGTATATTCTGGTCTACCTTGCCCCCAAAGAAGGTTTCAATGATCAGCTTGCTTTCTCTGACTACTCATCTTGACCATCTATTTCTTAGCTTTTAACTCCTTTTGTTGTTGTTTTTGTTGTTTTTTTTTTTTTTTTAGTGAGGCAATTGGGGTTAAGTGACTTGCCCAGGATCACACAGCTAGTAAGTGTTAAGTGTCTGAGGCCAGATTTGAACCCAGGTACTCCTGACTCCAGAGCCGGTGCTCTATCCACTGCGCCACCTAGCTGCCCCAGTTTTTAACTCCTTTTTAACAAGTAGTGCTACTTCCAGGACAGACTGTTTTGAGCTACAGCATGGCCCGGGGGGTGATTGGGTTTGTTTTCAGCCTGCCTGGCCTGTAAGTAACCATGGCCCACTTTTTCTTTGACACAGAACCAGATGTCTGATTGAAATCTGATTCTCTAAGGTCAGAAGCTTTGCGTGCCTGTTTCCCTCCCCCAGTGGGTGGCTGCCACTTCAATTTGCTTTGCTGGTTCTGAACATGGGAGCCCCACCCCAGTTCCAGCAGAAACCAAAGCTATTCTCCCCCAACTGTTAGACCCCCTCACTGGTCCGAGAGCTGAATTCAGAAGAAGCAGCTGAAGATTCTGAGACTCTGGAGGCGCTGCCTCCCTGAGGCTGGTCCTGCTCCATGTGCTGCACTCCTCTCTCAGCCTGAACAGCAGGTGATCCCAGTCACCTAATTTAAGCCATTTTTGACTGGAAAATAGTCCTACTTTGTTCTTATGTGGGTTATGCTGATTCAGGAGTTGTCTTATGGCATTATTTTTTGGAATGCATGGACAGATTTGCTAGGAGCAGGGAGAGTCACAACCTTTCCTCCATCATCTATACATAGTAAGCTCTTCATAAAAATCAGTTGAGTATGTATGGGCTCTATTGCTGCCTTTTCAGAGATATTGAAAATCTGAAGAGTATACAGAGAAGAACAAACAAGAGGATGAGAGGTCTTGAAAGTTAGATTTAATTGAAGGAACTAGGCACATTTAGCTATAGAAGAGAAGACACTGAGATATGGTGGCTCTTTTCAAATATCTGAAAACCTATCATATGAAAAAGACATTAGATTTGCTTTGCTCAGCCCCACTCAGAGGGAAAACTACTATCAATAAACACAAACCACAGGGGAACATATTTAGACTTGACATATGGAAAACCTTCCTGAACATAAGTTTTCTATAAATGGAATAAGCTGCCTCAGGAGGCCATGGATCTGGCCATCTCCAGAGATCTTTGGGCAAAGACTAGTAGATCACTTGTAAGCAATATTGCAGAATATTCTTATCCAAATATAGGTTGGAATATGTGGCCCCTGAGGTTCTCTGCACTTCTCCATAACACTACCACAACAGGCCCCTAAAAGGTCTCTTGTGTCAGGTCATGGAGTTGAGGTTGAAGAACAGATTCATCTCACCTCCCAATCATAGTTTGAATCAGTCAAAGAACATGAACTACTGACTCTTCTTTGTGGGAGGAAGATCTGGCTTCATAAGTCACCTTAGACACTTACTAGCTGTGTGACTTTAGACAAATAACTTTACCATTTTCTTTATCTGCAATATAAGAAATTGGAATCAATGGCCTCTAAGATCCCTTCAAACTCTAAATGTGATGAAAGTGGAGCAATATAGAAAATAATGGGGCCAGAAAACAAACACAGGTGATGCAGTACAATTCTAAATCACAAATTGGGGCACTTTGTGCAAAAATGTATATAGCTAGCTAGCTAGCTCCACACACACACACACATACACACTCACACACACACATATACATATACACACATATATAGTGTGTGCATACAAACACATATATTTATGTAAAAGTATACACAGTCACATGTGTGTGTGGTATGGCCACATGTGTATATTATATGTACACATGAATGTATATACATGTACCAATGTATACATACATATATTGTGTGTGTTGTGTACATATATAGATGGATGCATATGATGCATTGTTAATATTCATGTATGGCATGCCTATGCACACATGCAAAAACATATTGTGTGTATGTTTTATGAAAAAGCCATTTTAACCAGGATGTTGAGAGAGCAGGATAGGATTTCTTGAAGCATGGCCAGTGGTGACCAACATGGTTTGTGTATGTATGTGTGTGTGTGTGTGTGTGTGTGTGTGTGTGTGTGTGTGAGAGGGTGTTTGTATTGGGGAGGGGATATGACTTGAGGCACTAGGAGCAGTAAAGTCCCTACATAGGTAAGAATCTCATATGTTATATTTTTGGATAGAGGCTTGTTAATCAAGTCTAACTTTGCAATCTATGGCCACAAACTAGAAATGGATTAATAATAATTCCAGGCCAAGAAAATGAATTTTAATAAAAAGGATAAGGGGAATTGACAAAATATTCTATAGCTTATGAATGTCTAAGCTTCGGCTATAAGAAGAAATGAAAAATGTGGATGCTACACCTTTTTCACCCATTATTTTATTATCTTCTTCCTCATTGGCTGCTATGTTGTGGTACATTAAAAAATAAAATATGACAAATAACTTTTAAAAATATGCTACTCTTGTATAGCCAGGAATGGAGTGGTGGCAAATGAAAGTCCATGATCCCTTTCCCATGGGTAATGGAATGTGCACAGAATTTCCTAAGCCAGAAGAAGTGAGGGCAGCTTGAAACACAATGAAGGTATAAAAACAGTGCTCTAAGACCTGGGATTGCTTGTTAGGAAAAAGGTAGTAGTAGTACTGAATGCCACTGTGGCACTACTTTCTAGTCTATGTCAAAGTATGTGTAAATAAATACTCATTGATTGTAGACATGCCCTGTAAAATTTCATGGTTTTGTATATACTGGGGAGAATTGGACAGAATTTTTCTCCATCAATCTGATGTCTTATTAAATTTTCATCTTGTTTCAAATCTGAGCTGAAAACATATTGCTTGTTTTCATTTTCTCTGTAATTATGTTATTGGATTTTGAAGTTTGTAGGCATGTGTTGTGACAATTATTCATCCAGGAACTTTTAGAGAAAAAGTTGATACTGTCACTACTGATGCTATTTCTCATTGGGGGACCCCCAAAAGAACATTTTAGTTGAAAATACAATTAACCTGATATTTTGTGGTAAGATCATTTCAGGAAAACAAAAATAATTATCAATATTAGAGATATCTATAGGTCTGGAAAGGAATGAACAACATTTACAACATGACCATGTGTTGCTGTTGAGTCATTTTTAATCATGTCTGATTCTCTGTGACCCTGTTTGGAGTTTCCTTGGCAACAGTGCTGGAGTAACTTGTCATTTCCTTCTTCAGCTCATTTTACAGATGAGGAAATTGAGGCAAATTGGGTTAAACAACTTGCTCAAGGTCGCACAGCTACTAAGTGCTAGTAAGATTTTGTTTTGTTTTGTTTTTTGGGTTTTTTTTTTTCAGGGCAATGAGGGTTAAATGACTTGCCCAGGATCACACAGCTAGTAAATGTAGGAAGCGTCAAGTATCTGAATCTGGATTTGAACTCAGGTCCTCCTGAATCCAGGGCCAGTGTTTTATCCATTGCGGCACCTAGCTGCCCCTCGTGCAGCCGATTCCAGGCCTGGTACTCTATCCAATGGGCCAAGTAGCTGCTCACATGGCAATGTAGTAGAATGGGAAGATCCCTGGTGTTTAAATATTATCTCTTTCACCTCTTAGTTGTGAACATAGTTAATTAGTTTTACTTCCCTGGACTTTAGTTCCCTTACCTTAAAAAAGTGCCCCCTCCCAAATATTGTGAAAATATATGATTTCCATGTTTACTGCCTGTATGCCTTTGGTCTTGGGCAATTCACCTCTCTGGGCCTCAGGAGGATCATCTGTAAAATAAAATTATTAGATTCATCTTTAGATCAAGGGTCCATCCCCTTCTTATTTTATATCTAGTTCTTGCATTCTAGGACCAGTGATAATACTCTACCAAGCTAGAGTATTCCACATTTTCTAAGTTCACATTGAATCTAAAAATATATATTTTTAAAAAGCCAAATCTTACAGTTTCATACAAATGCTGTTAAATCTTGGATATCTACCCTTCACTGCCTGCTGTGGAACTTTACCTCAATAGAAGTCCTCTGTCCTTTGTGCAGTTGAGTTCTCGGCACACCCTATTCCTCACTTTCCCATAAATATATAACTCCCCCCTCACTATATACAGATGATTTATTATATGCAGTTGCTCTGAATTATTTTGAAGGCAGAACATTCCCACATTCCTTTGACTTACCAAATCTTCAAAGCATATAAAAATTCATTGGAAAACACATCCCATCAATTTCCCTATGAAGAAAAGCAATTCTGGGTCCCTTTATTTCGTTATTCCAATGCCTCAAAGAAACAACACTGAAACCTAAGGAATTCAATTCCTATTTCAATTGTGTTTTGGGGATGAATTTCAAGAGATATTCTATGACAAGGGTCCAAGAGTCCCTTTTCTGAGTTTCCTTTTAAAATCTATGCCTAATAGGTTGTTGATGTTGAATACTCCCGGTATGGATATTCCTTATACCATCAACGCATTGATAGTTTAACAAATTAAATGGGGAGCAGTGACTTGTCTACCTCTCATATATGTCAGAGGCAGATGTTAAGCTCTGGTCCCCTGTCATTGGCCTTTTCTACTCCATTCCATGCGTCCTTTCTCTATGTAACATAATAACAACTGACATTTATAACACAATTGAAGGTTTGAAAAAAATTTACATATATTTTCTCATTAGAGCCCCACAACAAGTCCTTGAGGTAGGTACAATCATTCCCATTTAACAGTTGAGGACATTAAAGATCAAAGAGGGTGGATGACTTATCCATGGTCACAAGGCAAGGAAGTAGCAGAGGCAGGATTTTATTGTAGGCTTTATATCCAACAATTCATCCACTAGGATACACTGCCTATCAATAAACTATTGGGTGATTATACTTAAATTAGGCCTTAAGCCTAGATATTATCATTAAGGAGATGCCTCTTAGGGGTGAGAAGAACCCCACCCTAGCCTAAGTTCTTACCTGAGCACTCTGGAAATAGGGACTCTGAACAGATAAACATTCACCAAAACTTGCAAACCTCTCAGTGAACCCGAGCCAACTCTTGTCTGAATTTTCAGCAAACCTGGGCTGAGTTTTGAGGAATCCAAAGCAATTTTATGGTTGCAGATGGAAACCAGGCCCAACTCAGCAGTTCAAATGAACCAGAAATTTAAAGGAACTCTCTGGGGGTATGAAGCCAAGCAAACCAAAACAAAGTAATGATTCCCAGGGAACTCTGGAGGGCCCATGTGCACAGCTTGGTAGGGACCTGGCATGGATCTATGGCCTTTTATTTCAATTTGATCAGTAGAAAAATTAAGAGAGCTCTTCCTAGTAAAGTTGTTTCTGTTCTCATGTAGAAGGCCGATAGGTTTTTCTTCTCTTCAAGTAAATGATTAACACATACATACACACACATAAACCCTCAACATGCATGCATAACACATGCTTACCCAGAGGCTTGCATGTGTGTTATAAAATATGTGTACATATAGATGTGTATATTTAACATGAACACATGTGTACATGCACACATGTGTGCACGTGTATATACTGCCATGCATGTGTTTAAATATATATGTATATACATGTACACACATGCATATACATATACACATACGTACGTGTGTATGTGTGTATATGTGTGTGTGTGTGTATATATATATATATATATATATATATATATTTGAACACACATAGGAAGGCAGACACATGGAAAATTGTTGGATGCCAAGTAGCTATCAGTCAGGCCTGAATAATTATGGCTATAGCTCTTAAGGTCTGGCTCTACTTGGAGAGTTCTGTTTGACCACCAACCTCCACATGACCTTGGTCTAATTCCTTGCATGCCTAGTGTAGCTGAACACATAGCCTTCCTGTCTAGGGAACACCTGGTCCCCAGGCTACCACAGATAGAACACTTTACTTTTGACTTTTGAAGTTCACTGGGGGGACAAGGGCTGGGGTAAGAAGGTTTACAAGGGTCTCTCATCTGCTTTTGTTTGTTTGTTTTTGCTAGATTTCAGGAAATCTGTGAACTTAGATTGGAAAAACAAACCTTCGCACTTGTTATTGTCACTAACCCTTGGTTTCCTTTGTCCACCTATGTATTTTATTTTATGCATTTAGAAACATTATGCCTAGTAGTCGATAGTTTTCACCAGACTGCCAAGGAGGTGCATGATACCAAAAAGGCTAAGGATTCCCGTCTTAAACAGTGGATCGGTTTTCACTGAGTTTTTAATTTCTCCCTCCTCCATGACCCCCAAACCCTCACCCCCCCCCCCCAAAGAATCCTTGGCTTGCATTGACCATTTTAGCCTCATTGGTTTAGGCTAGACGTTTCAAACCTACACAAAAAGGCAGATGCATGGCATTGATTAGTAAAACTTCAAGAAGCTACACCGTAAAGTAAAAAGAGTGCTAGATTTGAAGTCAGGAGAGACCTGGGTTTGGATCTCACCTCATGTCTTATGGATTGTATAAGCTTGGTTAAACACATCACTTAACCTTTCACAGCCTCAGTTTCTGCACTTAGAAAGTGATGGAGAGAATACTGACTTCTCAAGGTTGTTATAAGAGTCATAGAAAATTATGCCTGTACTGGGCTTTAAAAACCTCGAAACACTCTAGAAATGCTTGCTGTAGGCATCAATCAAATAAGGAAAAATGAAATTCCATTTCAGAAGTGTCTTTAAGGTCCATGGTACAAACACACACACACACACACACACTGAGACAAATAATTTTTTAAATTGTTGGACTTGAAAACTGAGAGTTAGATTCCTTGGCATGTGAAAGTGTCACAGATATAGAAGGGTCAAAGTTTTACACAGTGAAGAAGTAACTGGGAAAATGATTGTTATAAGGCATACTCTACCACTTACTAACCCTGTCCACATGAGCTAATTACTAGCCCTGTGAGGAACATGAGCAAGTCATAATTCTCTAAGGTACAATTTGCTTGCATGAATGTACATGTGCATATAAACATCTATGTACAGATAGGATGTGCATGCATGCAAACATGCATGCAAACACGCATACGTGCATGTACATACATGAAGCACATCAAACCCACAATACACTCACATACAGATACGTGTGCATGCATACCTGCACATACATGTGTGCATACATGTGCAAATAATGTGTTTATGTGCATATAAACACACGTTTATGTGTATATGCGTGTATATAATTATATATATATATATATATATATATATATATATATATATATATATATATATATATATATATATATATATATATATATATATATATATGTATTTGAGAAACACACATTTAATACATATACAAGTGTTTTTTCCCCCCAATGTCATGTTTGTCTTTATATCCCTAGAATCTCTCAAAAGTGTCTGGACTTTTTATTTCTTTTGTTCAGAAGGGAAGGGGAAGAGACTAAACTTCTGATTTCATAGATGTAGGGAACTCCCCATGACAAAATTCCTGTAACAATGCCAATTGGTACTTTCTTTGCTACTGGGGCACCGAGAGGTCAAATGGATTTCTCCCAGGTCATACAGCTAGTATGTGTCAGAGGAAGGACTCAAAATCATTCTTCCTAACTTAGAGGCTAGTTCCCTATCCACTGTGACATACTGTTTATTTATTAATAGGGAAATGATTATATGGTATGAGTTCAAGTGCATTGGGAAGAATCCCTTGCCTGTCCTCCTGTCAACAAATTCCACCACTGCCTGGGTTTAGTGATGCCTAGAATTCTCACATACAAATTTCAGGACTTTGTTTGATGGTCTTGCCTCTTGACAAAATACAAATAACTCTTAAAGTATAAATTCATCAGGCATTATCAACCAGTTGTTTATTACTTAGTATGAATGGATTTATGAGTTTTTTCTTTAAATTTTAATGGGGTAAGAGGGGGTATAATGCTGGGAGATCACTGCAGGCTTAAAAAGGGGAGCAGAGGAACAGTTGAACAGAAAAATGACCTAGAAATGGAAAACTGGTAACATTAAACCTAATATCTTACTTGAGTGTGACTGTGCTATTTTCTTCTTCCAAAGAGGGCCTTGTTTGTCACTTTGAGGTCTTATGAAGGCTCTTTGATAAGTTAACCTTTACAAGGACAGTAGGAACAGAGCTTTAGCCGGAGGGTTGCACTGAAAGAAGGGAAGTTGACTTTAGAATGTAGGGCATGTATATTCCAGAACAGTAGAGTAGAGCTTTATTTATGATCTCCTTTTACAGAACAGTAGCTTTGGGGTATTTCTGGTATCTTTAAAAACTGTTGGTGTAGCTCAGAGAATAGATATTGAGATATTGCTTTGTTTATGGGTACCCCCATTCTGCATTTTATCCAGTGGCCCATGGGAAACTTCCTTTGGTATTCAGAAGGATGACAAAAGTTTAAATAAATATAGCCATATCCCAGACAATTTGCACTTTAGTAAATCTGAGTGGATGAATAAAAAATTAACTAGATTCTTTTTATTTTTTTTAACTCTGGCACAAACAGCCATTGATTTTTCTTTCCTTTATAGCTACAGTTGTACAAAAAGCAGCCGAGGTAAGCATAGGCCTGATTCGCTTTCCATATTATCTTCTCTGTTCCTATTTTTCCCCATGAGATGGAAAAGATGGGTTAATTAAGGATGATAGAGGATACCAGGTCCTTTTTTTCTTGGTGGAATAGTGGGTAGACTGCTAGACCCACAGTCAGGAAGACCTGAGTTTAAATCCAGCCTCAAATACTAAACAGCTGTGTGACCCTGGTCAAGATACTTAACCACTGTTTGGTTCAGTTTCCTTACTTGTAAGGTGGGTTGTTGTGAGAACCAATGAGATAATGATTGTATTTAGCACAGTGTCTGGCACACAGTCTGTGCTACATACATCTTAATTATTACTATTATTGTTATTTAAGAAAAAGGGGTATTGTTGTTTTTTATTGATTTCTTGATTTTGGTTTTATTTTTTACATTATGGTTATATCCCACCATTCCCCACACCATCATGTTGTTCAGTCATGTCTAACTCATTTTGATTTCTTTTGGGGTTTTGATGATGATACTGGTTTACCATCCCCTACTACAGCTCATTTTACAGGTGAGTAAACTGAGGTAAAGTTTAAGCAGCTTGCCTTGGGTCACACAGCTAGTAACTGTCTGAGACCAGATTTGAACTCATGAAGATGAGTTTTCCTGATTCCAGTGCTCTATTCATTGTGCCACCTAGCTGCCTACACCCCATTATAGAAACCTCCCTAATTTTGAATAGAAATGGTTAAACAAAATAAAATGGCACATCAATGTCTGACCATATATTTGGCAGTCTATATCCACATGGAATCTATATCACTGTCAAAAGGATGGAGATATGTTTCATCATTATTTCTCTGGATATTGCATTAACCTGAATTCTGATGTCTTTTATCACTGTTTTGTTTTGTTTTTGGGGGATCATTTGGGAATCATTTGCATTGTTTTTTTATTGGTTCATTCATGAGTTCCTACAAATTTTCCCAAGTTTCTCTGATACATCATACCTATAATTTTGTATGGAACAATAATAATCCATTATGTTTGTATTCCCCAATCTACTCAGCCATTCCTTAAATAATAGATACCCTCTCTATTCTGAACTTTTCTTTTTTCTTTTTCTTTCTTTTCTTTTCTTTTCTTTTTTTTTTGCGGGCCAGTGAGGGTTAAGTGACTTGCCCAGGGTCACACAGATGGTAAATGTCAAATGTCAGAGTCCAGATTTGAACTCAGGTCTTCCTGATCCCAGATTGGTGATTTATCCACTGCGCCACCTAGCTACCTCTGAACTTTTTCTACCATAAAAATTGTTTTTATAAATATATTGGTATATACAAAGTATTCCAAATATCTCACACTTTTGGAACACCCTGTTCAGTACCCTTCCCTCTGTCTTTGATATCCTCAAGCTTATTTACTTGAAAATCAACCATTCTCTTAAGCTTAAATTCCTCCATCCTTTCCTCAAGCACTGAACTCTTTCCTGTAGGCATAGGAGGAGAATTGTTCAAATTAAATTTCTTAAATGTGACTGATAATGATTTACATCTGGATGGAGACCATTGATTAGTTAACATCCAAGAGCAGAAACAAAAAGTATTTACTTATATGGACCCAACCACATGATGCCAACCACCAATATGTCAGCAAGCAAGTGTATTGTGGGCTAGACCAAAGCTCCTCATAGAAATAGCCCCATTGTCTCTGCTCAGGTCACCATTTCACCTCAGCAGCAAGCAGTCAATCCTACTTTGATAGGCTCTAATCACCTACACACACAACTGCTGGTCTCCATTCTCCACTGCAAGATGATAGACATGTGCCCTATATCCTCTCAGCACGGTCTGCTGGAATCCCTCTAGTCACTATGTTCCAGCTTCCCAAAGACAAATGTCCCCTTTCTTTCAAGGTCAACCCCTTCTAACCAATTCCACTGTACTCTCCTCAAACCACCGACAATCAGAAAGAATTTTATATAAAACAATCTGTACCTTGCCTATCTGATTAATTGATTTTCACTGAATTCCAGTTCTTGTTAGGGTCTGGAAAGGGGCATTACACCCATAATACAGACATGAATCTCCAGATATTCTTGATAATTGAACAAATAAACTTTAATGGCCATGGATCATCATCACAGATAAAATTATTGCCTGTCATACCCTATACGTAACAGTGACTCATAATTTAAAAATTTAATAGTCATCATAATTCCACACACTTGTGCTTCCAATCTACATAGAATGAAAAGGACTCCAATATAGAGACTAAGTATGTGGAAACAGGACAAGGCATAGACTCTCTTCATCATCATGTTATTAATGGATGCAGATCTTTCCATGAGACTGGAGATAATGGACAACATGCAACTACAGGTGACTGGAGTTGTCTGAAGACATTTTCATTTAGTAGAGAAGATGAATTTATACCTCTATGCTTATATTCAATTATAACAACACATTCTACTGTTTTATCCCTCAGTACAAAAGTTCATTGAAAATCAAACCCAAAAAAGTGAGTAGTCACTTTTCCCAAGACTTTTTCTTTCTCCACACCATAAAACATTTTAAAAAGCATGATTAGGGGGCAGCTACATGGGACAGTGGATAAAGCACCAGCCCTCGATTCAGGAGGACCTGAGTTCAAATCCAGCCTCAGACACTTGACACTTACTAGCTGTGTGACCCTGGGCAAGTCACTTAACCCTCACTGCCCTGCAAAAAAGAAAAAGAAAATCATAATTAGAAGAATAAAATTAGGAAGTGGATATCATTCCTATTATACCATCAACTGCTCAAGTTGTAGATGCTTTGAGTGAGTGTAGAACATTAAACTTTCCTCCAAATATTTTCATTCAATTAAAAGAAAATAAAACTCTCATACCTCCTGATGCAAATAGTTCACTGTATACTAAAAATAAAAGAATGGCCAGATGGTGACTTGTCCCAAGACCATTTCTATCTGAACTTTATTCAATGGAAAGATAACATAATAGTAGCAATAACAATAAAAACACTCCCCTCCCCCATCTTTTTCTTTCTTTCTTTCTTTCTTTCTTTTTGTTTTTGGCAGGGCAATGGGGGTTAAGTGACTTGCCCAGGGCCACACAGCTAGTAAGTGTCAAGTGTCTGAGGCCTGATTTGAACTCAGATCCTCCTGAATCCAGGGCTGGTGCTTTATCCACTGTGCCACCTAGCTGCGCCCCCCCCCATCTTTTTATAATACTTTGTGATATGGAACTTTCTCAGGGTTTGTAGAGGTTGTGGTAGTAGATTCCGAATTCTTGCTGATCATGGTATTCTTGAGAGGCTTCTAAAAAGAACCTAGCTGTTATCTTTTGTGTGAAAATTAGCCTTACTACATCTGGGGAGGATGTTGGACTACAGTGTGATGAATTTTTTGGCTATAGCTATACCTGGAGACTCTCAATGAAGGAATAGAAGTTAGTCTGAAAGCTAGTAAGAGGAGTGTAAACACAAGGGAAATTATACATTTTCAAAGCATTTCAGTACATGTTTTAACTATCATCACAATTACTCAGATTTATATACTCAATTGATCAATAATTTATCAATAAATATGTATTAAGTGCCTACTATGTGCCAGGCATTGTGCTAAGTGCTGGGTATATATAGAGTGACAAGTTATGCAGGAGATAATCTCAGACTTGGAATCAGGAGAATCTGAGTTTAAACCTCACCTCAGAGCTTTTCGACTCTGGGCAAGGGCTACTTAACTGCTCTGTGCCTCAGTTTCCTTATGTCAGAATAGAGACAATAATAACAACCATCTGACAGGGTTGTTGTGATGATCAAACCATAAATTAATATATAAAACTAGCAACTATTATGATTTTTGTTCAGGTTTATGAGGTACTCTTTTCACAGTTAACTAGGTAAAGTAGGTGCTGGTAACAAAAGAAATATTATTTGTTATATATCTAGATGTAAATATATGTGTATGTGTCTGTGTGTGATATATCTTACTGCAAACATGTATATATACACATATAATATTTATAATTTATAATTCTATCAACCTATCTCTCAATCTATTTATCTAATAATCAATATAGGTCAAATTATGACTCATAAAACAATGCATGGTTGGTGAATAGAGAATCACCTTTGGAGTGAGGAAAGCCAACTTTCAAGGCTCACCTCTAACACATATTGACTATGTAACCCTGGACAAGTTACATAACCTCTTGAATGTCCCAAATAGATCTTTAAAACTGTAAAGGGCAATATAGTTGGCATCATGCCTTAGGGGATTTCCCCACTTGACCTTGGGAAATTCCATTGGAGAAATTCCTAGCAATGCAGATACTCAACCATTCTGCAATTTGTGTTCTGAGAATTTTCCCCCTGGGGTCATGTAGATGTTAAGTGACTAGTATTTGGTCTCAACCAGTCAATGGAAGCCCAATTGTTCCAATTCCAAATCCAGTCCCATTACACTGGCAATTAACACTAATAAAAAATATGCTTAATTTGAGATCAGAAGAATTAGGTTTGAATTTTGGTTCTGAAACTTTCTAGGTTTTTTATTTTATTTATTCATTTTTTGCCAGTGGACACGTTACTTAAATATTTCATGGCAATATATTTACTAAAAAATGGATATATTCATATTTGCACTACCGACCTGTGGTGGTGGTGTGAAAAAAGCTCACTAAATATTGGAACAGTATTTAAACGTCAACTATTGCTATCACTGATACAACTTCCACTAAAAGAACCAGAGTATAATTTTAGGGATCTTAAATCTAGAGATAGAAGAGACGTCAGAGGCTATTGGGTCCAATTTCCTCATTTTACTATCTAAGAAACTAAATCACTTGTCTACAAGTCATACGGATAGTAAAGGTCACAAGTATGACAGTTTCATCTTACTCCAAAAATCAGGACTCTATCCCCTATACTGTTTACTACTTCTTTTTTTCCCCCAGAATGATGTAGGATTTTGTAAAGATTTGGAGAATAGAATAGTTTATGTAGCAGGCATTTTCTACATGCATACCCACATCTATGTAACAGTTAAAAATGTAACCCTTGTAGCTAATTTGCCCCTGTATATCTCCCCACCCCATGATATGATGACTCCCACTTGGTACACTTGTGCATGTGTAGTTCAAAGCGAAGTCCTTGCATGTTTTATTGCTACTGTGTCCATTTTGCTTATTCTGTAACATGGCCACTGACCATATTTCAAACACTGGTCAACCATCTTGTGAGTACATGCAATTTGTTGCAACAGAGAGAAAAGGCAGAGATCTGGATGCATGAGGGAAAATCATCACAGCTACTGGAATAAACATTTTTTAAATTAAAATTTATTCTTTTCAATCAATAACAATCTGCTTTATCTCTCTTCCACTTGCCCTCTAGTAGAGGAGAAAAAAAGAAAAACATCTTTGTCACAAATTTGTATAGTCAAGCAAAACCGACAAAACCAATCTCTTCATTGATTTCTCCCACCTGTCCCCTCCATCTCCACCACCCTAAAAGTCTCATTGTGTACTCTGAGTCCACTGCCTCTCTATTAAAATGTGAGGAGTAAGTTGATGATATTTTCTTGGTGTATTAAATATTGTGTTGTTCCAATGTTTGAGCTATAACCCAGACTGAGAGCCTATAAGCTTTCAGTGCTCTCAAAGTGGTTTGATCCGAAAAAGTCTGGAAGCTTCTGACTTGAGTTTTGGTCATAGCAACACACCCTTGGGCCTGCCCTGATTGAAATTTCAACAGATGTTTCCTGAATTCATCATATTATAATATTTTAAATTATATTAATTATAATTATTAAGAAATAATATTAATAGGAGTGATCTGCACAGCAGATTTGACCTCTAAGGAAGGACATTCTTGCTTATAACTAGAGCTGTCCTTGAAATATGCCTCTGTGCAGGTCATTTGCATTGCTCATAGTTTATCAGATGGCTCTTATCCCTGACTCCCACATTACAATTACTCTCACCACCACCATTATCACATTCACCACCATCATCACCACCACCAGCAGCACCATCATCATAATATGTTTCATCTGCATCAAGGTGCTTTATGCTATCTCATATCATGATTATCACCATATCATATCATATTAATTATACAAATCATACATCATATCATATATCATACCATATCATATCAATGCAATATCATATATTGTGCTATTCAATGTTATATTGCATAGTATCATATTATTTTGTGTTGTATCAAGTTGTCATGTTACATTATATTATGACATGTCATATATGATACAAAATATAATTTTATATATTACATGATAGTGGAATTTATTTATAATTCCATTAATTATAATTATTGTAAAATACCGATACTGCTATTTATGATAGTGATGATTACCATGTGGGAGGCAGAGCTAGAAGACTCCAAAGGAACTATGAGCAATGGGAGTAACCTACACCAGGGCAGATTTCAGCTCTATAGAAGGAAATTCTTCATTATAATTAGAGCTGTCCTAAAATCCAATCATATTTTTGGGAAGTAGGTTGTTTCTCTCTCATTGGAGGTCTTCAAGGATAGAATGGAGGAACACTTCATACAGTAGTAATAGGTGTACATATGTAGAACTATAAACAGATCTTAGAGGTCATCTGGTCCAGGGCTTCTTAAATTTTTTCCACTCTAGACACCTTTTCATCTGTGAAATTTTTATGCCACTTTGTGTATATAGGTATATAAAATAGGTACACAGAATTTCTTGCTGCTGCCAAATTTTTCATGATCCCCCACATTCAGTTATGTGGCCCTTTATATGGGGTTGCAACCAACAGTTTAAGAAGCTAGTCAGTTCTCATTTTTAAATATAAGGAAATTGATTTCCAGAGAAGTTAGTGACTTGTCCAAGATCCTACAATGGATAAGTGTCTGAGAAAGAATTTGAACTTAAGTTTTTTAACTCCAGTATTCAATGCTGCTCCTCTACATCAAAATTCTCCAATAGACCTTTGTTCTAGTTCTTGGAACTTTGATCTAGATTGAATTTAGGCAGGCTCAAGAACCCTCAATCCTAAAATTCTATGATGCTGTGAAATGAAAATAATGGCTTTCCCTCTGTGCTCTGTTAATATTGTGTTGATCTATTGCAAAGAATGAGCCCATCTCCTCTGTGTTCCCTTTGCCTTGGTACATTTATGTATAACCAATATCTGCTTGCTTACAGTCTTAGGGAGGGGGGAGGGGACTGAGGAAGGGAGGGAGGATAGAATTTGAAACTCAAAGTTAAAAAAAAACAAATGCTTAAATAATTATTTTAACATATAATTGGGGAAAAATAAAATATATTAAATAATTTCTTGCTCAGCACAATGTAAAACATGCCCCACCCCCCAAAATTGACTGATGTCATTTTGGTCACTTTTTCCAGTTTTCTGGGTATGAGGTAAAACATCAGGTTTGTTTTGATTTGCATTTCTCTTATTAGTGATTTAGAACACTTTTTCATATGGTTGTGAATACTTTGCAATTCTCTGAGAACTATTTGTTCATACTCTTTGATCATTTATCTGTTGTGGAATGGTTAATAGTCACACAATATATACATACATACCACACACACAAACATATGTGTGTGTGTATAACTAATAACCATACCACAACACATTATAGACATTTAGATACAGATAGATAGATAGATAGATAGATAGATAGATAGATAGATAGATAGATAGATAGATAGACAAATATGTGTATGATAAAAAACCCTTATTAGAGAAATTAAATAAAAATATTTTTCCTACTTCTTGTTTAGTTAAGAATACATATGTTAGCTATAGAGAAGTATATGAGCTATTTTTGCTTCTAATTTTAAAAATAATATAATATTTAATATAAAAGACACATATGCATTGAGAATATATTGTGAAATATGATGCAAGGTGTTGCTCTAAGAGTAATCTCTGCCAGACTACTTTCAGATTTTCCCAGCAGTTTTTTTTTTTTTAATCCAGTATGGAGTTCTTTCCTAGGTAACTTATGTTTTCTACTTTATCAAACACTAGGTTATTGAGTTCTATTGGTTCTGAATCTCTTTTGTCTAGTTGGTTCCATTGAAATATCTCTCTATTCTTTAAACAATACCAGATGGTTTTGATGACTTTTGCTTTATAATATAAAGGTCTGGAAATGCTATTCTTCCTTTGGCCTTACTTCTTTTCATCATTTTCCTTGATAGTTTAGTTTTTTTCGCTTTTCCAAATAAACTTTATTATTTTATCAAGCTCTGTAAAGTATCACTTTGGTAATTTAATTCATATAGCATTAAAAGCATAAATTAGTTTTGATAATATCACCATTTTTATTATATTGGAAGGGACTAGACATAAGCACTAAATAGTCCTCTAGCCACTAAGGTTGTTTTTAAAAAAAAATTTTAAGGAGTCCTTTGTAGTTTAATTGAATCTATACAATTCTTTTATGTGCTTTGGAAGATGGATCCCCATTTTAAAATATATATATTTTGTATTTATTTGGAACGGGGTTTCACTTTCTTTTATTTCTTCCTATGTTTTATTATTATCATGTAGAAATGCTTTTGATTTTTGAGGATTTATTTTGTAGCCTGAAACTTTGCTGTAGCTGTTAATTATCTCAATGAACATCTTTGCTGAATCCCTGGGGTTTTCAAAGTAAACCATTATATCATCAGCAAATAGGGTCAGTGTTATTTCTTCTTTACCTTTCTTTATTCCTTTAATTTCTTTCTCTTGTCTTTCTCTTGTTAGCATTTCTGGAACTATGTCAAATAATAATGAGGAGGGGCAGCTAGATGGCGCAGTGGATAGAGCACCAGCCCTAGACTCAGGACTACCTGAATTCAAATCTGGCCTCAAACCCTTAACACTTACTAGCTGTGTGACCCTAGGCAAGTCACTTAACCCCAATTGCCTCACTAAAAAAAATAATAATGAGGAGAGTGGGCATCCTTGCTTCATTCTTGCATTTATTAGAAAAGATCCAAATGTATCTACATTGCATATGATTATTACTTTTGACTTTATATAAGTGTTTTTATGACATTAAAAAGGTTCCCCCATATATACTTTATTGGGTTTTTATCATAAAAGAGTTGTACTTTGCCAAAGGCTTTTTTAGTATCAATTAAGATGATCACATAATTTTCCATAATTTGACTTTTAATATGACTAATTATGTTGATTGTTTTCATAATGTTGAACCATCCTTGATATAAGTCCTGTTTGATCATAATGAATGCTTTGTTGGATAATTTACTGCAGTCTCACTGATAGGATTTTATTTACAGTTGTGGAGTTGATGTTCACTAATGATGTTGGCCTACAGTTTCCTGTCCATGTTTTACCTTTCCCTGGTTAAGGTATTAGGACAATATTTGTAAAAGGATCTTAGTTTTCTTTATTTCCCTCAGTTTTGAGAATAATTTGTGAAATATAGGATTTCTTTAAAAGAAGTTGGAAACAAATTCTCCTGTGAATCCTTCAGATGCTGGAGTTTTCTTTTTCTTAGAAACTTCTATTTCTTTTTTTAAGATCAAGTTAACTAAGATTTCTATCTGGTTTTCTAATAGTTTTGGGTATTGTACATTTTTGAGATTTTTTTGTGTGTTTACAGTTTTGTTAGCATAAAACTTAAGCATGCATTTTGATAATTCTTTTTGATTTTTTCTGATATTTCTGTGATTTTACCTTGCTCATTTGCTATTTTATTGAATTGATTTTCTGCTCCCCTCTTTTTAATCAGATCAACTTTGGGTTTATCAAGTTTATTAGTAAGAATATGCTTTTAGTTTTATTCATGATTTCTAGATTTTATTTCTAATTTATTCATTTCCTCTATTTTAATAAGTATAACTTTCTTGCTTAATTTAGGTTTGCTTAGCTTATTTATTTCATGATTTTACAAAATATATATTTAGTTAATTCATCTTTTCTTTTACTATTTTGTTAGTGGATGATTATGAAGATGTGATTTTTCCCTTTGAGGACAATTTTACCTGTGTCCCAGTAATTATGATCCATTGTTTCATCATTTTCATTTTCTTTTACAAAATTATTCACTGTTCCTGGATTTGTTCTTTGTTCCACTCATTATTAAAATTTCATTGTTAAGTTTCATTTGGGTTTATTTTATTTGTGGTCCCTCATCCAATTTCTAATCCTATTGCATTACGATCTATAAAGGATATACTGACTGTCTTTTTCCATTTATTTGAAATATCTCTGTGCTTTAGTACATGGTCTTTTTTTTGTTTTTTTTTTTTGTTTTTGTTGTTGTTGTTGTGTTTTTTGTTTGTTGGTGGTGGGGCAATGAGGGTTAAGTGACTTCCCCAAGGTCACACAGCTAGTAAGTGTCAAGTGTCTGTGGCCAGATTTGAACTCAGGCCCTCCTGAATCCAGGGCCAGTGCTTTATACACTGCATCACCTAGCTGTCACGCATGGTCATTTTTTATAAAATTTCTATAAATTCTTTTGCTCACTCATTTAGAATATTCCAAAATTCTTTTAACTGTAGTTCCCCCACAATTTTGTTTAATTCCATTTTTCCCCCTTTTTTTATCTTTCTGTTAGACTTATTCAAAAGTGAAAGAGGGATATTGAAGTCTCCTGTCACTATTATGTTACAGTCTACGTCTTTTTGAAATTCAGATGATATTTCTTTATGATTTTGTATGCTAAGATATTTATAGTGTATAAGTTTATTAATGATACTAGTTTGTAGTCCATTTTTCCTTTCAGTATAATATTGTTTCTACGATTCTCCCTTTTTAATTTTTTGAATGTTTGCTTTTGCTTTATCTGATATCATGATGGTAATTACTATCTTTTGGATTCACTTGATGCAGAGTAACTTTTTTCTATCTTCTCAGTTTAATTTTGGTCTTTGTTTTTTTAAATGTGATTCTTCTAAGCAACAGTTATAGGGTTTTGTTTTCTTAATCAATCTCACTGTTTATTGGATTGTTTAATCCATTCACATATAAAGTTATGATTTAGAATAATGTTTTCCTCCATCTGTCTTTAAAATCCTTTTTTAAAAAGTTATGACATTTTTGCCATCTCTTCTGCTGCAAATACAGAATTATGTTCCTTCAATTGTTTTAATCCTTTTGAAGTTAGCTATGTTTCTGACTGCTCTCTTCCCTTTACCCTGATCCCATTTTCTACTTTTGTTACCCCCTTTGCTTTAGCATTTTATTTGTTCCTCTTTCCTATATTTATCTGATTATATATTTTTCCCTCTTTTATCCTTTCAAATAGTCAAGTAGATCCTTATTCCTCTTATCTCACCCCCTTTAATTTGCAGAATGTTTTCAGGTTCTGTTTTTATTTAATTTTGTACCCCTTTCCAAAATGGATTTTTCTCACTCTCTTTATTATGCAATTTTTCTTCTGTTAACTTTAGACCTTCATTCTCTCATTCATGACTGCTATAATCATCTTGTCAGGAATAGCTAGGTGGTGTAGTGGATCGAGTGCTGACCCTGGAGTCAAGAGGACCTGGGTTCCAATCTCAGCTCATACACTTACTAGCAGTGTGACTCTGGGCAAGTCACTTAACTCCAATTGCTTTAAACATCTTTGGCCATCTTTACTCCCCAAGGTATCAATTGTCCCCAGGGATTCCACCTTCCTCCCTCCCAGGACAAGGACACTTTTCAAGCACTAAGATGCCCAGCCCTTCTACAGTGCAAGAACGTCATCTTCCTTCACCCATAAAATCATTCATCAGTGAAACAATATCTCACTTCCAAAGTAAGGTCTCCATCCTCCCTCTCCTTTTTGTGGCCTGGATAGTCACAATCCTTCAAGAAAATAAAAAAGACCTATTGGGATAGAAATTTGGAAGTACCAGCAATACAAACTCTGAACATCTGGTGCAGGGCTAGGGAACTAAAGAACAGAGTGAAGTTATTCATTTTACAAAATAAAATCATCAGCTTAAAAATTATTTTTCAAAGTTTCTTCAAAAAGAAAGTTCTCCTTATATGCTTAAAATATAATTTTATATGCACGCTTTTCAGTCATTTTTCAGACATGCCCAACTCTTCATGACACCTTTTGGGGTTTTCTTGGTAAAGATGCTGGAATGGTTTTTCATTTCCCTCTCCAGATCTTATTACAGATGAGGAAACTGAGGCAAATATGGTTAAGTGACTTGCCCAGGATCACGTACCTACTGTCTGAAGCAAGATTTGTCCCAGGAAGATTCCAGGCCTGGAACTCTATACATTGTGCCACCAAGCTGCTCTGATATGTACACACACCTCCACACATAGGTTCCCACCATTTTCCTGGAGCCCACTGGTTTCATAAAGGTCAGTATCATCCCTTTTACCTTTCCCATCCTAGCTGTGCTTTTGACTTTCTAGACTTTGATATCATGTCTCAGTTTCAGTTTCACCCTAGAACTTCCCTCAGCACCCAGGGCCTCTTTATCCTTGAACATTCAAGTCATGCAGCCTTCTCACCTTGGCACATACCTCTGCCTTGCTGGTCCCTTTCTCCTCTTTGTGAGGTGGACAGGGGCCTATGTGAGTCAACATTTATTCCCGTGTGTCAACTTCTGACTTTCTCACTTCAACACCATATGCCCTCATGGGTACCTTCTACCCTCTTATTTGTCTTTCCTTTCCCCATTAGAATGTGAGATATTTGAGGAAAGGGAATATCTTTTATTTTCAAATGCCTTTTTATCCCCAGTGCACATAGTATGTTATTCATACATGGTGGTTGTACTGCCTTGCCAGTGTATTCCTCCTCCAGCTTCCCTGTACTGTGACAAATCAGACACTTTCTAGAGCTCGAGATTCTGTATTCCCTAACTAAATAGGAACCATCTTAGATGTTCTTGGTTATTCAGATAAACAAGACATCACACAGAATTTCCATGATGGCTTGATTGCTTGGATTCTGACTGACAATGCTCTTGCACTTTCCCAGTCACCAATGGAATAAAGCAGGTCTGTATGCTTGCTTCCATGCTTTCTAGTAGGTTGTTTTCAGCCTTCAATGACGATGACAATGGCACCAAGGTCATCTATCCAACTGAAAACAAATTATTTAACTTGAGAAGACTACAAGCCAAGACTAAGGTGGAGGGAAATTTGGTGTGTGACTCTTTGTTCACAGATGATTATGTTGACAATACAGCCTCTAAGGCTGAGATGTCATAGAGTATGAGTTCATTTTTTTTTTTTTGCTGTGCTAATTTTTCTAAATTTATCTTAACAATTAACACCAAGAAAACAAAGGTCTTCTATTAGCCACCACCATGCTGGAAATATATGTTGGACCATTGTTTAAAGCAAATGGAGAAATTCTGAATACTATGGATAGGTTCACTTGCCTTGGTGATATACTTTTCAGGGATGTACTCATAGATGAAGAAGTTGACATATGCATTGCCAGAGCTAGCTCAGTGTTCGGGATACTCTGAAGGAAAAAGTGGGAGAGAAGAATTATTACACTGCCTTCCAAAATGAAGGTTTATACAGCCATTGTGCTGACCTCATTGTTGTATACCTGTGAAACCTGGACAATATACCAGTGCCATTCCAGGCAACTGAGTCACTTCCATTTGAATTATCTTAGGAAGATTCTGAAGATCTCCTGGCAAGATAAGTCAACAGAACCTGAAGTCCTTTCTCAAGTTGAATTGTAAAGCATTTAAACTCTACTGCAGAGAGCACAGTGCTGATAGACTGGCCATGTTGTTCAAATGCCGAATGTACATTTGTCTATAAGACTATTTTAAGGAAAACTCACACAAGGCAAGTGCACTTGTGTAGATCAGAAGAAGTGATAAAAGAACACTTTCAGGGTCTCTCTAAAAAAACTTTAGAATTAATTGTGAGACATGGGAGACACTGCCATAGGACCACCCAGCATGGCATACCCACAACAGAACTGCAGTAGCTCAAAAGAAACAGGAGATGTACAAATTTAGAGAGATTATTCACACCTAACCTGTGGCAGAGCCTTCCAAGATCATATTGGTCTAATAAACCAGTAGGACACGGACTTTGATTCCAAAAGAATGATAAATAAAAGATAACAATGAATCCATGCAGAATTTTAGAACTGGAGAGGACCTTAAAGGTGATTTGGTCCTTTCACTTGTTTTTTAAAGATGAGGAAAACTTTTTCAGTCATATAGTTATTGACGTGGTCTTCACTAGTCCCACTTCACTTTAGGTTTAACAACTAAATTTACTTGGCCACCACTTATTTCATTTCTTCCCTAAACCATGGCTCCCATACTAGCTCCTCAGTGGTTTGGGCTTCTATTCCCATTCTATTTTCCCTCAGTATCTAGCTCTTCAGTACCTGCTATTGGGCCCTCTCTGGTTCCAAACATGCATCAATTTAAATGGTGTGTTGATCTTTGCCAATCATTTGTTCCTACCTTATTTTGATAAAAAGAACTGAGATCTTTGATTCTGTGCACTATTTGTCCTTTCCCTGTTTTTAGAATCATATTTTTTCACTTCTTCAAGAATTCATTGACCCCCTATGCCTGATTGTCCCTAGGAAATTGAACACCTGGTCACATTTTCACATCTGACTGCAACCTTCATTTAACCTTGCAGGTTTGTTTGATATACTAGTATTGGCCTTCCCTTGTGTATTACTGTCATGGGAATTATATTTGCACCAGCCAATTAATAATGAAACTAAGACTAAAACCCAAGTGAACTGACTACTACTTCAATGCTCTTTACATACATTAGACAAAGCTGCTTCCTATGAAAGGTGAAAAGACTTGAGGTGATTAAATCTGTAGAGAAGAGGGCAAAAAGGCACTTAGTATGTGTTTTTCAGTATAAGCAGAGCTTTTTAAAAGACTAGGTAGCCAGCTGTTTTCCATCTCCACTGAGCAAGGAAACAGAGGAAATGGGTTTAGGCTGAAACATGAGGGATTTAGATTAGATAGAAGAATTTTCTGACAGTGAAGGTTATTAAGCTTGGGAATAGGTCATTGGGATTGGGGGTGAGTGGGTTGTAAACTCTTAATTTCTCTCTCTCTCTCTATTTTTTTAAATGAAATTCATCTGTCTAGGCTAAATTGTGGTCTTTTGCCTAAAGGTAATTGGTAAACTATATAATCACTATGCTACAATCTACCTCTATGATTTTGAAAAAAAAAAGTATTTTGGAAAATGGAGTCACATTAGATGTTTGAAGAAACCACAATATTTATTGTCTATTAATCTGGAAATTCAGTTTGAGATTACAATTCTGAGTACTTCATTCATAACACTAAATAATATGTAATAATGTAACACATATCCATCCATTCATTTAATATATATATATATATTAATAGCCTACCTTTTGTGATGTTTTTAGTACTGGGGAATATGCTATGATAAATAAGACCCAATCACTGAACTTGAGATAAACTTCTGAAAAAGTTTAAATTGCAAACTATAGGGTAAGATTATATGCCCTCCTACTCCAAACTTTCCCCTACCCACAGTATTATCTGGTTAAAAAAAAGAATGACTTCTTACCAGGTAATCCTTTTGGTTACTATGGTAATACAACTATTATTTGACTGAACCTGTCAAACTATGTTCACTTTGTATTTGTGAACAATCTATTGGCCCCATAAATACATAAATCTTACTTTCAGGGATTTGACTTAGTCACAGATTCTAGATCAATGACTTTCTACAACCAGCTGATTTTATCCTCTGATGCCTACTTTTCCTCTTGGTGCTAGGGCTTGCTTATGCCAGTTCCTTCTTGAGAAGGAGAATCAGAGCACCACCACTCTGCTGAGAAAGACATTGTGAGAACCAGGGCAGCTCAGCCCTGAGGAGAAAGCATGTGACTGCCTAGCATCCAGAAGTTATGTCTATTCATAGACTGCCTGTAAGTCATGTCAATCAATGGACCAGCCAATTAGCTTGGAGCTGTGTGTGGGGACAGCCCCTCTTCTGGCCCTACAGAGAACTTCCACTGGAAGTTGTAGAGGATCAGCCTTTTCATTCGGAACTGGCTGTCAGCGGCAGGGGCAGGCAGAGTAGGCAGAGTAGACAGAGTAGACAGATTTTCTTTTTCCATGTGTTCTCTTTACTAACCCCTAATATACTTTAATAAATACTGCCCAAAGACTGGTGCTATGAGCTTCTAATTTAAGGTGACCACACATTAGATTTTTCGACATCCCAGTTAGATTTTTTAACTAAGAAGAACCTCTGAACTCAAGTCAAAACTTCATTGATTATCTTCTGGATTACATGCTTATACATCACTAATCTTCTTTGCCTTTTATTGTTATAGGAGGTAGCTAAGGTCAAATTCTCCTGAATTCTATCAGCCTGTTGTTTACTTTTTGGGCCACATACCCATTTGGAGCCAATCAGGATATATTTCATCAGATACTGATTTGACCTAATTCATGCTAAAGTATTGTCCATATTTCCAAGTTATTCTTGGTAAACAAAGAGTCATTATCTCCATAGTTTAGTTTCGTAGGTATATTGAATTCAAGTCTACTATGTTCATTTGTTTTATGGTCATTTTATCCATTATGTTACTGCATTTTCTATTGTGTGACCAGTACCAAATGATTTTGATAATTATTATTTTATAATATAGTTTGAGATCATTCCTATATTTTTCATTTTCTCATGAAATTCTTGACATGTTATTTATCCAAATGGATTAAAATATTTTATCAAATTCTATAAAGTAAACCCTTGGTAATTTGATTAAAATGACACTAAATACATAAATTAATATAGATAGTATTATTACATTGATGTGACTGAACCATGGACAATGAACATCTATCCAAATATTTGTCTTCCTTTATTCCTTTTATTCCCTTTTATTTCTGTTAAAGAGTTTTTTGAAGTTATATTCTTCACAGTCCTGAAGGTGTTTTGGTAGTTTAAATCACAGATACTTTATTCTTTTTTTATTATGTTGAAAAGAATTTAATTTTCTCTCTTGTTCTGCTGTTTTGATTAGTAACATACAAGAAGACCAATGGTTTTCATAATTGTTTAAAAGATATATTTCTATTTTACTGAAATCATTGCTTCCATTGATGTGTTTATTAAGTTTGAAAATTTCTCCAACTTAATTATCATGCCATCTGCAAAGACAATTTTTCCCCTTCCTCGTCATGCTTATCTTCTTTTCTTTCTCCCTGTCCTATAGTTAGCATTAATCGAATTTTATCAAAAAATAGTGGCCACAACAGAAATCCTTGCTTTATTTATACTTTATCTATTTATTGGAAAGATTTTCATTGTTTCTCAAAGAAAAATAATCTTATTTCTTTGTTGTAGATCCACAGTACATATTATATTACAAAAAGATTTATTTTTCCCCATGGTTTTCAGGCTTTAATTCTTATTTCTTTGATTTCAAGAGTGTCTATAATTTTGGGGGGGGTAGCATATAATTTTATTGATTTTCCAGTGTTTGATTTACATTCTGAATTTGCTGTTGTCTTCTGTCTCTATTTTATTGATACTATGTTTTAGAAAAATATATATTTATCAAATGACTGCTTTGACTTCATTAAACATTTTAATTTATTATTCTCTTTTAATCATTATCTTTGAGTACAGTTTTTTTTTTCCCTCAAGGAATCTAATTTGACTTCTGATCTTTTCCTTCATTTCATTTAGTTTGCCTTCCATCCACTGTCTTTGTAGTCCTTGTGGCCAATTAATCTTCTTCCAACATTGTACCTATAATCATGCCAAGAATTCTCTTCTAGAGTCATGTATGCATATGTGTAGAGGTCAAATTTAATATGGGGATAGTTAATTGGGTGGCTCACCATAATATTGGGGTTCAGAAAATAATGAGGGACCTCTAGGTCCAAAGTTTTCTCCCCTCCAAACTGCCTTTTTAATTATTTCTCTCAGGCCTATAAGAAAGGAGCTTAACAGCCTCTTTTCCAAAAACAAATCAGGTTTTATTTAATGGGGATAAAATACACAGCAAAGGTAAAATTAATAAAGTCAAGGACAAGGGAATAGGAAACAAAGGAATATGGATAATCTCTCTGACTCTAGCAAGGGCTGTCTCAAACCCAAACTTGCTTTCAGCTCAGCTAATTCAAAGAACTAGATTATATTAATTTACCACCAGGGATCTGTAATTTCTATGGGAATCAGCAGCCAGTCTCTAATCTGCTCCGGATGCTCCTCTAAGGGCAGAGAGAGATAGTGAGTGCAAGAGAGAGAGTGCCCTACTTCCTGTTGGGGTCCCTTTTTCTACCTTTTTCTCCCTCCCCCAAAGGGGAGGTCCTTCAAGTAGTGTGGCTGAGACTGGTTCCCTGTTGATGATGCAGTCCACAGCCTCTGAAGACACTCCTTTTCAGGGTTGACCAAGTTAGATTAGGTCTGACAGTGTGGACCAGGTGTGGCTCAAAGATAATCATCTTTAAGTGGGTACTTAGTACTTTCTCATTCACATCCAATTCAAACACTACTAAATCAATCAAGTAGGAGCCTTGGGCATCTGCCAAATTCCATTATTTTACCACATAGGTAAGTGTTCATGTATATATTTGAATGTGAATGAGTATATGCATTCATACGCATATGTATATACACACATGAATGGGTATGTGTGTCTATACATATATATACATTCATATATATCCCATCGTATAATCTTTTTTTTTTTTTTTTAGTGAGGCAATTGGGGTTAAGTGACTTGCCCATGGTCACACAACTAGTAAGTGTTAAGTGTCTGAGGCCAGATTTGAACTCAGGTACTCCTGACTCCAGGGCCAGTGCTCTATCCACTGCGCCATCTATCTGCCCCTTAAATAATCTTATATACTATCAAACTTATTATCATATTGAGGGTTTTCTTGTGATTATTTTTCAGTCTCTTCAGCATAGAAAACTGAAGACTGATCTTTTCTCTCCCTTACTTAAAACACACACCCTTGGGCATACTTATACATGCTAATTATTCTGAACTTTTCTTGGCTCTGTAAATGTTAAAGTTACTATCAAGCTATGCTGAATTGCAGGTTCTAAGTAGGACTGAAAAGCCACCAGCAGCTTTGAAGAGATTTTGGCATGAGGGAGGGGAGCTGTATGAAAAGATTAACCATTTATTGGGAATATTAATGGAGATTTGGGAGTATGCTTTTGAATATGTTTTCCCAGTTGGGGCAGGAACCACAATCAGACAATGATGGCTACTCAGTAAGCACAGTGGAGTAATTGTTGGACCAGGCACAATTCTAATGAGAAAAGTACCAACCTTGATGGGAGCAGGATCAAGCAATGAGAAATGCTTGGCTACTATCTTTCCATACAATCCCTGATTCAGAGCAAGAACCTTAATGAGCTAGTAGACTATTCCCTCAATCTGCCCACATTCCCAACCCTGACTCACCAGACTCAGGACACTTAGGTGAGTCATTGTCTTATCTTCATTTTCCCTCTTGCAATTCTGTAATTCTTCCCATTCATCTCATTTGTTTATCATTCTTTTCTTTTACCTGACTCCAGGATCTTATTGCTCTTAAGGTGTTCTTAGAAGAATATGGTTTTAGCTCAAACTATTTGTGTTGGCATTTGTGACAATAATTTATCTATTATTTTTTCATTAATGATCATGTCATTTCCCAGAAAGATCCATTTCTAGATGTCAGATTTGCCATTTCCAGGATCAGAATTACACAATTGCCTGAATGTTGAGTGCCATTTTAAAGGGAACTGTCAAATGTCCTGTAAGGGAGCATGACTTTAGCCACTAGAGGATTTGAACTTCTCTGTGCTTCTGTTTAGCACTTTCTTACTTAGAAATGGAGTTTTGTTGGACGACAAGCCAGTTTTAAAACTTGAGGTTTAAATAAAGTTAGTTGAATTATTTGATGACAAAATTTCCTGCTGTGAAATACAATAGGGAATGGCTGATAGAAGAGTGGACAGAAATATCTTTGATATGTCTCTTATCCTTAATAAACATATTCTGAGGCTGCCACCAGTAGCTGTCAGAACTGAAGGCTCTAGGTGTTGACACATCAAGTAGTGATGTTGACCTACATAAAAGAACTCTTCCTTCAAACACTTTCCAAAGGAATGTTTTCTGAAAGGAGTCAAGTGAGAAGAGAAGAGGAGCAGGAAAGTAGGCCAAATGACTGGAGGCAGCCCACTGCAGAGGGGGAAGAGTCAAGGAGCTAGGAGACCCAGATCTCATTTTGGCTCTGCCACCTATTAGTTGCATGACCTTCAGTAAATTACTTCAATTTTCTGAACCTAAGCTATCTTTTTGTTTTGGTTTGTTTATAAAATTTAGAGTTTAGCTTAGATAATATGTTAGGCTCTTTCCAAATCTAGAATTTTATGATTTCTATTTGCTCCTCAAAACCTTCAGTAAAGACATATAGGAATAACAGAAATCATCTGTGAAAAAAATAACTATCTCTGTAGTATAATTTAATAGGAGGTGAGCTTCAAGATGCCTTCCCCATTGGCCTGATAATAATCATTTTGCTTAATTTTTTTAATTGAAGGTGGATATTATATTTAGTAGCTTTTGGAATATTCTTTTTTTCTGGGGGGGAATGAGGGTTAAGAGACTTGCTCAGGGTCACATAGCCAGTAAATTGGCATGTTCTTTTATCAATAACCTTATCTACACATCTTACCCAGTCATCAACCTAGGACATCTTCTTGCCACCAGCTCTGTTATGCACTTTGTAGACTACCACCTCCAGAAATCATTGCTACAAGGCTTAATCTATTCAGCTTTGAAACTCTCATCCAGTTCTGAGCTGTCCTGATTGGTGAGTAAACACAAACCCACATTGCTCACTATATGTAGTTAGATCAAACTTATATTATCCAAACAATCCCTCACATCCCAATCTGCCATCTATCCCAGTCATCTTATCTCCTTGTCAAATATGCTGTTGCACACATTACCCTCCTCTTACTCTAGGAACCATAATCAAACATAACCTATCACTTCTGGAAAGGTGATGTCAGTTGAATTCTTTACAGCATCAAATATCATCCTCATCCATTCCAAGACCAAAACATCCTTCTCTTGCCCCCACTCCCATGTGTGTGTGTTTCTGTGTTCTTGTTTACACATGTTCCTCTATTTTATTTGTCTTAATATCTTTAACAAATAACACAATACCTGGTACATGCTAAGTGCTTAACATATGCTTTTCATTAATTTCTCCATTCATTTTCTCCTTTATTTTTATTCGCCTAGAAGGACCCTAGGTGGGGGGAAGCAATATGCAATAGATATATTTTGATAGCAAAGAAGAAAAGTCTGAAAATGTAGAGTACTGGGAAATTCTGATGGGATATTGCAGGGAACATCTTGGATATTCAAAACCAGTGGGAGAAGTTGAGAAGCCAAAGGAAGGAGGACAGAAGTAAAAAATAAGAGTAGAGAGTGGGGTAGAAATAAACCATGGCTAAACTTATGAGGAGTTAGGTAATCTGGCTCTTAGTTCCTCTGTGTCTCACTAGGTGTTCAACCTTGAATCAGTCCCTTATGTGACCTGTAAGATAATTGCCTCATCAGTAAAATAAAGGAACTGGATTTAATGAGCTCTAATGCCCCCTTTAGCTCTGAAATTCTATAAGTCTCTTTTATTTAGGATTAGACTTGGTAACAGAACCAATAGGAAAAACTCATGTAGTCAACTATATGGACACATAGAACAGCATAGTTTCTCCTTGGTTAACTGACTTTTTTTTTTCTCTGAGGGTACCACTTTGTCATGACTATGTAACTTTTAAAAAATATTATTTCCTTAATTTCTGGCAAATTTGTTGTTGTTTAGTTGTTTTCAGTCATGTCATACTTTTCATGATCCCTTTTAGGATTTTATTCAAAGATACTGAAGTAGTTTGCCATTTCCTACCCCACCTCATTTTACAGATGAAGAAATTGAGTCAAACAGGTTTAAGTGACTTGTCCAAGGTCACCCAGTTAGCAAGTATCTGAAGCCAGATTTGAACCCAGATTTTCTTGACTATTCACTGAGTCATCTAGATATCCTTTCTGGCAAATATACATCTGATAATTGCAGAATAAAGGAAGTTCAAAAAAATTTTTTAAGATGTTCTAAAGTTCATAGCATCACAGATTGTATCAAACCATGTGAAAATCAGGTCATTCATTTGGATAGGCATTAAAAAACTGGTTACCAGCAGTTGAGGGGGAACATAAGGAAAAGCTGCTACTAAAAGTAATACTTGAGATGAACCTAAGAAGGAAACCAGAAGGGCAGTTACATGGAGCAGTAGATAAAGAGCACTGGCCCTGGATTCAGGAGTACCTGAGTTCAAATCCTTCCTCAGACACATGACACTTACTAGCTGTGTTGCCCTTGGCAAGTTACATAACCCTCATTGCCCCACAAAAAAATGTAAATTAGGGGAGTCATTCCATGCACAGGAGAAAGCCACCTAGGTGACAATGGATAGATGGCTTATATTATCCACCTGTGGAAAAAATTTGAATAGAAAGAAAGATAGAAATTTGTCAATATAATTTCTATTGGAATTCCATATAAAGAGATCATTATATATATATATATACATACACATAGATGCATACACATATATACACACATACATACACATGCATATACTAATATACATGTGTGTGCATATATGCACACATATGCATATATGTATATATACATACGCATGCATGCATATATAGGTATATATACATATATACATATACACACATATACATTCATGCATATATATATATATATATATATATATATATATAAACTTTTTTCTCTCAAATAGCAGGGTTAAACTAGCTGATCTCAAAGGTCCTTTCTAGCTCTGAAATGCTAGGTTTCAATGAATTCCATTGTGAAGTATAACAGCTAATTGGAATTGTGTAAACACCCTTTTTACATACTCAGAGGTGGATTCTAGAGATGACTCAGGCTTTTTTATTCCAGGTTCAACAACTGTGATTACTTTAGCCTTTCCTTGTTTGTTATTTCCTTTTTTATTTTATTCATGTCAATAGACCTGCTACAGTTTCTTTTTATATCCCTCTTATAACCAACATAGTCCTACAGGCAACGCATATTGTGGGAATGACCTCATGGTTCATATGTGCTATAAAAAGAACTAGAGGATCTATTCTCCACTGCTCCCTTCCCACACCATGTTTGTTGAGAATGGACAGGCACCTACACTCACAGACAAGACCAAAGCTGAGATCCTGCCCAGCATGCCTGGTGACAATAACCAACAGTGTTTACTTTATAGATGTGTATGCCACAGGGGGATATCACTGTTAAAAGCATTACTAGCAAGGATTTTTTTTTCTTTAGAGGTGAGAAGATCTACATCTGTTATAGAAAAAGCAAGTGAAAACCCCTGAGCTGTTCTTGATTCTGCTGCTTCATAACCATGACACTTCTTCATCACATTTTTCCAAGTGAAATGATGATGTGTTGGAAAATATTAAGGGGAGAGCAGGCTAATGGAATTTCAAGTCAATTACTTATTACTTTTCGGTTATATCAGACACAGTAAACTGAGTCTCAAAATCAACAACACAGGGTTCTGAATTCCTACTATATAAGATTTAGAGAATGGCTAGGTTGAAAACTATACTGATGGAGGGCTAGTAAGATTGTAGAAACACTAAAGTCTCTGAATGAAGTATTTACAGATGAGTATATTTATAACCAAGCTCTATACTGCTATTCTCTCTCCTCTCTCTCTCTCTCTTTCTATATATATATACATATATATGTGTATATATATATATATATATAATTTAAGTAATATTTTATTTCTTCGAATTACTTGTAAAGATAGTTTTCAACACTCATTTTGGTAAGATTTTGAGTTCCAAACTTTTTCTCCCTCCCTCCATTCCCTTCCCCTTCCCAAAGCCAGCAAGCAAACTGATTTAGGTTACACATTATAATTACATTAAACATATTTTCACATTAGTCATGTTGTTGTGAGAGAAGAATAAGAACAAAGGGGAAAAACAAAAGAAAGAAGAAACAAACAAACAACAATAAAAACAGCAACAAAAGTGAAAATAGAATGTTTCAATCTACATTCATATTCCATAGTTCTTTTTTTCTGGAGGTGGAGAGCATTTTCATAATGAGTCTTTTGGCATTGTCTTGGATCATTGTATTGCTAAGAAGAGCTAAGTCTATCACAGTTGATCATCACACAAGGTTGTTGATACTTTATACAATGTTTTCTTGGTTCTGCTCATTTCACTCAGCATCAATTCATATAAATCTTTTTAGTTTTTTTTTTTTTCTGAAATCTGCCTGCTCATCATTTCTTACAACAAAATAGTATTCCATTACATTCATATACCATGACTTGTTTATCCATTCCCCAATTGATGTATAGCCCCATAATTTCCAATTCTTTGCCACCGGAAAAAGAACAGTTATAAATGTTTTCATACATATGGCTCTTTTCCTCATTTTTATGATCTCTTTGGGATATAGACCGGGTAGTATATTGCTTGGTCAAAAGGTATGTAGAGTTTTATAGTTTTTTGGGCACAGTTTCCAACGTGCTCTCCAGAATAGTTTAATCAGTTTACAACTCCACCAATAGTGCATTAGTGTTCTAATTTTCCCACATGTTCTCCAACATTTATAATTTTCCCTTATTTGTCATATTAGCTAATTGGATAGGTGTGAGGTGGTACCTCAAAGTAGTTTTTACTTCCATTTCTTTAATCAGTAGTGATTGAGAACAATTTTTGATATGCCTGTAGATTAAAGCTAAATATGTTGTATAAATACAAATCATATGTCTCCATTTGATTGTCCATATAACAAATATGAAAACAGTGGAAAAGTTTTAGATTCCAAGAATGGCAAAGGTCATTCTAGGAAATAAAACACACTGCAATTCAAAAGAAGCTACGAGACTTATTTTTGCATCTACCTTCCTTCCTTCCTTCCTTCCTTCCTTCCTTCCTTCCTTCCTTCCTTCCTTCCTTCCTTCCTTCCTTCCTTCCTTCCTTCCTTCCTTCCTTCCTTCCTTCCTTCCTTCCTTCCTTCCTTCCTTCCTTTCTTTCTTTCTTTCTTTCTTTCTTTCTTTCTTTCTTTCTTTCTTTCTTTCTTTCTTTCTTTCTTTCTTTCTGATATTGATAACAACCTGTAGAGCCCCAGAATCTTTCCTGGAGTCCAAATAAACTGTCCATCATGAATTTATATTTTAAGCCCTGAGGAAACTTGACCAGCACCCTATAGCCCTTCCCCATTCTTCAAATGATTCAATATGCTCAAAGATCTAGGACTAGAAGTGAATAAGGCTAAAGCTCTGGGTGAGTGGGGTACAATATGGAGAACCATCTTCCATAGGCAAATAAAAGAACTCAGAAAGGAGTCTTGTTCAATTCCAACAATTTGTATTGTCTCTATGGCTTAGTGATAATTGGTACATTCTCCGCTTATGTTTATTTATATGATTGTAATTTCCTTGAATACAGGGACCACTCATACCATTTGTTAACCTGAACCAAGTCCAGTAGCTTGCATAGAATAAGAACTCAGTAAGTGTTAAAGGATTAGGAGAAAGAGGAAGAAGAAAGAGAAAGAAAAGGCATAGTAACTTTCCAGTCCTCCTCCCAATACATCAGAAAAACGAGACTTCAAAACCATGGGGATCTGTAGATTTTATAAAGGATTGCTATGGTGAGAGCTACATAATAGCAAACCCTAGACAAAAGGTCATTTTGGTCATACGTGAGAATTCTAATAAATAACAAATTCTATCATGTGATCCCCCAATGGAAGAAATGAATGCTGTTGATTTGAAGGATTGTTTTTTATATATATAAGCATTCCATTAGGGAGAACTTTGTCTTCTATTAAGAGACTAGGATCTAGGTCCACAGGCAAGGAAAAAAAATGTGTAGTGTGCTATCTTATCAATATTACTTGTATAGCTTCTTCCGTTTTTGTTTCTCTTAGTGTTTTCTCTCCAGATATCAATCCTGTGTCATATTATCCACAGAATTATATTCTCAGGTTATTTGAGAATTACTTAGCTTTAAGCTAAAATGGGTTTTGGATGTTAGTTTTGGGTTTATTTGCATTTAAATTCTTTGAAAACTAACTCCCTCCAAATCTCTAAAGAATAAATTATGACAATCATGGCACCATTTTAGATATTTATTGGTTGGGTAAGAGTGGGAGATGGTAGAGGTGACTTTATTTTTGTAAGGTCAGCCTGTAAAGAAATACCAATGCTACCTGTATAATCTATGTGAGATTGCTTGCCTTCTCAATAAGGGAAGAAAAAGAGAAGAGAGACAATTTGGAACTCAAACTTTGAAAAAAAAAGAACATTAGAATTGTTTTTGTATGTATTTGGGGAAAATGCTAAATTACAAAGATTACAGAAGAAAAAGGGGGGTGAAATACTAGTGGTAAAGTGAAAAGTGAAAAAGCCCCGGTCTGGGTTCAAGTCCAAGCCTTGCTTCTTACTGGGTATTTGAGACAAACCATTTAATATTTCTAAATCTCTCCTACTTTATCTATATGTTGAGAATAATTGTATTTGAATTATCTCCCTTAAAATGTTATCGTGGTACTCAAATTTATGTAAGGGATTTGATAAATGTCAGCACCTATCAGAAGTAATCTTATGTTTCCAAACATGGATATTTGAGGTTCATATAAGTGTGAAATACTGCATCCTCACCATGTATTTACAATCAAGATGCCTTACCACCCCCCTGAAAAAGTAGATGCTGGATAGGAGATGAAATCCCATTGTCAAGGGGGTAGTAAAGATACTCAAATTAAGGGGAGTTTTCAATTTTCCTTCTTTTTAAAATTATACACACACACACACACACACACTCACATACCCCCACCCCCCAAAAAGAAAAAAATACATTACACTGAGTGCAAAGACTTTAGTTAGAATCACTATTCTACTACTTATATAGCCTTGGATAAGTGCCTCAATTTCACTGAACCTCACTTTGCTCATCTATGAAATGAAAATATAAATTGTATTCAATAAGAAGGAAATGAACTTTGGCATCATTGGAATAGAAGGATTGTAACTACTGTCTAGATCAGGGCAAAACCTTCCAAATGTCCCTCCTAATGCCTGTAGCTTTCAGTGAGAACTTCAGGTACCCTGGATAAATGTGAGGCACACTGGACAGAAAGTCTGAGATAATTCATTTTAATAAAAGTTCACATAGGAAAAGGTATGAGTGGCTTGTACCCTGATAGAAATACATTCCCAAATGAGTGAGATCATAGATTTATTAAAGTATTCAATTTGTAGAAATACGTTTCATTTCATAAACCTAGGCCTAGCTGAAGAAGCACAATTCATGTTCTCAGAATACAACACATTGGGAATGAGGAAGGGGAAACTTTATACTGTCCTATCAGAAGAGAGATATTTGGGGCTTCTTCTACCTCTCAAGTAAAACACAGGAGCATTCTTTTTCATAAAATTAATCAGCAGGGTTGGCCTAAGAAGTGATATTCCAGATCCACTAAACAATGGGTTCAATGTCTGGCTACAAAAATATTTAGCCTATTGTGTGAAATCGCCCCACTGAAGTTCAGACAAGTTGTTTTTTCCCAAGCATGCTGACATTTTCAAGCTCATGTATTTGTAGTTTTGAGACAATCCAGGACCTTGTATGTTACATTTCGTTTACAGCACTCACATGTGCTTTGGTAGTTCATCATATTGAACCCAGACTACTAGAGAGCCCTGGCATACATCTAGTGATTGTCCCAGGCTTTCCATCTCAGAGCTTTTGCAAAATCCTCCCCTTGGAAAACTCACTGTGTGTAGTATGAAACTGTCCAGTCCTTTTTCAGCATAGCCACAGGCTCCAGCCCAGGATGTTCAAACCTTCAGAAAATGTGCTTGTCATTGTCAAATACTGAAATGAGTCACAAGATGCCCTTGCTCCATGCCTGCAACTCCTGGTCAGCATCAGATGTGAGATACAGCCATCTGAAGGAGAATTTGACACTCTGAAAATAAGGGACAAAATTGTGATACTATTATCAGAGTGGAGCAGGGCAAAACATATGCACATATACTCACACACACAAGAGACTATTTGAATGCTCGAGATAATGAAGTTGGTGGAATGTGTATCATGTCAAGAACATTGACAACTTTCTGAAGCCAGGAAAAAATGAGCAACTTTTGTTGATAGTGAAGGTGCCTTGATAGTATTTACCAAATTTATCAAAAGAATAACAAATGTTTCTGGTTGTGTTTTTGTGCCTTACTAGACTTTTTTTTTTCTTTTTCTTTTTTTTCAGCTGTGGGACGTGAATGAAATCAGAACACGGCATAGGCAAGCAGATGTGTATTCTAAACATGGCACGGCTGGTTATTTCAACATTGTTGTTGCCCATGTCCATTGATAATAATGGTGGGGTAGAAGGTGGTCCACTGATAATAATGGTGGGGTAGAAGGAGAACTGAACTCAGAGTCAAAGAATCTGGGTTCTGGTCTCAACTTTGCTACTTACCATCTGGGTGACTTAGTCAAATTCCCAATGTCTGGGCTGTTTCCTCTTCAGAAAAATAAAAATAAAATTTAAAAAAAGTATGAGTAGATTAGATAATCTCTTACATCCTTTCCAGCTGAAATGCTCTAATCCTGGTAGTATGAATCACTACCCCATAGTCAGGCCTGAGACTTCTAAGAGGCTCATAAAACAAAA
Source organism: Dromiciops gliroides (assembly GCF_019393635.1). Classification (NCBI taxonomy): domain Eukaryota; kingdom Metazoa; phylum Chordata; class Mammalia; order Microbiotheria; family Microbiotheriidae; genus Dromiciops; species Dromiciops gliroides. Next base: position 66,397,563 of record NC_057863.1, read on the forward strand.
GGAGGGCCCTTCATCCAGGGGTGTGCTGGCAAATGTTTTGTAACAGGTTCTCCAAAAAGAACGTGTAAATAACACATTTTTAAGTTTAGTTTGCATTATTGCCATTTTTGCCATCACTTTCCTAAGTTGAAAAAGTGGGGAAAATCCCTAAATTATCCCTTTGGGTTCTCTTATTTGTGAATTTCTGAGGCATGAATGTTCACCTGGAAAATAAAACAATCACTGTTCCAGAGCAGCATGTAGGAAATATCTCTGGAACCCCCCTATCCCTAGACCCCAGAAGAACTTTTTATGTTGCTATTCACAAAGGATAAGAATGGAACATTACTGACATGTTAATTCAGAGCCTCAGAATTTCAGTCTATACTCTGAATCCAGAGAACTCTATCACATCAAGAATAAATGGTAGACCAATTGTGTCAACCTCTAATCCATATCTCCTTCTCTCCTGATTTGGGTTTAACAATCATAGAAAACACACAAACAAATAAAAAAACAAAATTATCTTATTAAGGAAAAGAGAATAATACGATTTTTTTCTGTTTTTTCTTTATGTCATAAAAACCTCTATGGAAATGATTACAAAAACAACTAAATGGTTTAAAATACTAACACACTCTACCATTCATATAAATATATAAGCTTCAAAAGGAGTTTCAAGCATTTTTTTAAATATGTAAAGAGAAAAGTTTATTTTATTTGGGTTCATTTCCTATTGTTAGGTCTTTCTTTTAAGTTCTCATCCCCACCCCTTTTTCCTGGCTATTAACATAGACAAAAAAGCAGGTCATTGCAACAAGAAATCCCTGAAGATAATGTTCCAAAGAATATCTGTAAACTTTGATATTCATTTTATTCAATAGGATCAGTGAATCCACTAGATATGGGCGATTAAAGAAAAAGATGACACTCATGAGTACAAAGTATAAATAAGCAAATGTCAACAAGTCAGGAATTTTGAGTTTCTCTTCTAATTCTCTCACAGACTATGTAAACCTACTTTTAAGAAATCAGAAAGGGTTCTTGTTATCAAAGGGGATTGGTATGGGTACTTTCCATTAATAAGGGTTTAGAATATCACATTAAATTAATTTGGGATTGGAAAAAATATGCAAGTAACAGGCACAATTTTCCATAAAAAAAAAGAAAATAAAGACAAAAACAACTGAATTTGCTTGTTGAAGAAATGACTCAAGAAAATAAGAAAGGTCTAGGGTAACTAGGTGGCACAGTGGATAGAGTGCCTGCCCTGGAGTCAGAAAGACTCACCTTTTCAAGTTCAAATCTGTTCTCACATAGTTGTTAGCTATGTGACCCTGGCCAAATGATTTAACCCTGTCCACCTCAGTTCCTCTTCTGTAAAATGAATAAAGATATAGCAAACCACTCAAAACCAAAACAAACCAATGCAAAACACAAATGGGGTCATGAAGAGTTGGACATGACTAAACAACAACCAAAAATGAATATTCCTGATTCATCATTTATATTAGTATTTTTGTGGGAGTAAATAAGTTGTTGAGGTAGGACGAAACAGCATAGCCCAGCTCTCTAGACCAGTACATGACTCAGCCCTTGACTACTGAATAGGTGTTGCTGCAGACAAACTGAGACCACAGCTATGAACTTAAAAAGGCCATGTTCTCCCACTACATCCAGGACCATCTCTAGTCATCCTGACCTATATCTTGCCACTGGACTTAGATGACAACTAGAGGAAAGGGTGGAGCTGATGATTTTGCACAGTTTTGCCTCCCTTAAATCCAATTCATTTGCAAGACAAGGCATCACCCTCCTAATATCACTGGTTCTCTTTGAGAATGAAGGATGAATAACTCAGCTCTCAGGCATAGGGACCATAGCTCAGTTTATTTGGTCATGATTCCTGAAGGAGAGAGTATCTGAGACTTGGTCCCCAGAGCAGGCAAAGGTTCTCAAGCTTTTTAAATTCTAATCTTCAGAGTGGGGATCTGAGACAGCTCTAAGGTCATAAGCAAGAATCCATCATGGATCCACTGATCTCCAAGAACGAGTAAATTTAAAAAAAAATTTATTATGATACCAGGGGATACCCAAGATACAATTCCAAAGAGTAGAACTCTAAAATACCTACAAGCAAAACTAGAAAGAAAAACAAAATTTTTCCACAAAATTAATTAGGATTCCTAAAAGAAGAGACGCAAGAGTTTTTTTAAAAACTATTTTAAATATATTATAAATGAAATGAGAGAGACAGAGAAAAGAACTGGAAAAGGAATGAAAGCTATGAAGGAGTGTCTTGGGAAGAGAACAGTTTAACACAAGAAGTACAAAATCTTACTCAATAAGCTTACTCCTTTAATATTAGAAGAGGAAAAAAAGCACAGAAGTATAAGTTAATGATACCATGAGACCAGAAATATTAAAAACAAATTGAAACTATTGAAAGAATGGAAGAAAATATAAATTTTCTTATATAAAAGCATCAACTATCCTAGAAAACAGCAAAGAGAGACGACCTAAGAATGGAGGTTGGAGAAGGTTCAAACCAGTTACAGGTGGTCTTGTGTTCTTTCTGGAAATTCATCTGAGCAAATGCCACCATTTTCTGAGCCATCCAAGCATTCTCTATGGACTTGTAGCTCTTCTGTGAAACAACTTATGTAACAGCTTCTTGAGGCTTTGCCTTCCATGATACTCCCACCCTGCTGAAATATGTTAACCCTGACCTTTCTTTCCCTCCCAAATACTCTCATGCTATTCAGTATCCTAAATTGCAATTGCCTTGCCTTTATTAAAGACCTTTGTTCTTCATACTTTAGTAGTCCTCCTTATTTCAAGTTGATAGGACTTTAAAACATTTACCAAAACAAACAAACAAACAAAAAATAAAATGTTTGCCAATGCAGAAGAGCAACTGTTCTAAACCTAGGTGTAGAATGTTGCTTGAGCCACTGAGAGGTTAGGCAAAAATGCCCAAGTTAGCATAATTCAGTATGTGTCAGAGGTGAGACTTGAATCCAGGTCTTTCTGACTTAATCCAATCATTTTACAATCTTCTATGTTTCTTCCATTAAGTCATAAAGATCTAATAATATCTTATTGAAAATTAATGTATTTCATTACTTTGGGCTTGGCAGAGGAAAGAGGGAATACGTCAAAGAAAATAATAAATTTCTTATTAGGAAAAAGGAGCAAATAATTCAGAGCTTCAGGGGAAGCACAAATATGCCTGGAGCACTACTGGGATTGTGGTAGACAGAGGGTATGCTAGATAGTTAGGCAATAGAATAAAATAACTTGGCACTTAAAGGGAAGGAAGCCTGGGATTTGGGGTGGGTGTAATGGAAGGTCTTTACTAAGGTATTGAAGATAAACTTTGAATTCTTTACAGTTTTGCCTGGGGCCAATTCTGACTGAATAAAGCTAAGAGGGAGACATAGTAAAGGAGATCTATGTCTTTACCTTCCAGGTTCTAAGGTTTGACTTTACAAACTTCAGATAACAAGTCTAAAAACAAAAGGAGTAGAAAATGATGAGTTACTGATAGTAGAGGAAAGATAGAGAAAAGTGGCTTTGGGGCTTTATATGCTTTTGTTATTATTAACACTATTTTAAATGAAATTTCATAAGCTTAACAAGGTCTCATCAGGTTTACACAGGGATTTTTATAGAAGTTGCAATTATTTCTTATTTCTTCAATCCCTCTCAGCTTTCTTTCTTCTCATTGTCTGCTCCAAGATGGCACTGAGAAGTGACTCCAGGAAAAGATGTCTACTGGATAAATCTTAGCTTTGACTGGGTTCATAAAACTCATTAGGAAAACCATTCATAGTTTAACTAATTACATTTTGATGAATTTGGAGAAAGTTTATTTAGTGTTTCTGTTCCTTTCTATACTCCCTGATTACTTGTTGTTTCTAATAATTGAGGATGATGATGATGAGCCATTGGAAATATAATTTGCCATTAGTATCCAAGGTGGTAAACAATGAAAAAAAAAGTATGAGGAACCTCCTTGAGAGTAGAAATTATTTCTTTCCATTTTTTTTATTTCCTTCATAAAAGAATAGCTATAAAAGAAGTTCCTGATTGTGAAGAACTTTAAATGGTATGTGGTGGAGTCTATATGTAATCCAAGATGTAATAGAGGCAATTAATGTTTATGTGGGGGAAAGTAGTGTAGTCATGGTTAGATGTGTGCTTTTGTAAAAACACTTTGGTAGCAGTTGTAAAGATGGTTTGGAATATAAGGAGATTTGTGTGAGGAAGTCCATCAAATTAGAAAACTTTCACAGTGGAAAAGACAGAAACAAAATATACTATAAAGTGTTCCAGATCAGTGAAGGACGATGCAAGAAATAATTCAATTATTTCATTGCTAAATCCAGAATAGATGATGTAAGAACAGAAATTGAGGAGTTACTTAAATTTAAAAATGGAAAAGCCAAAGAACATGGAAGCTGTTGGAAATCTGTAATTAATTCAAATGTCAGATACATAATAATGAATCAGATGACAAAAATGTCACTTGTTAGAATGACTTTTAAGAAAAAAAATGAGCAAAAGAAGTGGAATTGAAAATTTTCTTTTTGAGTTTGATAGCATGAATCTAAGTGATAGATTAACAAAAACAAAGCAGTTTAATTTTAAAAGATGCTGTTTGCTTATTTTTATCTATTCAATAAGACATACCAAACTGAATACTGCTAGGAATATTTTAGCCAAATACCATATTTTACAGGAAAGGGGAAAAATATTATAAGCAGTCAGAAAAAAAATCAAATATCATGGAGCTATAATCTGGACCACACAGGATTTAGAAGCAACCATGTTAAAGAATTAGATGGCCTGGAATATAATATTGTGGGAGGCAAAGAAGCTAGAATCACAAGCAACAATAACCTGTCTAGTGAAAATGAGTATAATTATTCAGAGGAACAATTGAAGTTACATGTATCATCTCTATCAGAATTTAAACAACCTAACTTTATCAAGTCACTTATGATTGTTCTTTCATGTTTATCTTCTTATATTTCTCTTGAGTCTTGTATTTGAAAGTCAAATGCTTGAAAGTCTTCTATTTCATTAAACATCCAAGTTTCCACCCTGAAAAATTATACTCAGTTTTGCTTTGTAGCTTATTCTTGGTTGTAATCTTAAGCCTTTTGTCTTCTGGAATATTATATTCCAAACACTCTGATCCATTAATGTAGAAGCTGCTAAATCTTGTATGATCCTGACTGTGGCTCCATATTTGATTAGTTTCTTTCTGACTGCCTGAAGCATTTTCTCTTTGACCTTGGAACTCTAGAATTTGCTTATCATATTCCTGGGAGTTTTCATTTTGGGATCTCTTTCCTATGGCTATTGGTGGATTCTTTCTATTTATTTTTTAACTTCTGGTTCTATCATTTCTCCTTTATAACTTCTTGAAATATGATGTCTATGCTCTATATTTAATTATTGCTTTCAGGTAGTCAAATAGGAACTATACAGAAACTAGCTTCTTTGCAAATCCAGCTGTGGCTACTTAAAAAAAAGATCCATGATTATTGGCTCCAGAACTTCACAATTGTGTAAAAGTTATTAGTAAACATTTTACTTACTTCCATTTCACATTCCATAATTCTTAATAGAATGAAAGTATCAAATAAATAAATAAATAAATATATATATATATATAACCAAAACATAAGAAAACTTGTTGCTCCCTCCTCAGTAAAGTACAAATATATATTTCCATGTTTTGTACAAAGCATTCATACCATTAATAATTCAAAAAAATCCATAAAAAGTTGCAAGATAATAACATATTAGTGAAAAAAACATATCAAAGGGTCACATGGAATTAAAAAATAATTTTAGTCAATAATTACTGAGAAAACCACTTTAATGTTCTGTAACTTGTATACTGCCTTTATTATTTAAAATCAAATTAACTTCTTTATTCATGATTTAGTTGAGACTAATTTATACATAACTCAATTTGGGCATACTAAAACAATATAATTATTGATGCTCATATGGAAAACCACTCTCTAATTTAACATATGCTACTAGAAATATAACATCTAGGATGATATATATAAAAGATAAGATCTTCTAGGGGGAAAAATTTAAGCTCATTATATTACTCATTAGATTGAAACCATTATCATCATTCTTGAATAGAACTGAGTATATTATTCAAGTAAAAAAGAGATTCATAAGGAAAAATCATATTAATCATTGGATATATGTGGAATACTTCAAGTTATAAAGATTCTCTGAAAGATCATTATATAGCTGCTTCTTCTCATGGAAACATTTTAAAAATAATATTAAAATGTCCTATGGCTTGAAATTTTTTAAACTTATTTTTTTTCAATTATATGGAAAACATTTTTAACATTCATTTTTAAAAATTCTAAGTTCCTATATTTTTCCCTTCTTTCCCTACCCTTAGCCCTCCTTTTGAAGAAAAGCAATTTGAGATAGATAATATAGGTGAAGTCATTCAAAACACATTTTCATATTAGTTATGTTACAAAAGAAAACATAGGCCATAAGAAAAGAAAAGAAAAAGAAAACACAAAATCTATGCTTCAGCCTGTGTTCTGATTCCATCTGTTCTTTCACCAAAGGTAGCTAGCATTTTTCATTGTGAGTCCTTTGGAATTATCCTGTATCATTGTAATATTGAAAATAGTGAACACATTTGCATTTGATCATTGTGTAATAGGACTATTATTATGTGCAATGTTCTGCTTTTGTTTACTTCACTTTATTTCAATACATATAAGTCTTCTCAGGTTCTTCTGAAGTCATCTCTCTCATCATTTCTTATAACACTATTTTATTTCATCACAATCATATACCAATGTAATTTAGCATTACCTAATCAATGGGCATTCCCTTAATTTTCAATTCTTTGCCAACACAAAAAGGCTTGTATTAATATTTTTTGTACATAGAGGTCCTTTTCCTATGTTCTTTGACCTCTTTAGGATCTTGCCCTAGTAGTAGTAGTATTGGGTGAAAGAGTATAACACAGTTTTGTAGTCTTTTGGGCATAATTCCAAATTGCTCTCCTGAAATGTTGGATTAGTTCATGACTACATTAGTACTGCATTGGTGTCACAATTTTCCTACTTCCCCTCCAACATTTGTCATTTTGCTTTTTTGTCATGTGAGCTAATCTGATATGAGATGATACCTCAGAGTTGTTTTAATTTGTATTTCTCTTATTACGAGTGATTTAACTAGCTGTATGACCCTGGGCAAGTCACTTAACCCTCATTGCCCTGAAAAAAAAATGATTTAGAGGAGTTTTTTAATATGACTATAGGTAGCTTTGATTTCTTCTGAAAAGTGCCTGTTCATATCCATTAACCATTTGTCAAATGGGGAATGGCTCACATAAATTTGACTCAATTCTTTATATATTTGAGAGATGAGGCCTTTATCAGAGTAATTTGCTACAAATTCCAGCTCTTACCTCTGCCCCCATTTTCCTACTTTTCTTCTAATCCTGATTGTTTTCTAGGGTTTTAAGAGGAATAGGTGTTAATTATCTTTCAAAATCCTTTTCTTAATCTCTTGAAATAATCATATGATTTTTGTTGGTTTTGTATTGATATGATAAATTATGTCAATATTTTCCTTAATATTTAACCTGCACTGCATTCCTGTTATAAATCCCACCTGATCATGGTGTATGATCTTTGTCATATAGTACTACAGTCTTCTTGCTAGTATTTTACTTATTTTTTTGCATAAATATTCATTAGGAAAATTGATCCATAGTTTTCTTTCTATTTATTTTTGCTCTTTCTGATGTAGGTATCAGCACCATATTTTTTTTTCATATAAAAGAAATTTGGTGGGACTCCTCTTTCTATTTTTCCAAATACAGTATGTAGTATTGGAATTAACTCTTCTTTAAATGTTTGGTAGAATTCACTTGTGAGTCCATCTGTGGAATTTTTTCTTAGCGAGCTCATTTATGGCTTATTCTATATCCTGTTCTATTATAGGGCTATTTAGGCATCATGTTATTTCTTCCATTAATGTGGGCAATTTAAATTTTTGTAAACGTGGATAACTTTTCACATAGTTTGTTAAATTTATTGGCATACATAATTAATCAAAAAAGCTCCTTATAATTGCTTTAATTCATCCTCATTGGTGGTGAATTCAACCTTTTCTTGATATTGATAATTTAGATTTTTTATTTTTAAATAAAATTAATATAAGGTTTATCTTTTTTTTAAAAAAAGCAGTTACTAATTTTATGACTTCAATGTTTTTCTTACTTTTAATTTTACTAATTTCTTCTTAGATTTTAAAGAGTTCCAAAAATGAACGACTGGTTTGAAGGCAAGTGAAGTGAAATGAATCCTGTCATTGAGGCCAAGCATTGCGAACTCATTGAATACAAACACTCCCCGAATGAAAGTGCTCTTCAGCAACTATGTGCTGTGAGAAGAAATGCTCAGCAAATCACGAGGCAGTGTGTGAATGAATATTGGGTTGAGATCAGTGAGGAAATACAGGTTGCTGCTGACATGGGAAACATCAGAGGAATGTATGAAGGCATCAAGAAAGCTTGCAGACCCACTCAGAGCAAGACAGCTCTCCTCAAGTTCAGCACTGGAGAGTACATTACGGACAAAGTCAAGCAAATGGAAAGATGGGTAGAGCACTTTTCTGAGTTGTACACCATCATAAATTCTATCACAGAATCAGCTTTAAACATCATGGAGTCCTTCCCTGTACTACAGGAGTTGCACAATGCACCCACACTTGAGGAACTTGAGAATGCAATTAGCTCCCTAAGATGTGGAAAAGCTCCGGGTGTAGATGGTATCACAGCTAAATAGATCAAATGCTCTAAAAATGTCCTATTAAAGCCCCTGCATGAATTGTTGTGCCTGTGTTGGAAAGAAGGTGAAGTGCCACAAGATATGTGTGATGCCCATATAGTTACTCTTTATAACAACAGTAGAGACAGGAGTGACTGTAACAACTACAGAGGAATTTCACTTCTCAGTGTCATTGGGAAAATGTTTGCCAAGGTCATATTGCTAAGACCGCGTAAACTTGCCAACCGTGTTTACCCCAAATTGCAATGTGACTTTCGAGTAGGGAGGTCAACTATTGATATGATTTTCTCACTTTGCCAAATGCAAGAAAAGTGCAGAGAAAAACGAAAGCCCCTCTTCATTGCCTTCATAGACCTAACCAAAGCATTTTATATGGTTAACAGAGAAGGTCTTTTCGAAATTCTCTCAAGAATTTGTTGCCCTCCTAAACTCCATAGCTTCATTCGCTCCATTCATTGCAACATGCAGGGTGTTGTACAGTTCAAAGACAACACCTCTGAAGTATTCAACATAAACAGTGGAGTCAAGCAAGGATGTGAGCTTGCTCCCACGCTGTTTGGAATTTTCTTCTCCATGATGTTGCATCATGCTTTTGGTTCATCAACTGATGGCATCTATCTGCATTCCCGGTTTGATGGAGGCCTATTCAACGTTTCATGTCTAAGAAACATAACCAGAGTGATGGGTAGCACGCTTAGAGACCTGCTTTTCACCAAAGATGCCACACTTGCCTGTCACTCAGAGTGTGAATTGCAGACCTTGATGGATCACTTCTGCCAAGTTTGCATGGACTTTGGCCTAACCATACATCTTAAAAAGACGAAAGTCATGTGTCAGAGTGCTATGTCACCTCCATTGATACACATCGGTAGCTACCAGTTGGATGTTGTAAGTCAATTCTTGTATCTTGGCTCTATTGTCAGTGACAATTTGACACTTGATTCTGAGATCTATCAGAGGATTGGGAAAGCTACTTCAACCATGGCTAAGCTTGCCAAGCGTGTCTGGGCAAACGGTAAACTGACAAACAAACCAAATTTGCTGTGCATAGAGCATGCATCCTAAGGACCTTACTGTATGGCAGTGAGACATGGACTACATATACTAGACAAGAGAAGAAGCTTAACAGCTTCCACATTCACTGACTTTGGCGCATCCTTGGCATATCATGGTCAGATAGGATCACCAACATAGAAGTGCTCCAATGCACGCAACTTCCGAGCATCTGCAGGCTACTGAAACAAAGACATCTGCATTGGCTTGGTCATGTGTACAGCATGCAAGATGGCTCCATTCCTAAAGACCTAGTCTATGGCAAGTTAGCCTCAGGCCAAAGACCTGCTGGATGCCCCCAGCTTCGCTACAGAGATGTATGCAAACAAGACTTGAGGGCTCTGGGAATAGACATCAACAGCTAGGAGGAGATGGCCAAGGACCATGCCTGATGGAGTTCAGTACTCAGGAGCAGCTTGGGCGCAGTTGAGATGGGCCTTCAAGCTCAGGAGGAAGAAAAACGAATGAGATGCAGGAACCGACGGGCAAGAGAGAGCGCAGATTTCCTATGTCCTCATTGCTGCAGGAGTTGTGGCTCCTATATTGGATTGCACAACCACACTGTGGCCTGTGGCTCTTCAAGGTACTGATCTATGGTCGTCCACGACTGGTGGAAGCCTACTACTACTAGTTTAGTGTTTAATTGTTTTTTTAAATTTTTTACCTTTTTTAAATTCCATGACCAATTTATTAATTTTTCTCTTTTATGGATGTACAAATTTTGAAATATAAATTTTCCTGCAAGTACTGTTTTGGATGAATCTTTTAACATTAGATATGTTATGTCATCATTGTCATTCTCTTTAAAGAAATCATTTCTGTGATTTCTTCATTGACCTACGCATTCTTTAGCATTAGATCATTTAGCTTCCAATTAATTTTAATCTATGCTTCTATGGTCCTTTTTAAAAAATATTTTTATTGCATAATGACCCGAAAAGGATGCATTTAATATTTCTACTTTTCTATATTGGGTTGTGAAATTTTTATATCCTAATATATGGCCAATTTTTGTGAATATGCCATGTATACATGAGAAAAATGTATAATCTTTTCTAATTACATTCTCCAGAGGTCTATTATAACTAATTTTTCTAAAATTCAATTGATATTCATAACTTCTATTTTGTTTATTTTATGGTTAGATTCATTTAGTGTAGGTAGGGGAAAGTTGAGTTTCCCCCATTACTATAGTTTTGATTTGTTTTGTTTTGTTTTTCTTTTTTCTTTTTGTTTTTTGCACATAAATATAATTGATCATAATGAAGAAATGGCAAATTCAGTGAAATATGGAACACTACATATGAACTGATGGAGAGTAAGATAAGCAAACCCATTAGAGCATATAGAACTATAACAATACATATGGATAAATCACTAAAAGGAAGCCAAAGACCTTTCTAAGTAACTAAGAAACTAGTAAAAAGCCATGCAAACAAACATACAGTGAAATATACCCCTTCTCTTTTTTCCATAAATGTATTTTATTATTTTCCAGGTACATATAGAGATAGTTTTCAACATTTGTTTTTATAAGATTTCTAGTTTCAAATGTTTCTCCCTCCCTCCCCTCTCTTTCCCCTCCCCAAGAGAGCAAACAATCCAATATACGTTATATATGTACAATCACCTTAAACATATTTCTCCATTAGTCATGCTGTGAAAGAAGAATCAGAGAAAAAAGGAAAAATCTCAAAAAATAAAAAAATAGAAACAGTACAGTTCATTTTCCATCTAGACTCCATAGTTCTTTTTTTTTTTTTCTGGATTTGGAGAGCATTTTCCATCATGAGTCCTTTGGAACTCTCTTGGACCATTGTATTGCTAAGAGTCAATTCTATCACAGTTGACCAAATGCAATGTTGTAGATACTGTGTAAAATGTTCTCCTGGTTCTGCTCATCTCACTCAGCATCAGTTCATATAAGTCTTTCCAGGTTTCTCTGAAATCTGCCTGCTTATCATTTCATACAGCAGAATAGTATTCCATTACATTCATATACCACAACTTGTTCAGCCATTTCCCAGTTGATGAGCAACTCCTCAATTTCCAATTCTTTGTCACCAAAAAAAAGAGCAACTATAAATATCTTTGTACATGTGAGTCCTTTTCTCTTTTTTTATGATCTCTTTGGGGAAAAGACCTAATAGTGGTATTGCTGGGTCAAAGGATATGCACAGCTTTATAGCCCTTTGGGCATAGTTCCAAAATGCTCTCCAGAATGGTTGTATCTTTTCACAATTCCACCAACAATGGATTAGTGTTCCAATTTTTCCACAGCTTCTCCAACATTTATTATTTTCCTTTTTTGTCATATTAGCCAATCTGATAAGTGTCAGGTGGTCCCTCAGAGTTGTTTTAATTTGCATTTCTCTGATCAACAGTGATTTAGAGCATTTTTTCATATGCATGCCTCTTCTCTTGACAGAGCAAAGGGGGACCACAAGGGCAGAATGTTGCGTACATTGTCTGATAAAATCACTGGACTGTTTTTCTTTGCTACAAGGAAGAACTCAATTTTAGAGTGCATAGGATGAGGGTAAGAGTAAATCCAGAAATGATGGTGATATAAGATGAAAAGGCATCATTTGAACTTATTTAAGAAAAACAACACTGTTACTGAAATTGAGTTCTATCATGTATTAAATTATTATGAAAGATTTTCATACTATGAAATTTTAAGACTCTTTCTAAAGGAAACCAATAAAATAATATAAAATTATATTATAAATATATCATATTGTCTAATATATCATTTTATAATAAAATATAATATAAACTAATAGAAATTTAGTCATTTTTGTAGGCAATGGGCTAATTAATCATAGTAACCCTAGTAGATGTTGGAAAGGATATTAGATGTCCCTGGAAATATTCATATAAGTATAAAAAAGTTGCTGTTTGTCCTTTGTTCCCAAAGAGGACCATGACATCAGTGTGATATCATGACTTGCGCTGAATTGGATTTAAGTGAGGGAGGGCTATATACACTCACCAACCTAACTCCCTCCTCTAGAATCATCCAGGTCCAGTGGAGAGATATACATCAGACTAATGGAGATGACCCCAGATTTTGAAGGCAATTTGAGTTAAGTGACTTGCTCAGAGTCACACAGCTAGTAAGTATCTGAGGTAAGATTTGAATTCAGGTCCTCCCAACATCAGGGCCAGTGCTCTAACCCCTGTGCCACCCAGCTGCCTCACAGGAGAGACATGAGGCTCACCAAGGAGTAGCTGAGATGCAATGCCTGGTGGTGAGAAGATGCAGCACAGAGTCACATGATGACATCTACAAAGGACCAACCCTTCAAGACTTCTGTATTAGCCATACATATATATCCTCTACATTTGCTATGTGAGTTCACTTTATAAAGAATAATACACGTTTTATTTTAAAGTTTTGAATTCTAAACTCCATCCTTCATTCCCGCCCTCCTCTGCCCACCCCCCACACCCCCCACAGGTGGCAAGCAATCAGATAGAGGCTAAGAACTAATTTTTGGCCTCTCACCAACTGGTTAAAGTCAACATATGGGTGGGGATTCACAAGTTCTGGTTTAGGGATGATTTTAACTCCAAAGCTCCTGTAATCTTAGCTAGCTAATTGTGTGTGTGTGTGTGTGTGTGTGTGTGAGAGAGAGAGAGAGAGAGAGAGAGAGAGAGAGAGAGAGAGAGAGAGAGAGAGAGAGAGAGAGAGCATGCACTGGGGGAGGGGAAGGCATACAAAGTGAAAGGAGATTCTAATCACTATTATTGTAATCAACAAACTGTTAATACAATAACATCTTATATTTCCTGAAGTTTCCAGTCATTTGTGTGACTGAAATCTTCAGATCTGACCTGCTGGGGAAAATAATTTAGGAAATCCCACATATTCTCCTCTCATATTTTGGTCAGCAATATGTTTGATGTGTATCTAAATAATTTCTTATAAAAATTTTTGTAAAGTTGAAAAGGTAGACATATAAAAGCACTAGTTATCATCCTCTCAATAACATTTTTGCTAAAGTAATACTGTTTGTTATTTTTATTTTCATTCCTTTTGGGGGGTTTGGGGGTATCTTCTTGAGATATCCAATATCTCTTGATATCTTCAAGATTTTACTTCCTCCAGAATAGATTTTCTCACATGTACTTGTTCTGAACTAACTTCTCCTTCCAACCTCATCATCTTTTACAATTCACTTTATACTTCCTCAAAGAATATAACAGTGACTGAGGTTTTAGAGTCCAACTACAGTGATTCCACTGTTATCAATGATAGAAATTGATCATTATCAAATTACCAAAAAAAAATCCTTTCCAATTCCCTTCATAGTTTCATCTATATATGCTCTTGAGAAGATCTGGTTTTAATGGGGGTCTCACAGCAAGCTTTCTGTGGAAATGAAACAAAACAAAAGAACCTCACTTCCTCTTTAGATTGTCATTGTTTTATGTGGCAATATTGCTTCTAATCTTTCTCTGTCCTCAGTTAAAAAAAAAGAATGTCTAAATCACTGTTAGAATACAATGATACAGCATAGTAATAACTGTTATAAGAACTTACAGTTAAATAGTTCTTTAAGACTCACAAATACCTTTCTTCACAATACATAATAATGTGGCAGCTGACATACTTAAAAGACTGATAGACTTGGAGTTAAGAAAACCTCAGCCTGAATCCTTCCTCATCCCTCTTCTAGCCCTATGACCCTGGACAAATCACTTAGCTTCTCTAAACCTCAGTTTTCTCATGAGTAAAATGAGGACAATATTAGTAAATATCACACAGAGTTGTTGTGAGAATCTAGTGAGATATTATATGGAAAGTGCTTTTAGAGTGTCATCTACTTTTATTCATGCATTGAATTCATGCACCATAAGATGTTGTCATAGCTTGAGAAACAAAAAGGAGCCACAGGACAGAAATGTGAAAAGGAGATGTCTTCCATGCCTGCAGTCTGAGCCAGGTGATTTAAGAAGACAAATTCTATTCTACATCTTTCCTTTTGTTCAATTTGAACCAGCCCCAGACCCTTGGGAATAGACGGTTCCATCTATTTTAATGATTCCTCAAAGTTGTGGCAATACCAGAAGTAAGTTCCCATTCACTGCAAGTCCAAGAGACCCATCAAGTTTTGATATTGAGTTAGTTCTTCTCCAATAAACTGTCATCTTTGTCATAGCCCATGAGGGTCTTTAAATCCTAATGGTCCTTCAGAGGCAAATCAGACCTTGGTTGACTCATTCAATGCTAATTCAATTCCTCCAGAGGTACACCAAGTAGACTTGGTTTCTTTTAGGAACAGCTACATTTGCTATAGTTTTTGAGTGATTTCCTACATTGTAACCTACTACAAAAAGGTGACATATTGTTCGCTTTGAAGTTGAAGTGAATAGAATTGATCCCTTCCTGGCCAACAAGATTCCCACAACACTGAAAAGTCAAGTATGACAATGAGCTATTTGAGCAGGAAGTCTTGCATCACAAACATCCTCCAACTGGTCTTTGGGGACTTGCTTGCCATTACAGATGTTAGAAGCTATTAAAGTGCTGACAGGACCCATTAAGGGATATGCAAATGGTTTTAACAAATCTTCAGTTGGTTCAGTTAAGGTCACAGTCTCTATGGAATACACAAGCTATAGACATCTTCTTAAAACCTATTTTTGAAAGTTCTTTTTTTTTTTTTGAAAGTTCTAATGCACATTCTTGGAACTTAAGTACATATAATTTATTTGGCTTACCATGCCCTCCTACCCCAGCTTCATGGAAAACATAACATAAAATAAAACCTCAGTGTGTTTTGATGGGGTGACCTGAGGCTCTCTTTTTATTCTAATATATGGATTCCAATGACTTAATCATAGAAAGCATATTAACCCATTTGATTCATTCTTTGTGTCTGTAATTTCATTTTTAAAGTCAGGACTTGGTACATGACAGATTCTTGATAAATGGTTGTTGATTGATTGATTTATAGAAGGAAGTGAAAAATGGAAAGATTAAATTATTTGCCCAAGGTCACATATATAATAAGTATCAGAGCTGGGATTCAAACTGAGGTCTAAATCTGCTGATTTCAAGTATAACAATATAGGAAAATAATGGGAGAGCTGTAAGGTACAAAGACCACTGGTTCTTAAGTCAGGTGACTTGGGTTCTAATCCTAGATCGGTCATGAATTTTAGGCAAATTATTAAATTTTCTGTGTCTCAGTTATTTCATGCATCAAATTATGAGATTATGCTGAATGGCCTCCCACATTCACCTTCCAGATTTTAAAATCTGTGGCTAACTTGTCATCTTGAACAACTACAATAATGGCAGAGATGGTTTAATTGCTATCTTTCTATTGCCAGTGCTTTGAAAAGTGTCTGCTTTATGGACCCTTGAAAAATCCTTGCCAAATTGAAATTAATTGAACTCCTGAAATCTCTTTGGGCTTCACGTTCCTCATCAATGGAATATGCAATCTCTAAAGTAGCTCATGATGCTAAGGTTCAATGGAAAAGTTGAAAAATTGAAAAGTATTGTTATTCCTGATTCCAGATGAAGAAAATGGCAGATGTTATTCCACATCTTCATGACACAGTTTTGATGCCAATGATGATAATATCTATATAGAACTCTAAGGTGATAAAACAAATTTGATTCCTTTTTATTTGTTTCTTCAATTATCTCTAGGAGGTAGAGTTCAATGTGTTATGATCTCTATCTTACAGGTGGGGAAACTGAGGTTCAGAAATATTGAATGACTTGTTCCAGTCATATAGCTAGCAAATGGTGCACGATTCAAACCTATGTTCCTTTTAATTCCAAATATATCATTCAAACCACTCCCCCAACAATTCAAGTCAATTAATAAAGAAATAGAAATCTAAAACAAAGTAACTCTGGGGAAGAATGAAGCAGAAGGAAAGATCTCCTGTAGAAAATGATACTGGAGCTAAGTCTTGAAGGAAGCCAGGGCTTTATTTTATTTTATTATATTATTTTTGTGGGGTGAATTTCTGGTGAGTACTGACACTAAGACAAATTCAACAATCTGACAAATTAAACATGCACCAGAAATAGCAATCTCTCATTTCATTTCCCCATGAAATCTCCAGAAGGAAAGAGGCCTTCCTTATTCTATTCATAGATATGGCATCTAGCCAGCCACTGATCCAACCCTGGGCTCTGGGGGTGTACTGTGTTGTTGCTAAAGACTTTTGAGGACAAGTTCTCAGGATCTACTTCCAAGGATTGTTGTGAGGATCAAATAAGATAATATCTGTAAAACTCATCTCTTAGTGCCTAGCACATACTAGGTAGGTGCTTAATAAAACATTCCCTATGCCTCTATCTCCTTTCCCAGAGGAGGTAGTCAATATGCTGACAGCCTATATGTGTGTGTGTGTATAGACACACACACATACACACACACACATATAATTTTATTTTATTTGTTTTGTGTGGGTAACTTAAGCCACCCATTTGTTATCCTTTACAACATGCCTGGCCTACCTCTTTTTGTGGTCATACATTCCATGTATGATATTCATCACCCCACTGCAAGTCATCACTAAAATATACTTGAAAATGATTGTATATACTTGATCCAAGCTAATACAGCAACTCTAGCAAGTAGGTACTGCAGCTATTATTATTATTATTATCATTACTCTTATGTTGTTATCATATGTCCATTTCATTATTTCCATTTCCTTCAATAAGGAAACTGAGCTTCAGAGAAGCTAAATGATTTGTCGGGTAAGTGACAAACCCAGGATTAAACCCAGGTCTTCTGCCTCCAGGCCCAATACACTTTCTACTCCACAGTGCTGACAACTCAGGGAACGCAGCTGTGATTTCCACCTGGAGAGTGAGCTTACTGAAAGAAAATCCATATCCCCCAAATATTTTGACTCAACTATGATTATATTTTTAATGGCCATTCTCTCCACAGGGTGGTGGTGTAAAAGGAAAATCACCACTTTTTTTTTTTAATACTGAATGAGAACCTGCCAGCCCCCTATTACCCCAGACCATTGAAATGTGTTTTATTTTTAAATGTTTATGCATTATTCATCATGCTGCCCTGAATCAACCTTATAAAGACCACAAAAGGAAAAAACAAATGTGTAACGGATATTAACACTGATCATAGACTTTATTTGTTGTCCTAATTCCATTTTACATTTACACAATAAACAAGGATATGAATATTTAATATGATAGCCCTTGTGGAGCCAAAAGGACAATATTATTGTTATGGGGGATGGGAAGCAAATGATTCCTCATCTTTAATGGCAACCTAATTTTTATCTTGTTCTACCAGCCCCTGTCCTTGGAATGGGCCAAAATAATAGTAGATCAATGACAAATGTTTTTGCATCATTACATAAATTTATATACTTAAGAAAAAGTTTTATTCACTAAATATATGGACATGTATCTCTCTCTATCTCTTTTATCTATCATCTACATATATATTTATCATGTATCTATCTAAGGAAATTATATTCAGAATAGACAGCAAGATAGATGAATGGGTGGATAGATAGAAGAAAAAGAGATAAAGGGAAATATATAGATATCCATGAAGTTTGTTTTGCTTGTCTGGTCATCATATATGATATTTAATGCTTAAATAGGATTCTTGAGTTTAAAAGAATATCAAAATCTTAAATTTTTTATATAATGTGGAAAAGAACAGGACAAACAAAGAATAACATGTCTTTTATTTCATCTTCTACATGGCTTACTCACCCATTTTAACGGGCTTTAAAATGTATTAGGGGGAAGCTAGGTGGTACAGTGGATAAAACACTAGCATTGGATTCAGGAGGACCTAAGTTCAAATCTGGCTTCAGACACTTGACACTTATGAGCTGTGTGACCCTGGGCAAGTCATTAAACCTTCATTGCCCAGCAAAATAAAGAAAAAAAACCTCATAAAATGTATTGAGGAAAATTCGTTTCTGCATTGCAAATGACTGGTAAGGGCAAAAGTAGACATACCCTAAAATTTCTGATTGTATAATTTTAAAAGCACAGCATTTACATTTGAATCATATCATAAATGTATGCAGTCCTAGGTAAAATGCATAGTACTTTGTGGGGCCTCCAGGAGCCAAAGATGCAAAAACTCATAATGCAGAGTATCAATAATAGAATCATAGGATTGGAAGGGAACTTAGAAGTTTTTTATTTTTCCAATCCTGACATGATACATACTCCTTTGCAACATCCCAAACTGATGTTAAATCTGTATCTGCTTCAAAATGATTAAAAATAGGGAACTTGCCACCTCATGATACAGCTCATTTTACTATAACATTTGTTACAGTCATTTTGTTACATTCAACTCCCTAATTGCTTTAAATGTCTTTCTCATATTGATCAAAACATTGTTGTCATTTAGTTTATTAGTAATATTTGATTCTTCATGACTCCATTTGGGATTCTGTTGGCAAAGATACTGGAGTGGTTTTCCATTTCCTTCTCTAAGTCATTTGACAGATTAGGAAACTGAGGCAAAAGTGATTAAATGACTTGCCCAGGGTCACATAGCTAATAAGTGTCTGAGACTGGATTCGAATTGAGATTCTCCTGACTCTAGGACAAACACTCTATCTACTGTGCCACCTAGCTATCCTGGATTGAAAATTGATCCCTCTATAATTTCTACTACTTGGTTCTAACTCTGCTTTTTTGGAGGTCAGAGAAAATAAATCTCATCCGTCTTCTTTGTGATACCCCTTCAAACATTTTTGACAGCAAACATGCCTTCGATGTGTTTTCTCCCCCTCATTTCTGGGATAAGCATCTATGCTTTCATCAATTTCTTCTCATAAGGCATGGTCCTGTGCCCTTTCCTGCTTGTCTTACTTTGGACACACTCCAGTTTGTCAATGTCCCTTCTAAAAATGCTTCACATAACTGAACACAGTGCTCTAGTTAGTGTATGACTAGGATAGATTATGCTCCCTTGTTCTGGACCCTCTACTTTCATTAATGCAGTCTAAGATCATATTAGTGATTTTGGCAGCCCTGCCATACTTGAAGACTCATATTACTCCTGTGGTCAACTAAAACCTCCAATTTCCCTCAGGAAATGATTTATATTGCAAAAATATGTATGTATGATGCATGTGCATATCCATAATCTGTATATATATATATATATATATATATATACATATATATATAT
The DNA here is from genome assembly GCF_019393635.1 of Dromiciops gliroides. Classification (NCBI taxonomy): domain Eukaryota; kingdom Metazoa; phylum Chordata; class Mammalia; order Microbiotheria; family Microbiotheriidae; genus Dromiciops; species Dromiciops gliroides. Next base: position 66,417,643 of record NC_057863.1, read on the forward strand.
ATGTATATACATAAGTGGACAGGAACATTGCATTCAGAACAATTTTGAATGATATTCTACAAATAATAAATTCATTATAAAGTTTGAAAGGACATGTGGCTGCAATACAATAATGTGACTAAAAGAAGAAAGATGCAGAGCAGGGACTACATTAAGAGAACGAATAGACTGAATCCAAAAATAAATGAAACAGGGGACATCTTGGTGGCACTGTGGATAAAGCATCAGCCCTGGATGCAGGGGGACCTGAGTTCAAATCCAGCCACAGACACTTGACACAACTAACTGTGTGACCCTTGGCATGTCACTTAACGATCATTGCCCTGCAAAAAAAAAAAAAACCCAAACAAAACAAAACAAAACAAAATGAAATGTTACATGTGAATCAGCATGAAGATAGTAACTAATGGGAACATGTAATGCACAAATACATGCATATATATGTATGGATATATATGTTTGGATGTATATGTGTGTGTATAGATTTGACGTTGGATCAAAATCAATCACTACCTTTGGGAAATGGACTTATGGTTTCAATATAAGATTTAGAAGAGAATTAGATATTATATAGTTTCATCTCACAATTTTTAGGTGGGGAAACAAAGTCCAAGAGGGATCAATAATAACCAAGGTCATCCAGCTAATAGTCATCAAACCAAGAATTTCAGTCTACATTTGCCTCTGAATCTCTTTCTTAGAGTGCTACCTGCATTGCCATGTCAATTTTATTTTCAAAAGCCATCAGTGGCACCTTATTGCTATGAGAATAAAATGTAAATGATTCAGCCTGACACTTAAAACCCTCCACAATTCTACTTCAACTGACAGTGGTATGCAAATTACCTGGGACAAAGGAAAATAATTAAGTTTATTGACATACAATAAACATACATATGCATATATAGCAGCATACATTATATTATATACAGTAATATATTATTGTATATTATTATATTATATTATATTATATTATATTATATTATATTATATTATATTATATTATATTATATTATATTATATTATATATTATTCAATAAACAACATTTTCTATATGTTTAAAAAACTCAAGATGAACTATATTCTCTTTTTATTACAATCATTTGTCTTACATTATTTGGGTTTTGTTGTTGTTGTTTTTCTGGGCAATGAGGGTTAAGTGACTTGCCCAGGATCACACAGCTAGTAAGTGTCAAGTGTCTGAGGTCAGATTTGAACTCAGGTCATCCTGAATCCAGGGTCTGTGCTTTATCAACTGTGCCACCTAGATGCCCCTCTTTTACATTATTTGGAACGGAGATTACAGTGTGTGTGTGTGTGTGTGTGTGTGTGTGTAATTTAAATCTTAATCCTAAAATTACACTCCATATTGGATATCAAGCATAACTTTAATAAGCAATACATTTTTCCAAGTCTTGTTTTGATTATAACAAAAAGATTTTCAATGGGGTTGAAGTGCTTATTGAATCCCATTTCTATTTGGAATTTTCAGTAATTTTATAATAAACAAGATATTTATCAGAGCTCATCATCCCCTCAATGGAAACAAGACTTCTATGCCCATTGAAAGGAAAGTATCTAAAAACCTTTTTTTTTAATAAAGAGTAGAAATATTACAGTCTGATAAGGATACCCAGATCATGTTTCTCACCTAGAGGTTACTGACCTTCATTTTGCTAAATTATTGAAAGAAAAAGTAAGTTTCATCAAAAAAAAGTACCTTTTTCCATCTTTAGTAATCCATTTTATATTATCTTTTGTTTCCTTCATAACAATGTTAGCATCTTTTTTTTTTAATCTTCTCACTAGTCTTTCCAATTAAGAAGCCCATGTCACACAATATAGGAATTCATAAGCAATCTTCCATCTTCCAGGTCTTTCTGAAAATATTTTCTTATTTCTGAAGATGACTTAAGTTGCTTTTGGAGCAATAATTTATCAGTTCCAGGTTGTGATGTCTAAAATCTAGATTGTGTGATTGCCTTAAATTAAAAAGCTTCAGTACCAGTCTTTTGGCATTAAACATTTATTAAAAGCATACAGGTATTCACATGGAGTTCATAAAGTTAAGAAAAAGAAGGCCTACCTAGTCTAGAGTTCCAGCCTTGTCTGGTTCCTCCTCAAGTCCTCCATCACCAGCCTGCTTCAACCACGAACTCACTAGCAAACTGATTGTGGAAGCATTTTATAGGTCTTGAACAGAGGCAGTCCTTACACACTGCTTCAAGGTGATTGGTTGGCGTCATCCAAATCCATTGGCTTTGAAGGTGTTCTCAAGTTGAATTCACAGTCTAGTTTCTGAGAACAACACCTTTTTTTTTTAATTTCTTTTTTTTTTTTTTTGTGAGGCAATGGGGGTTAAGTGACTTGCCCAGGGTCACACAACTAGAAAGTGTCAAGTGTCTGAGACAGGATTTGAACTCAGGTCCTCCTGACTCTAGGGCCGGTGCTCTATCCACTGCGCCACCTAGCTGCCCCGAGAACAATACCTTCTTAAAGGATAGCCAGGTGTGATTACAATCCAATTAACTTGAAGTAGGCTTAATCATCAGTCAATCACTCTCACTTGATTCAATCAGTATAGATTAATCTCCAGGTGGGTCTTTGAGTATCTGCTAAATTCCATTATTTCATCACAGTGTTCTCTTTCCTGTATGGGAATAAAATTACCACCTTCATACCTAATTCATAGAATGGGGTGGGGATTTTTTTTTTCTAAAATGGTACTCAGAGTACAACTATGAATTAGGTCTGAGTTGGGTTGGAAATGAAGCTGTGGAAATCTGGTCCCATCAAGAACTTAAGCAACTTTAGACCACTGAAAAAAAAAGGCAAAATACAAGGGTCTTGTGAAGGTCTCCCTCCAACTTGCTATCTTCAGCTTAGTGGCATAAGGCTAGCCATTGGGCTAGAGATGTTGTTTTTTTTTTTTTTTCCAGAAGGAAGGCATGAGGAAGGTGGAAAGATGAAAAGAAGGTTATTCTTGAACTGAATCTTGAAGATACCTAGAAATTCGCAGAGGAGGAGTGGAGGGGGACAGCTGAAGCCTAGAGTTTGTGTTATCAGGAATAACAGTAAGGCTAGATGTGCCACAGTGGTTGTGAAGGAACATAATGTGTACTGAGGCTAGAAAAGTAAACTAGGATTAGTTGTGAAGGCTGGTCTCACCTCATTTTGCAGATTAGAAAACTGAGGCATGAAAAAAGGGAAAAGTTTCTTCTCCCTTCAAATTTCTTACTTTAATAAAAGGAGTAGAGAATTAGCTTGGGAAGGGATGCTGGAAATCATTTCACAGATGAAAGAACTGAATTCAAATAGAGATTAAATTTCTTATCTGTGGTTTTGTTATTCAGTCATTTTCAATCATGTCCAACTCTTTCTGACCCCATTATTGGGGGTGGGGTTCTTGGTAGAGATACTGGAGTAATCTGCCATTTCCTTTTCCAGCTCATTTTACAGATGAGGAAACTGAGGCAAACAGGGTTAACTGACTTGCTTAAGGTCACACATCTAGTAAGTGTCCAAGGTCAAATTTGAACTTCTCTTCCTGTCTCTAGGCCTGGAGCTCTATCCATTACACCACAGAGCTGCCCTGTCTGTCATTACACAGTTGATAAGTGCCACAGTCAGAATTTGAGCTCAGGTATTCCACCTACCACATCACCTAGTCCCTTTTTGTTTCATAAAAATCTTCACTTTGACTTTAAGAATATTAAATGTATCAAACAAATATTTCATTAAAAATATCTAGCCACTTACTATATCTCAGCATGGAAATTAATAACAGATGTTAAGGATTATAGGGGCACTATGAGAAAGAGTAGCAGATCATAATAAGTGAGGATTAAGCACACAGTTTTATCTTCTCCCAGTGAGAAATAGGATCTTATTTGCATTCAGTTATCTGTATATTACTGATATTAATTAATACTTGTTGTTGTAAGTCAGGGAAGGGAGGAGAAGAAAGCCAACACACTGCAGTTCTTAATGATGGGTATATTTTGGTGGTGTTCATTGCTAAGTTGAAAGATTTTCAACACATAGGGACTATTGGGATAGTAAGTAGCAAAGTCACACAAAGTAGGGTAAGAGATCATTCTGTATTAAAAACTGGGAGAAGTGGAATGCTTTGGATCATATCAATAATTTGATTTTCACTCTTTTATACTAAGTAGGTGAAGGATACTCCAGGGTAGAGTTTAAATGAGAAATGTATCATGCTACTCGTGATTGCTTTCAGAAGAATTTGCCATTGGACAAACAAGCCATTCTTAAGTCACATTCAAGGGGTGAAGATACAGGTGCTTTACTGGTCTGATACTGACTCACTAGATAATTAGGTTTCCTATTTCAAGGGACAGGAATTCCCCTAGGGGGAATGGTGCACTCAAATAAAGTCAGCTAGAAATGTGAATAACATAACAGGCAGTTACAAAATTTCAGAGTCAGCTTGGAGACTGTTTGAAAACAGTTTCTATTTCAGGAGTCAATTTTGTTTTTATTAACAGCCAAATATACCCAAACAAAGGGAGAATGAAACCAGATAAATTCATTAGGGCTTAATAACAATACCCACATTTTTTTCCTAAATGACAACGAATAAATCACAGAGCAATCAGGAGAAAATGTAGGCTACCTAATAGAGAAGGCCCATTTGCATGCTCTTCATGATGCAAGGAAAAAAAAAAAAACAACAGTGTTGTTTTTTTCTTTTTTCCCCCTAGGCAAGCTATCTCTGCATTTGATATTATTCCAGAGTCCTCTCATTTTATCTATGTGGCACAATATACAAATCCATGTACATGGTCATGATGGATTCATATTTCACCTTTGTGAGAACACATAGGCCATTAAACATAACTAGTCTTCCATATCCTTATTGATAAAATGAAGGGACTAGACCAGATAGACTCTGAAGTGCCTTCTAGCTATAAATATGCAACTGCTCTGATCTATATTCATATCTGTGGTCACCAAAGATCTCTTCATTGCCAAGTCATTTTTTTTCTTAACCTTTATTCTTCTTGACTCATATGAAGCAACTGAGACTTGTTGACCACTCTCTCTTGATACCCTCTCCTCTCTGAGTTTTCTTGACTCTACAATCACTTGGTACTTATTTTGTCTTACCAATTTTCTCAGTGACATTTGCTGTACCTCCATCTATGTTATGGCCACTAAATGTGGTTTCTCTTAAGCTTCTGTTCTTGATCACCTTTGTCTTTTATTTTTATACCAATTCATTTGAGGAGTTTATCAATTGCCCACAGCTTAAGTACAGATGGTTCCCAGATTTACTTATACAGCCTTATTCTCTCTCTTAAGCACTAGAACTGTGCCACCAACCAATGAACATTTCAAACTGAATTTCCTTGTGGGAATCCAAAATAGACATGCCCCAAAGAGAATTCATTACTTTTCCCCCAAAACCTGTCCCTCTTCTAAAATTCCCAATTGCTGTCAAGGACACCACCTTGTTCCAATGTACCTAGATTTGTTACCTGACTCCACTCTCTTGCCCACCTAATACATCCATGCAAATGTCAAATGTCATTATTTGGCATCGGTAGTCTATACCTTCTTTCTCCACTCATACTTCCCTTATTCCAAACTGAGCCCTTACTAACTTTGTTCTAGAATATTGCTATAGTAACCAATTAGAGTCTCAGTCTTAAGGTTCTTGTCACTTCAACCCATCCTGCCTACAGACACCAAAGTGATTTGGTGTGTGTGTGTTTATGCACATGTGTATGTACATGTGAATGTGTATGTATATCATATACACCACATTTCACATGTGTGCATATACCACATTCATGCAAACATAGTACCAACCATATATGTATAAATATCAGCCCACAAACATATATGTATGCATGCAAAACATGAATTATTTGCATATGTAATATTTATCTGTGTATGCACATATAATTATGCATAAATGACTATATGTTATATATAATGCATGTATGTGCCCACAGGCACATATATGGATATGTGCACATTGACATTTATACATAAATATATGCATTAATATACATTCATGTGTGTAAATGCACATATATATTTATACACACATATTGTGTATATGTGTGTATAAAACCCTCACCTCATCAAAGTTACTTTACATTTATTTACTATATTGTATTTAGTTGTCTAAGTAAATGTCATTTCTTCTCAGTAGCATGTTAATTCTTTGAAGGCCAAGACAATTTTTATCTTTAGATCCTCAATACCTAATAGTGCCTGGCATATAAAAAGGACTGAACAAATTCTTTAGCTTGATTGAATTGAGTGGAAGTAAATGATTGAGTTGAAACATTTGGAGGTCATTTACCTGAAAGGGGAGAAAAGGTGAGCTGGAGATGCCACTTTCTACCACTGAGGAACAAGAAATGAAGCTTGGAACAAAAAGTATTTCATGTAGGGTCAGGAACAGAGCTGAATGATGGGTTCGATGGCTGGTTAGAGAACGCTAGGAGGGAATATACTTTTATGTTGAATTTCGATGTTAGAAAATGCCCAGGTACCTCATTCCCATTCCTATGGATCTTGAGATCCCAGCCCTGCTGGACTGATACATACAAAGCTTGCTAAAAGTTTTTCCTCTCACTTCTTATGTATTTTAAAAGTTATTTATGCTTTGGTCAACTTACATTTCCTTTGTGTCTTTTGGGTGGGTTCCTTATAAGGGGGGACTATTCAGTGTAGAGCGTATGATTTGGGCCAGACATACTGTGAGCACTTAAATATTTCTTAAGCAAAAAATAACACCTTCTTTCCTGTGGTTTCTCTGCTTTTCTTTTTCTTCTTCCCTGATGGGAGAGTAAATTGAGCCTCTTCCTTGGGTGCAAGGTGTGATGGAAATGAAAATGCAGATGAAGGTAACTGAGATGATTAAGATGCTCATTTTCCCTCCTGTCCTCTACATAGGCTTAGAAGACCAGTGAACCAGGGCTGTATGGTCATAAAAAAGAATAAGACACCATTGATAAACATGCTTCAGCTTGTTGATTAAAGCTGTATTTGTTTATTAGTATTTTTCCAGTTCATAAAATAGGCTCATTGTTAAGGTACCTCTGGGAGCTCTATTCACTATATTAAACCCAGTATTGACCCCACGGTCAGACAAAAATTGCTCTAACTTGTATGAGGTCGGGTTCATATGGCAGGGGCTAATTGGGCATGACATAAAACAATTTGGTCTGTGGAATTCCCACATGGTAATCCTAACTCTGTTTGTCTGTGTCTATGTGAACTCTACCCCATGGAAAAGGGGCAGATGAGGGAGAAAATTGAACATAGAACCATAGATTTAGATTTGGAAGAGAACTTCAAAGTCATCTAGTACAATCCCCTTAATTTACAGATAAGGAAATCAAGGCTCAAAAATGATATGTGACTTTCGCAAGGTTATCAGGTATAAACAACACAGCATAGTTTGAACTCACTTCAAAATGAGCCCATGGGGATGCGGATAAGGAATTATCCTAAGACCCAAAAGGTAGCAGAAAAGAATCAAAGGAGATTCAATGTGTCAAGAAGAATACCAGTGAGTAACCGCTGTGTGTTAGGAGCTATGGGGAATATAAGAAAAACATAAAGCCACATCTGGGCTCTTCTATTGCTTAAATCATCTTGTTATAAGCCCCTTAAGGGAAAGGAACATTTCATTTTTGTATCCCCCAGCACCTAGCTCAATGCCTGGTACAAGATGAATGGTTATTGACCATAATAATTATACACACATAAATATATGCACACATACATATCCATCTTTTTCCATCTTTACACACATGCACATACATACACACACACATCCAATAGGCATGCTATGGTAGATAGAAGGTCTAGAAGACATTGGTACAAGTCCTGCTTCTGACATACCCTAGCAGTGCATTGAGTTTGTCACTTAATTTCTCAAGACCCAAACTATCCCTGTAACACTATAAATTACACACATCTGATTTCTAATTTTTCATCTTCATTGGTGGATTCAGTGCCCATAATGGGGACTCTTCACACTGCTGAAATTACATACCCTTGTCCCTGGTTCTCCCCCTCCTTGATGCCTCATATCCTTTCTACCCCTGAGAACTAATTTGTAAAAAATGATGAATGTTATTGCCTAGGCCAGGGAGAGTGGGAAACAATGCTAATTAGGTAAGGTGGGGAGACTTTGAGGGGAACTTTTAGTGTTGAGGAGTTTTGATTAAACTTCTATAGTTTATTGACAATGAAAGTGGTATTTTGTAAGATTACTCTGGCAGCAGGATTCCAAGTGGAACAGAAGGGTAGAAGATGAAGTTGGTTGATCAATCAGCAGCCCAAGTATGAAGTACTTCCAATTAAGTTGATTGTAGTGACAATGTAGAAGAGACGAATCTGAGAAACATTACAAAAGAAATAGCTACATCATTTGGTGAGTGAGTGAATATAGGATATTATTTCTCCATCTGTAAAATGAGAAGGCTCAGCCAAATGAACTGAAACGTCTTTTCTAATTTTTAAATCCATAAAAAAAAATATGTACAGGGAAGAGTGGGGGGGTAAAAGGGGGGAAGAGAAAGACAGAGACAGAAAGACAGAAAGACAGAGAGAGACAAAGAGACAGAGACAGAGATAGAGACAGAGGCAGAGATGGAGACAGAGAGAAACAAAGAGTGAGTGAGAGAGAGAGAGAGAGAGAGAGAGAGAGAGAGAGAGAGAGAGAGAATGAAAATATGTAAGACAAAGGAAATGGGATATAAATGGGATATCGCATGCTAAAGAATCCAGGGCCTGAGAACAGATGGCTGTAATTGGTTAGATTCATTTTGATGTCTGAAAGGTCTTTCTCTGTATCAATGATGTTTAGGTATATGTATGATATGTAAGCCAGGGAGAAATAAGATTACTTGAAGTATGGAAAATAGAACCTATTATATGCTTCAAATGTATAGTGCTTAATAGGTATATCAATTGAATATTTTGTAACTAAATGATATTAAACAATAATGAATTTTTTGTCTTTAATGTAATTATTCATGTATAAAAATGCAATTTGTTTCTATATTACACCAACCAGGAATATTTGGAACTACTTATTTTTTTCCTAATTACTAATTCTTCTATTATTGTTCCCTTAAATAGCATTTATTATTTTTCCCAAGAGAAATATCCTCAAAGAAGATGGTATACAGTTTGAGTGTGAGTGTGTGTGCAGTGTACACACACACACACACACACACACACCAACTGAGAATTTCTAGTCTTTTTGTTATCCAATGGCTTCTTACAAGTGGAGGATTTTTATTTCCCCTTTTTGCTTCCATTGGACCAGTTAAGTCATCTTGTGCTTTGTTTGTTTGACTGTGAAATGAAGAAAATGTAATTCTATAGTCCTGAAAAGATACACTCAAAAAAGCCTCAAACCCTCCTATTATATAAATTCCATCTTGCTTCTTTGGTCTTTAAGCCACAACTCTCTTCCATCTGATAGTCTCAGGCAAATGTACAATCACAATTTCTCCATTCATTGTCCATTTTTTTTCCATCTAAAGAAACAGAAATAAGTATTGGGAATGAAAATAATAACTCTGTGAAGATGGACTTATAGCATTATTAGTGCTAATTGAAATTTGAAGTTAGGCTTCCCATTTAAAGGGAAAATAGAAAATCACATATGCCTCTGTATGACAATACTGAGTCTATTATAGGCTCCAGACATTGACAGAATGTATCACATAAATATAAGAGAGAGATGGAGAAGCAGCATTCTCTTTAAAGGCAAATCTACATTAAGTTTTAGGTCTATAAAAACTCATTTGCTCAGGAGCAGGGCCTATGATTTGAAATCAATAAAAGGTGGACACAAGGTTGTAGGAACCATTAGAGACTTCACAGGGGCTGTTTCTGTGGTTCTTGCACTCAATGGAGGATTGACTGTTTCTCAAGTAATATATTTTTTGGGGGATGAGGAGGGGGTCTATACTCATGACTTTTTTTCTTCTACTTCTCTAGTTTGCTTTTGAAAAGAAAAAGGAAGTGTTTTTGGACCTGAGACCAAATTACACTTTTCTTTGAAGCTTTACCTATAGTCATTTCAGCACTATTATACTCCTCTTAAGTTTATGCCTTGACTTTCCTTATCACCATAGTTACTTTGTATGATCAAGCTTTTTCTTATTTTCTTGCTCATTTTTATGTCTTTTTTGGTTATTTAGTTGAGGATTGAGCCCTTTTGCTGCTGGATTGTTATCAGAACAGAGTTTCTTTGCCAGTAGATGCCAGAGGCAGAATCTCACTCTGTAGGCAATCAGGGTGAGGCTTTACTACTGATGAGCCCTGGAGTAAAGGTTTCCCTGTGGCGTGTTCTTGGGGCAAGTTTTCTAGAGTGGGACTTTGCTATGCTGACCCAGACTGTTCACTTGTCTAGAGAGCTGCTGATTTGCAGGGAGGAGGGGCCTCACTGGTGGATTGCCCCAGGTTTAGAGCCCTGCTATAGGTGCCCTGCTATGAGACCTGCTGTGGTTGCTGCAGCTGCTGTTGTTGCAGCTACCATTGCTGCTGCCTCAGCCTCAGACCACTACCACCACTTTGGGTCACTGTTGCCACCTCAGGCCACCGCTGCTGTTGGTGCTACTGCTGCTTTTGGACCTCACTCCCCTTCCACCCAATTAAGACAGACCTTTCCTGTGGGACTGGTAAGCTGTTTTCCTGCTCCTGGAACAATTTAGATGTGGTTATCTAGTTGTTTGGAAGAGAAATTTGTGAAGGCTTCAGAGGATTCCTCCCTTACTTTGCAATGTTGGCCCCAGAAGTCCCGGATTATACATATTTTTAAAAAGGTTTTATTTTTCTTTTATCTTCCCTAACTCCCTTTCCTCTATTTCCTCCCTCTTTCCCTTCCTTCCTTCCTTCCTTCCTTCCTTCCTTCCTTCCTTCCTTCCTTCCTTCCTTCCTTCCTTCCTTCCTTCCTTCCTTCCTTCCTTCCTTCCTTCCTTCCTTCCTTCCTTCCTTCCTTCCTTCCTTCCCACCTCCCTTTCTTTTGGCTTGAGATAGGTGGGAAGGAGAAAAAATGCTTGTTCATGGAAAAGAATTTTAATATTTAAAAAGAGAAAGTAATTTGTCAATTAAGACAAAATCAGTAGGAGAAAGCACTGAATTTGAGACACCGTATTAATTGGAGTTATTAGTATCATCTTTTTCCTGATCATCAATCCATAGTCAATTTGATTAGATCACCTTTACAGCTAAATTGGATTATTAAAATAGACATAGATACGGTCTCAAACCAAATCCATTGGAATCAGTCACTTCTCTGTTGCTGTAAATTGTTTTTTTCTCAAATTTTGTTTTGAAGATACAAGAATAAACCTTTAAAACACTTTTAAGCCTGTTAGTGAGGTCCTTCATTATCAGCAAGTAGCAGGATATACTCACATGGTAATTGCTACAAGGTGAGTCTACTTGAAGCTCAGCTGAGTTCTTTACTTAATTCTACACAGGCCTAAAAATGAAGTTACATAACTAAGTTACTCTGTCTCTCTCCTTTCCTCTCCTTTTCTCTCCTCTTCTCTCCTCTCCTCTCCTCTCCTCTATTTTTCTCTTCCTCTCTCTTTATAAACAGACACATATAAAATATATACATATACACATATATGTGCATGTTTATTATATATATATATATATATATATATATATATATATATATATATATATATATATATATATATATATATACACAGATATATTGTTCTTTATTAACATGTTGGACATCAATAACATTATCTAGGGGCAGCTAGGTAGTGAAGTGGATAGAGTACCAGCCCTGGATTCAGGAGGACCTGAGGTCATTTCCTGTCTCAGACACTTGACACTTACTAGCTGTGTGACCCTGGGCAAGTCAGTTAACCCCAGTTGCCTCACTAAAAACAAAACAAGCAACAACAACAACAACAAAAATGTTATCTAACAGCTACTTTTGTAATTGATATTTTATTGTAATTTAAGGAAATGTATACCTAAAGTCAAATTCTGTACCACTACAAAGTGGATAAAATCAATAGCTATAGTCGGTGGAGAGTTGAGCTTCTTACCATCAAGTCCTGCCTAAGATCCAAACTAAGTATAAGACTCTGGACAAATCGCTTAACCTCTCAGAGCTCTGGACAACTCTCTGGGGCTCTGAATTGCAGAGAAGTTGGTGACCTGAAATGTTAGAGGGAATTTCCTTACCTAGGAGATCCCTATCCCTTATCAGTCACAGTTTCAGTCCCTATCCCTACCCTATAAATAATTCTTAACTCTCATTCATCAGCCAGTATTTGTTTTAGCTGGTAATTGAAAAGTCTTCTTAGTAATTTGGTTTTAACCTTCAGCTTCAGTATCTAAGGGTGTAGTGGCTACATTATTTTTCATATCAGCTGACCTATGATTTTAACAAGAACTGCAAAAAATAACTGGGTACATTCAGGTTAAATAAACATCAGATGTTAGGAAAAGGTTTCAGATTTTAGGAGAAAGGAATATAATATCAATAATTATATATTTTTTATCTCACTAGTGCTATTGATAGGTTTCAGTTCACAAACTGCATGAATTGGATTTAAGTGAGAGTCACACAAAGTTGTCAGCCTCATTCTCTCTTCCAAAATCATCAAAGTCCTATGGCAAGACAAAAGTCAAAGCCACACCAGACGTGGAGGCTAGATGTTATCCTTAATGTGATTTAGCCTGTCTGACAAGATGGTTTTACTTGAATGTAGCTGCTTTCAATGCTATAGCTTCTTAGAGTCATAGGTGAGAGTTCGGTAAATCAGATGGACACCAAAGGTGAATCAGCAGCCCTGAAAAGGCCTTGGTAAGCCCTCATACCAGAGGTGCTAATCCTCCCTGTAGGCCCCATACATCCTATCTAGCAGTAGTAGTGTTGTGTTTTGAGGAGGACCCTAGTTCAAATGCCTATTCTGTCATTTACTACCTATGTGACATTGGGGAAGTCACTTACAAGTCTGTAAAATGAAGCATATTTTCTAATTGCATTTCCAAACTAACAATGATTAAGATTAATGTAAGCAGTATCATGAAAATGGAAAAGTAAATAGGGTTTGACAAAGGTCTCTCTAGCTCTAAATCTATGGCTTGTATAACAGGTCCATAGATCCACAGCTGGTTTATGTCGGAAGTGGGACTTGAACACAAATTTTCCTGAATGCAGAGCCAGTGTTCCTTCTGGCCATATCAAAACTATGCTCCTTGAACCCCAGTTCTCTCACATCACAACTCTGAGCCCACCTCTGAGAACCTTGATTCTTCTAGGGGAGCTTTCAGATTATATTGCCTAGAAAGAGTCTGCTATGCCCTTACTGACCATGTCTAAACAATACTGCCTCCCCTTAGAACTCTCTCTCCCTGTATGTTATTTTATCCGATTAAAATGCAAGTTCCTGGAGGCTAGTTACTATCTTCGGTTTGTATTTTTATCTCCAGTATGTAGTACAGTGCTCGGCACATAGAAAGTATTCAATATATGCTTTTCCATTTAATTTTTTTCATTCATTTATTTAAACTCCATCCACTGCAACCCATTGACTCTACTTATACACCTTCAGATGTTATAAATGTCAGCTATTATCAGTATTATCACCACAGATGGGAGGAATGGACAACATACACCCTTTATCAAACTTTTGACTGAGGTATCTGCAGGAAGGGATTGGATAGGTTAAATCTGTGTTGCTGGTTCCTTTTTAATTGAACAGAACTGGACTATTGAAGTTCAGAGCGGTAGATGGCCATATTGGAACATAAGGTTTATAATTCTAAGTCTTTTCTTGAGTTATTATAGCCTCTCTTGTACCTCTGTGGGACTCTTTCACAACTCAGTACTCATCTTAAAGATGACACTTTACTGCGCTCCACTGCGGGAGATATTCTTCACATTAAACCTTCACCACCAACCTGCCTCAAATAAAAGCTCACAGAACTTCAACTGACCATTTTTCTTCACTGACAAGTTTTCATTTTATGACTTTCCCAGAACAATTTAGAAATTGATCCACAACTAAGGAAGAAATCGAATGAAGTGGGACCACAAACATACCCAAAGCATCAGAGAACACCAAAAGCAAATGTCCATGGGTCTCTAGTCAGAAGTCCATATAGTAAAGCCTCTCTTTTCCCTTCTCCCCTTCCTTCCTCTCCCCCATCTCTTTTTATCTCCCCCTGGCATCCTTTAAATTTGCTTTAATGTTATGCTACTCTGACGTTCCAAAGGTAATTTTTGGACCCACAGAGAGGAAGTAAGTATCATGGAGCCTGCTATGGAGCTCTGTGACATATTATACATTGCCATTGTGAGATTTTAAATTGGATACCAGAGCATTAATCTCCCCTCTTTAACCTTTCCCTTAACTTATCTACCAGACTAGTAAATGGAAGAAACTTCTGGTCTATAGTTAGAGCTTTTATTGTTTGGTAGTTACAAGGTGATGTTGATTAGAGGGATAGGAAAGTAGAAATACAAAACAAATAGTCTTAAGTCTAAGCTTGGTCTATATTCCGTATAAAACTCACCAAAAGCCCAAGGTCACCTTTGGGAGGAGAGAGCCGCGTCAAGCACGTGCTGCTATGGCGAGCCGGGCCGAGTCCAATTCCAGTCAGCATCTGTGTGTGCAGCGCAGTCATCGGACCAGGAGAGCAGGAAAGACCTCTCACTTCCCTTCTCTCCTTGCCTTTTAAGCTCGCACCCAGGAAGTGGAGTGCTTAGCAGCCGGGCTGGCATTCGTAGCCCATGCATGGCTGTCGGTCTCCTCCCCGAAAGGGTGGTCCTTTAAAAACAGGCATACTTTTTACCACACCATACTTGGAATCAGGACAACTCAGGTTCCACTGCTTACTCACACACTTGCTAGATCTGACCATGAGTAAGTTGCTTAAGCTCTTTAGTCTCAGTTTCCTTATCATAAAACAGACATAAGAATACTCTGGGTTATCCAGAGGTTCAAACAAAATATTGTACTTGTTAGTCCACGAACAATTCTAAGTGCTTATTTCATACCAAGTACTGAGTTAAGCACTGGGGATACAAAGAAAAATAAAAGCATTTCCCTGCCCTCACGGAACTCAAAAATTAATGGGGGGGGTGGATTTAAAGAACTTTTATAAAAATATTAAAATGCTACATAAATACAAATTATTACTCTCATTCTTCTCATTATTTGTGCTCTAGACTTCAAATAAAATGGTCCCAGGACAAGTTACTATTCTACTGTTTTCTATTGTTATTAATATTCAATGGAATATTTCCCTAGGTAGATAAAATTATTGTTGTTGTTGTTTTCAATTATATAAAAAGGTTGGAATGCAAATTCTCCATTCTCTTTCTGTTCCTCTTTTGCCCTCTTCCTCTTTTCTCTTAAACTGGCTTCTTTCTTCTTCCCATGTTATAGGATTCACCCCTCATGATGCGGTTTCATGCTTTTTTTCTTTTCTGGTTAATATACTGAGAAAATAAGCATGGCCTGTCAGATATTCCCTTCAGGATGCTATATTAGGGAACATGTAAAGAATCAGCCCTCTGGTTGAGAAGTATGTAGATACACACATATATATCTTTAAATGGTATATATAGATATAGATACGGATATAGATAGATATATAGAGAGGTATATAGGTATACGCACATATATGTTATATATGTTATATGTGTATACATACATATCTTATATTTGTCTTTCAGAATGTGCAGTCTTACTGGTTATCTTATTCTATTTTAAAGTAGTTAGGCCAAGACTGCCATCATTCATAGTCAAAGTATTGCTTAGTTTAAGGGATAGGAAGCAAATGGCATCAGAAGCATCACATCTTATTATCCTTTACTCTTTACTAGTCTTTCAATAGCCTGAAATTCCCCCTTGATATTTGGAGGGTTAAAGATTAGGACAGTACACTAGGGAAAAGAGAAACAAAGTCATCTTATTTAATAGTTTCATCTAGGGCCAAGGCTCTTAAAGTAGTGATCACTGGAGAATTGTCTACAATGGGTGCTGCTGGCCTTAACTTATGTCTGCTCTAAGATATGGCACAAAAGGAATACATCTGTAGCCAGACAGGGAGAATAATTATATCCTCTCCTAGCCATGCACTGACAAATTATGAATTCAGAGAAATGACCTCATTATATCAAATCACACAACTGTGGAACTTCAGAGATGGTCTCAGAATGTTAACATTTTATCTGCATTTCTTTATTATGATTTTGGTGCAGACATGTGATTTTGTTGTTATAAGAATCTCCCACAATGGGAACTACCTCCACTTATGTAGATTAGAAACTTGTGTATAATTTATTAACATATTGTTGCCTAGGGTACCAAGAGATTAAGTAATTTCCCATGGTCACATAGCTAGTATTAGATTGCCCAGATTAGAATACAGGTCTTCCTGACTCAAAGGCTCACTTTTTCTACCATGTCATGCTGCCTGCCATCTACCCTTCCTATTGAAAATGTAATTATAATAATGATAATACTTAGAGTTATTTGTGTCAACCTTTTGTGCTATGTTTTGGCTCATGCTATCTCTCTGAGAATAAAGAACTGATGATCCCTGAGGTTTCAAATGATCTAATTTAACTTTAAAAAAATTATAAGAATCCCTTTTAATGTTGAAATTGGTTTTTTCAACAAAAGATACCCTTTTCTATCATTTATGCTGGTGTTTGCCTAGTTGTCCAAGAACTAAATCATTGACAATGGGAATGACTCTCCAATGTTCTATCCAGCTTTCTCTCAGTTGGAGTCTTGGACAAAAAATTTTTTTATGTTTTTGTTTTTTGGGGGCAATGAGGGTTAAGTGCCTTGCCCAGGGTCACATAGCTAGTAAGTGTCAAGTGTCTGAGGCCAGATTTGAACTCAGGTCCTCCTGAATCCAGGGCAGGTGCTTTATCCACTGTACCACCTAGCTGCCCAAATACATGTTTTTTGCTTTTTTAAAGAATAAAGAAAAAGAAATACTATTTCATGAACAAATACTGGGTAAGGAATTTAACTAATTCCAAATTTATAATTTAAGCATTTAGGAAACCACACTATATTCAGTTCAAAGTCCATTGAGATCTCCCCTTGAATGAAACAGTGCCAGCTTTATTTAGGCCACTAAGTATATTTAACTGAAAATACCCGGGTGATTTAGACAGTAGTTTTCTTACTTTCAACAATATTATCACTTTAATTGAAAGTGGGGGGAAAAGAGCATTCTTTTTTTTTTTTTGCTAGAAAACTAATTTTAAAACTTTAATTAAAAAATCCCATACATATTGTGAAGTCCTAAATGAAGGAACAAGAAAACAAAACAATGAAGAGACAGTACAGAGAGAGAAGCAGTGGAGTTGTAGAACCAGCATTTTGAATCAAAACCCTGGTTTCAGATCTGACACAATCAGGATCCCTCTTAAAAATAAATTACAAAAATTCTGTTTGGAAACAGATTAAATGTGATTTCTTCTCAGATGCCTACACAGTGTTGTGCATGAACTAGCTGCCTTGGGGGCATATTTGGGCATCAGTTCATTAATTTTGCAGATGTAGTCTGATTTTTTGGCACAGCCTTTACACATTTCACCCCAGCCATCCAGGATCTTCCTCAATTACTTCACTCTGAGCTTTTTCAGATCCACTGTGCTCAGGTCAATCTGTTTATCATATTTGAGCTCACAGACTTGACTGTCTTTCTTCTTGAGCTTCTCATAGATTTTCTCAACAGGAATAATGTGGCTAAGAGGCTTGGACACTTCATTGATGATCTTAGTGGCTGCATCACGGGTAGCTCCAATGTAATAGCAGAAATGGTTTTCTTTTCCTTTTGCATCATTGCAAAACTTCATAATTTCATTTTCAATGCTGCTTAGGGAAAATGTGACATCCTGGTCTTTACGATCTTGGTAAAATTTTCCCAGAAAAGAAATGTATACTTCACAGTTCCCCGGCCGCAGGGCCCTGCTTCCTCCAGTCAGCACAGTCAGGGCCAGTGCCACCGCTGACCTCTGAGTGGCCAACATCCTCCTGCTCCAGCTGCCACTCGGACTGATCCGCTCCCGGCAACCAAAAGGAGCATTCTTTTTTTTTTTTTTTTAGTGAGGCAATTGGGGTTAAGTGACTTGCCCAGGGTCACACAGCTAGTAAGTGTTAAGTGTCTGAGGCTGGATTTGAACTCAGGTACTCCTGACTCCAGGGCCGGTGCTCTATCCACTGCGCCATCTAGCTGCTCCAAAAGGAGCATTCTTAAGTGATGATTTTTGGCTGACTATGCAGAATAAAAATCAGTCACTTAATGGAATCATGTATATAAAAACACTTTGAAAAATAATTTGGGGAAATTGCTACTTCATTGGCATGGGAAGTCCTCTTCATGAATGCAAATTTCAATTTTACTTTACTTGTTACCCTGTTCAGTTATCTAGCATATTCATGTGTATGTGTGCTTGCGTGTGTGCGTGTGCATGTCCGTGTATAAATCCCCCCAAATAATCTGGAGAGAAGGTGGAAGGGAGGCTGTACTTTCATTTTGTTAACATTCCTGCCTCTTTTTATGGACTTTTGTAGCCCCAATAATGTTTTTATAACCTGCCTCTGTTGTCATAGACAAGTGATCATTGATAACATGCTACAGGTTATTTGTGCCCACTTTATGTCTTGCCCTTTTCCTATTTTAGTTTAGCTATCTGTTCCATTATGCCCTCTGGCCACCTGTTCTACTGTTAATGAGTGACCCTTTGTATCAGTCCCATGCCCTGTCCCTTGAAATATAGATGATATTTTCCCAACTACAGGATTTCTGTGTTTTTATTATCATTGCCAGCATAGGACCTGGCACATTGTAGGTATTTCATAAATGCCTATTCAGGTGAATTTTAATTACCTGCGATTTGGATTCTTTCAAAACTGTAGTGTTCTATGACTTGCAGGCATGTACCACCACCCAGGGACACAGTACTGACATTAACCAAAGAGACTTTTAAAGTTGATCTGAGCTGGGTCCAGGGGGTGGCAGAATGGGTCAGTCCAGAGCAGTGTGGGATCACTGAAAAAAGGCTAAAGTTCCAAATTTGAACCAACCCAATTACCTCTGCCTAAATAATCCTGAGGCTGGTTACTTCATGATCAGTTAGATAATTTGAGAATATCTGTCAAAGATTTCCACATCTATGTGTTGATTGAAAGGGATACTTATTTTGCTGCCTGACCCAATAATCTGGGCAGTACAGATTTTCCATTCACTTTGTTTTTCCTGAGTGGATGCTGAGACCCATCACCTTCCCATTTCAATAAAGAGGTTTTGAGGTGTTATATATAATTAGTCCAATGTCATCTTCAAAGAGGAGTATTTAGGAAAAAAAATCTTGTCTTTAATCAGGATTCTTTTTGTTTGAACTTTATGTAAGATTTGAAGAACTATAAACTCTCATATAAATGTAAGATTATTTATATGAGAGTTTATAGTTTCTTCAAGTTTTACTATTTAAGATTCCACTTTCTTTCATGCCCTAAGAACACAGTTTAAGAATACTAGACTCAAGATCACCCATGCTAGTCTAGTTTTGGTTTGAAATACTCATTATCCATTTTGAAATTAGAGATGTTTGGATTACAGCAACGACAACAAAATGTAAACACACTGGTTATTAGAGCTATGTGTACAGGAGAGCAAACCAACATTTGGCCAGGAGGTAGTTATGGATTAGAGTGGTTGGAGGTGTAAGCCATCTCTAGACTTTCTTTTACTTACATTTTCATCTTTACAAAGAGATGAACAAGTGAAGATGTTGGGCATTGGGCTGGTTATCAGGAGAATTGGGTTCAAATACCAGCTCTTGCTCTAACTAGCTGTGTGCTTTAGGCAAGTTAGCTCACATTCCAAGGCATTGGGGAACTGAAGAATCTGAAGATTTCTAAAATTCTTTCTAGCTCTCGAATCCCCTAAATATTTTAACTTCCCTAATGGATAAAAATTTTTGTAAGCATTGGGCAAGTCACTTAACTCTCATTGGCCCACAAAAAACCAAAACCAAAACCAAACAAACAAACAAACACAAAACAAAAAAAGTTAAAAATCTGTGTGTTCTTTTTTTTTTGGTTGGGCATTGAAGGTTAAGTGACTTTTCCAAGGTCACACAGTTAGTAAATGTCAAATGTCTGAGGCCAGATTTGAATTCAGGTCCTCCTGACTCTATATACTACACCACCTAGCTGCCCCCTGTGTAAGGTGTTCTTAATGGTAGGGCTCATCCTGGAGCCATCTCAGTTCAGCCTCTGTTTGCCCTGAAACCATCTATAAGTGCCACGTTTTAAATTCCTCCTTTGTGTTTTGTTTGATAAGTGTTTTAAATGTTGGGCTTCGTCTGCCTAAGATCATAAAAGTTATTTGAATCTATTTACCCTCTACTATTTGTGATACTGTGGAGCTTATCTCCTGGCTAATGTACATCAGGCATTGAACATCTTCAGACCTGAGTATATAATGGGAGAAAGGTAAAGGTATCTAGGGAAAAGCTAGGACAGAGAGAGAGAGAAAGTAGATAGTTCTTAAAATCAGGGTAGCCCTTACTTTTACTGCAGGTTAGTAACCAAGAATTTGAGGTTTTCAGGGAGGACTAGTACCTCCATTATGAAAGTGTATCAAGCTTTTTTCAGGGCTTTTCATCCAACGTTCGCTGTCCGTCAACTCTCAGCCTTGACTCCAAAAACTGTAGCATTGCAGTGGCCACAGCCTGATAAAACTATTTGATAGAGAGTTTGAACCAGGTTGAGGGGCACCAACAAGCTTTAAACCCATCAGTGAGTTAACAGGATGTCAAGCCCAAGCCTGTGAAGACTTCACCCATTGAAATGGTAGATGAAAATATTTTTTTCCAATGGCCATCAAAGTGGTTGAAGCAGGCTCTGTATAGTGCTTAGAGCTTGGACAGAGATCAAAGACACCAAGGTTGTCCACTACATCCAGGGCCATCACCAGTCATCCTGACTTTGGTCTTGCCAATGGACTCGTATGAATGGAAAAGAGACTGAGGCTGATAATTTGCTCCATCTTGGCCTCACTTAAATCTAATTCACTTGATTGTCAAAATATTGCCCTGTGATTCCATTGGTCCTCTTCAAAAATGAAGGCTTAACAATAGCCAAGATGTCCAAAGATTATCAAGAATTCTACTGAAAGTCACAAATATTCCAGGTATATCTAAAGAGGAATCTGATCTTCAAAATTAGTTCAATGATTGGGTGAGAAGATATGGTATAAAAACAGTTAAACTAAAGTGCAGTAATTCTGAGTCAGGAGGTGGAATATTTCCTAGGGTGTCTTGTTCAAATTTAGGGGGAAGGATGAAGCAAGCAATGAAGGGATTAGGGAAAGTTGAAATGAAACTGTGGATGTGATAAAGTTAGGCCTGTATAAGGGATCGTTAATTGAAGACAATGGAGAACCATGAAGGGCAAGGACATTATACTAAAATGCTGCCTCAGAGATAAGATAAAATGGGTGCCAGGGTTCCAGTAAAAGTCCCAGGTGCCCTAAAATTAGTTTTCTTATATTACTTTCTATCAGATCCCTGTGCCCCTTCTTCTGGCCTAAGCCTGTGGTGATCATGGTTCTCACTATACATATACCCTACACTAATTAGGAATCCATTTTTACCAGTCTGAGGTGTTGGGGTGGGGGATGACCTAATAAGAAATCATGACTTCTGCCTTGACAAAGCAACTTCTCGTTTTTTGTTTTGTTTTGTTTTGTTTTTGTGGGGCAATGAGGGTTAAGTGACTTGCCCAGTGCCACACAGCTAGTGTTAATTGTATGAGGCAGGCTTTGATCTCAGGTCCTCCTGAATCCAGGGCTGGTGCTTTATCCACTGCTCTACCTAGCTGCCCCCAACAAAGCAGCTTCTTAAAATGGTCTCTACAAAAGCCATTATAGCTGTGTCATGTATATTTGCCCATTGTTACATATGGAATTTATTAAAATAGACAAAATGCCAATTTCTTAGTCTATAACAGTGAAAAGAATCCTATGCCTCAAATCTAAACAACCAGCCATTAATATTTAATTTTCATGATTTAAAAAACCTTGCTAATCTCATTTTTCTTTCAGCCTCCGAGTGATTAAAAAAAAAAAAACTTTAATCATTATCAACATAGCATCAATGTTATTTGTAAGGCAATACATCCACAAAGTCAGTTACTGATTGTGCCTTAATGGCTCAGGGGTGGGATACAAGACTGTTAATGATGATGTATTCATTAAAGGTCTCCTTGCACAGTGGCAAAGTCAACTCAAACTAAATGATAAATTTCACTTCATGGCATGGATCAGATATTGTGATTCTATATTCTACTTGGTTAGCTTTCTTGGGTAAAGGCCCAACTCCACAACCTGCCTTGGTACAACAACCTTGGGTGCAGAATCAAACCTTAGGCTGATAATGTATTTTAGTGAATATTGAATACCTTCCTTCAGACTACACATGCACGCGCACGCACACACACACACACACACACACACACACACACACACACACATGAAGTGCTTACATTTTTACAAACCCACAGTTTATGTAGAGATTATTTTATGTTTAGATATCACTCACTAGCAACTGGTATTGAGCCAGACACAGATCTACATAAACAACAGATTTTACACATTACATAGTTCATACTGTACTTTCCTCTAAGCCAGTTATTTGTAAATTGACAAGCAGTTTAATACCCAACCCTATCCTGATAGTCCTTTTTGGGGGCCAAGAAAAGCAATTGGCAAATTTTAAATTGCTCCTTATCCCTCTCCCCCTACCCAGATCACATCAAGCATGTGCACTTTTGTAAACTGAGCATTCCTGTTACTGTAAATCACTACCAGATGTCAAATAGCAAAATGTTCATTACTCCCCCTAAATAATAGAGTTGATTAATGAGGCATATTTCCATTATGGAACCTAGGACTCTGTCATGATGGAACAGTACTTAGGAAGTGAAAAAAAATCCATGCAGATGGGGAAATCATTCTAGCTATCACACTTCAAAGGAAAAGCAAACACTGGCATCTTGGGATAGACTTTGGTCCTCCAAGGAGTAATAACTTCCAAATGAAAGCAGTCGTTCTGCTAAAAGAAAAGAAATGGTGCCCAATGTCATGGGATAGAAAATGAGATTAATTTCTGGGCAGTCAATGGCTCATAATAAATAGTTCAAGATAGTTTACATATATATATATATATGTATATATATTCATATTTGAATTTTTATGCAATGCATACTTCACTTTTTAAAGGCAGGTCAATTTGTAAACCTACTATAGTTTTGGCTACTAAAGTAATTAACTACATTATACCTGAAAACATGTGCTAGTAACAATCTAAGACAAATCCCCCTGTCCTAGCTGAATATATTGCCATCCTTATCACCATCCAAACAAAGCTCAGGAACTACCTCCTACTCGAGGCCTTTCTTAATCGTGGTTAGCAGCATCTCAATTACTTTGTGTGTGCTAATGTACTTACTTACATGTTACTGCAATCTTCCATTTTTAATGCCATGTGGAATGTTCTTTGAAGGTATGGATGCTTCCCTTTTCTCTTTTTCTATTTTCTGTATGTAGCATAGTGCCTTTCACATAGCACATGCTTAATAAATATTTGTCAAATAGAATTGAAGTGACGGGGTAAGGTATGGACAAAAGAGCTATGAAGTTGGTGAATTGGTACTTGAGGTTCCTAACTCCATGTCTGTGGTAATCTTGGGGAAATAATTTCAAATTGGGCTTCAGCGTTCTTGTCAATTTGGAAGTGATGTGAAGAAGCTAACTATTAAAATGAAGACAAATGAGTAGGGGAATTAGAATTAGAGATCATTCCAACATGTATTAGTTAAAGCAACTGGTAATGTGGAGCTTAGAAGAGAGAGGCTTAGGGGAGAGGGGTTTTGGGGAGGGGAGAGACTTGGTAGTAATTTTCAAGTTCTTAACATTCTCTCATGAGAAAGACTCATGGGATTTCTACATTTTCTTCTTGTGCCCCCAAACCAGAATCTGGGCCCATGGGGGAAAGTCGTAAGTGGCAGGTTTTGGAAGATTTATGTAAGGAAAATGCTCAATAATCATAGTTGTCTAAAAATGGAATGGGCTTCCATGTTTGCTATAGTGAGCTCCCTGTCACTCCAACTTTCTGAGAAAAAAATTAGATGATCTCTTCTTGGGTTTGTTGGAAAAAGTTTTCTTGGTCAGTTATAGGTTGGACTAAATAACCCTGGAATTGCCTTCCAAATCTGAGATTCTGTACTGGAACTTAAAATCAAGTGTTAAAACAAGAAGGGACATATGAGAATTTCAAAAGGCTTCGAGGAGACAGGTTGGACCAAATGGTTCACTTTGTAGAATTCCCTCTATTCTGTTCTCCTGATCTGGCAGCACCAACTCATTGTCCTGATTTTCTTCTTCAGCAATAAGTTTGGGCTCATTCTCTTTGGGGCCTCTGAATTTTGATATTCTGAAAAACCCCAAGGAACAAAATAATCTAAAATTTTAGTCTGCAACTTGTTTACCTCTAGCTTCTGATATATTCTTTGAAACCACAGTAATGGCATACCATCTCCACAAGTTGTGCTTCACACCAGTCAGTCAGTAAGTTCGTCAATAAACTTCTTAAACTGAAATTCATACAATGTGCCAGGTACTGTGCAAAGCTCTGGGAACAGAAAGAATAGCAAAAAGACAGTTCCTGTTCTCAAGGAGTTCATAATCCAGTGGGAGAGACAGCATGCAAAAGCCAGCTATATGCAGAATAAACTGGAAATAATCAAGAGAGGGAAGGTGCATTAAGGGGCATCAGGAAAGGTTTCCTGTAGAACGCGCAATTTCAGTTGAAATTGAAAAGAAGGTGCGGAATCTTGGAAGGAAAAATATGAGAGAGAGAGAGAAGAGAAGGAGGGAGAGACAGAGACAGAAAGAGAGAATGAGAGACAGAGAGAGAGAGACAGAGAGAGAGAGAGAGAGAGAGAGAGAGAGAGAGAGAGAGAGAGAGGATTCCAGGGATAAGAGATAGTCATTGAAAATGTCTAGAGTCAGGGAGATACTGTTTTTGTTGTACCTCTGTCATTGTTAAGACGACCAATGACATCACTGCCAATGTCTTGACTTGCCTCTGGATTGGACTAAAGAGAGCCGAGTTATACAAAGTCATCAGCCTCACTTTCTCCTTCAGAGTTATAACAGTTTAATGTTAGAGGAGGAACAAGGAAGCCAGTGTCACTCGACCAAAGAGTACAAGGTGGACTGTAAGGTGTAATATGATTTGAAAGCTATGTGTGTGGGGGATGTGGCAGGTTATGAAGGGCTTTGAAATCTTTTTTTTTAATTTTTTGGTGAGGCAATTGGGGTTAAGTGACTTGCCCAGGGTCACACAGCTAGTAAGTTGTCAAGTGTCTGAGGCTGGATTTGAACTAGGGTCCTCCTCAATCCAGGGCTGATGGTATATCCACTGCACCATGTAGCTGCCCCAGGGCTTTGAAATCTAAAGAGAAGATTTTTAAATTTCATTCTGGAGGTGATAAGGAGTCACTTCAGTTTATTGAGTAGAGGTGTGACATGATCAAACCTGTACTTTAGAAATATCTCTTTTACAGACAAGTGGAGTATAGACTGGGGAGAGACTCATGACAAGAAGATCAAGCAACAGATTATTACAGTAGTCCACTTATTAGAGGATGTCACATGCTAGGATATTGGCAATGTCAGAAGAGAGCAAGGAGTATGTATGAGGGATATTGCAAAGATGAAATTTATAGACCTTACTTATGTGGTAAAATATGAAAGTTTTTAACAGTCGGCTAGGATAACTGAAAGACGCCAGTTTTTCAAGGACCGGAGCAAGGACACTAAGGTGTGTTGTTACTGTCGTAAGGAGGGGCATGAATTGAGAGAATGTAGGACTTGGAGAAGAAATTCTAATTCTAATTACAGGCGAAATCAAAATAGAAATAGATCTTTTTGGAGGAATACAGAAAGGCAGTACCAGAATAATGGTAACCAAGACCCCCCTCAGAAGAGGACACAGGAATGATGGTGTCTTGGGGAGGAATGGAACATAGATAATGAAAGCCATATATTCCCAGATCCGGATTTTTTGAATGCACTTGTGCCAGTCCATTCACCTCCCCAGAGTAATGAACCACATGTCACCTTAAAAGTGGGGGAGACTTATTATGATTGTCTGCTAGACACAGGAGCCTCTAAATCAGTATTAGTAAGCAAACCAGATGCTGGGTGTAGACCTGTAGGATTTTTGAATGTAGTGGGAGTCTCAGGAAAGAGCCAGAGAGTGGCAAAATTGAATCCTCGCATGGTATCTATGGGGCCCTTAACAGTGGAACATTCATTTTTACTCATGCCTGATGCCCCTGTAAATTTATTAGGTCGTGATCTCCTTTGCAAGCTTAGAGCAACCATATCTTGTGCTCCAGATGGGGCTGTCTCCTTACAATTGCCAGAGGATACTGTTCATTTATTACCAATTTTACTTACAGAAGCTCAAGGAACAGCAGGGGAGGTATCCAAAATCCCCTCTGACATTCCTGAGTCTTTATGGGCCTCATCCCCTAATGAGGTGGGGCTCCTTAAGTCTGCCATGCCTGTTACCTTTAAAGTTAAGGGGGGACCACCCCCCTCCATTCCACAGTATCCATTGTCTAGGGAAGCAATAGAAGGGATCACCCCTATAATTGAGGCTTTGAAAAGCCAGGGTATTATTATTCCATGTCATCACTCTCCATGCAATACTCCCATTTTGCCAGTTAAAAAACCCAAGCCTGGGCCAGATGGTAAACCTGTTTATCGTTTTGTGCAAGATCTTAGAGCGATTAATAATTATGTTATTCCTAGACATTCCATAGTTCCAAACCCGGCTACGATAATTTCATCGATTCCCTATGAATCTACATGTTTCACAGTGGTAGACCTTTGCTCTGCCTTTTTCTCCATACCAGTACATGAGGACTTCCAATATTTATTTGCTTTTACCTGGAAAAATAGACAGTGGACCTGGACTAGACTCCCACAGGGATTTGTAGACAGTCCCACATTATTTTCCCAAATTTTACAGCAGGATCTGGCCTCTATTACCTTTAAGGGCTCCATACTAGTACAATATGTTGATGACTTACTTTTGGCCTCTCCTAATGCTGAAATTTGTCAGGAAGATAGCCGTCACTTACTGCTGGAGCTGCACAAGAGAGGACATAAGGTTTCCAAGACAAAGGTACAATGGTGTTTGCCCCAGGTAGAATATTTAGGATTTATTTTGGCTGCTGGAACTCGCTCTGTCTCTTCTAAGAGAGTCCAGGCCATTCAACAACTCTCTGCCCCCACTACTAAGAGGCAGTTGAGAGCCATTCTGGGAGCAGCTGGGTACTGTAGACAATGGATACCCTCTTTTGGTGAAATTACTAAACCCCTCATAGCTCTTACAAAAAGTTCTGTTCCAGACAGTTTACAGTTGGATCCCCAGCATCTCTCAGCCATAAAAGAATTAAAACGGGCCTTGTTATCAGCACCTGCCCTAGGACTGCCAGATTATAGTAAGCCTTTCACTCTCTTTGTGCATGAACAAAGGGGGGTGGCTTCTGGAGTCCTGACTCAGTCACTGGGGCCTAACCAACGTCCTATAGCCTACTATTCAATTCAGCTGGACCCTGTAGCGGCTGGAGCGCCACCTTGCCTTAGAGCAGTGGCGGCCACAGCGCTTTTGGTAGAAAAAGCCTCTGATTTGGTCCTAGGTAACCCTCTAACTGTGCAATGCCCTCACGAAGTGGAGGCTCTCTTACTACGTCACAGGACACAAGCCTTTTCAGATCAAAGGCTGGCTAAGTATGAAATAACCCTGTTAGGTAATGAGAATATCACTTTAAAACGCTGCACAGTTCTTAATCCAGCAACACTACTCCCTAACTTACCATTCTCGGGGGAACCGTTGCATGACTGTGCTTCTTTAGTTGATATGGCTGAAAAACCCCGTGACAATCTTTTTGATACACCTTTAGAAAATCCTGATCTTGTCCTCTATACAGATGGTTCCTCATTTATGAGAGAGGGAACGCGTTTTACTGGAGCTGCTGTAGTTTCTGATTATGACACCCTCTGGGCAGCTTCTCTGCCTTCCCATTTTAGTGCACAGGCTGCTGAACTTGTGGCTCTTACACAGGCCTGTAATATAGCTAAAGATAAGAGTGCCACCATTTTTACTGACTCGAAATATGGCTTTGGCATATGCCACTTTATTGGTATGATTTGGCGTCAACGAGGCTTTCTAACATCCTCGGTCAAGGCTATTGCCAATGGGGACCTTATCAAGGACCTCTTAGATGCCCTAAAACTGCCTTCTTCCCTAGCCGTTGTACATTGCCCTGCCCACACAGGGAATAGTGATCCTGTTTCAAAGGGAAATGCACGAGCCGATTCTGCAGCCAAGCTAGCTGCATTAGAAGCTCCTGAACATGTATTTAACCTTTCACCTTCTGAGGATATTCCTTCCAACCTAACCTATGACGATTCTGAAGTAGAAAAGTGGAAAAAGAAATTTAAGGCGAAACAGATCAATGGCATCTGGGTGTCTCCGGAAGGTAAGCCATTTCTTCCCCGGAAATTCTACCACCAGGTATGCCTCTCTGTTCACAGAAAAGGCCATTTTGGTACACAAGGCATTGTAGACTCTATTAAGAGAACCTGGATAGCACCAGGTGTGACTAATACAGCATCTCGAATCTGCTCGGGCTGCTCCACATGTCAGTCTTATAATCAGTATGCTTTTAAGGCCAAAGCTTATGGAGGGCGTCCTCTAGCATATACACCTTTTGAGCACTTACAAATTGATTATATTACTATGCCAAAAGCAGGACATTATAAATTTTGCCTTGTTATAGTTGATCAGCTCACTCGGTGGGTGGAGGCCTTTCCCAGCCCCCGAGCCACAGCTGCCTTTGTTGCCAAAATTCTTCTTAAAGAGATAGTACCTCGTTTTGGCCCACCAGCCCGCATCGATTCTGACAAAGGCACACATTTCACTGATTCGATTTTATCCCAAATCTATTCTTTCTTGGGAGTGACTCCAAAATTCCACACGCCCTACCATCCACAAAGTTCAGGCCAAGTCGAACGTATGAATAAAGAGCTTAAGAGTATGATTGGCAAATTATGTACTGAAACCCATTTGAAATGGCCTGATGTTCTACCATTGGCATTATTCTATCTACGAAGTAGACCAAGAGGAGAACTTCATATATCTCCTTATGAAATGCTTTTTGGTCACCCTCCTATCCAAGCTAAAACTTTTTCCCCAGTTTATACATCACTGGTGGGAGGTGATACTTCTGTTGCTTCCTATATACAGGAATTACAGACCAGGCTACGTGAACTCCATGAGGCAGGAGCTGTGGTCCAGGCAGGACCATTAGACTTTTCATTGCATAACTTCAACCCAGGAGATAAAATATATGTAAAGAATTTTCAGAAAACCAGTGGAACTCAACCTGCCTGGGAAGGACCTTTTCAGGTATTATTGACAACTCCTACTGCCATTAAAATTGGTGAAAAAGACTCATGGATTCATTGCTCTCATATAAAGCCTGCACCATTCATAGGTGAAGAGATTTCAGATAGACCTGAGGTAGACGCTAAAGAGGTAAAAACCCTAAAGATAGCAACTGTTAAAGAGCAAAGAGAGTTCAGAGGAAAAAGGCAGTTCCCATTTAATAATCCCACTGATCAGTTAAATGCTTTGGGACTCAGTCTTCGTAAAGTATCAGGAGACGGAAATTGCCTTTTTAGGGCTTTAGCAGACCAGCTAGAAGGTCACTGTAGAAATCATCTCAGACACAGACAAGAAGCTGCTTCTTATATGATTAACCATAGACAAGAGTTTGAGTCTTTTATAGTAAATGACTCCCCTTTTGAAGAATATGTTGATGAATTAAAGAAATTTGGAAAGTGGGGAGGAAATGATTCAATTGTAGCATTTGCTAAGCAGCATCAGCTGAATGTTGTGGTTCATCAATTAAATCAGCCTTTATTGAAAATCAGTGGCACAGACAAAACTGATGCTAGAGAACTCCACATTTTCTACCATAAAGAACATTATGACAGCATTAGAAAGATCAATGACAATTCAGAAACCCCTGCCACTTTGGCATGCAGAGAATTGGGGAACCAGTTAAAACAATGTGGCATACCCCAAACTCTAGCAGCTTAAATACCTTAAAATTTAACAAGCATTTCCTTCCACAGGCAAAAGCACTGAAGCACATGGCCTAGTTTTCTGGCCCACCTCAATTTCTCCCACCCTTTTCCCTACCCTATACCTATTTTTTTTTTTTTTATCCTTTTTGCTTTTTGTTTTGTTTTGACTTTTGAAAGGCACTGAAAAGACCTGGAATTCACCACACCTTTAAATTCTTTAAGAGCACAAAAGGGTGCTTAGCGAATCTTTTGCCTTTTATTTTTGGTTTTTGGTTTTGCTTTGTTTTTTTTTTTATTTTTGTTTCTTTTGCTTTTCTTTAAAAACCCGATTTTGTAAACTAAGTGACTTTTCAAAGGCATTTTAAGTATATGCTATTGAATATTGAATCTTGCTTATTGAAGTCTTATTTCTTTTTGATGAATTAATCACCACTTTAAGTATCTGCTACTGTTATACTAGAGAATTCATGTATAAGATGATGTGGTCTAATTGCTAAAAGAAGATTATGTAATAATGTCTAAAAGAAGATTATGTAACAATGTCTAATATAATCAGCTATTTACATTCGTTTATTATTTATATGTCATTATACTCTGGGTATGGTTTGGAATTATTGTATATATCACTAATATATTCTCAGTTATGCAGCATAGCACACATTTTTACCATCATATTGTCTTTGGTGAAATTAATGAGATTTCAGAAATATGGAAACTTATCATTTCAGAGACTAACTTGCTGTGAACTCTGATGCAGGCCCTGGAGAGAATATATGTGCAACAAAAGGAGAGACAGGTATACATAAGTCCATGGTTTGCTTATGATGGTGACTATGTAGAGCACAATTACTAGGCACAGTCCAGTATTCATCCTCTCTCCCTCCTAATTTAACCTAATTTAACTGAACTTACTTATCTTTTTATCTCACTCAGTTGAATTCACCTGTGGCCTAGCACAATCACTGGCTGTCTCGGAACCATGAGATATGGTATGATAACCTTTCCATAACATTTTCAGGTGTCATGAACACATACTAAATTTGACTTTGATCCAGACACATGGTGGTAAAAAGTGTTACTGATTGCAAAATGCTATGCTAAGGTTTAGTAAAAAAAAAAAAAATACAGCAATTCAAACAGTTAAAGAAGAAATCCAGCTTTCCAGACCAGAGTCCAGAATCCAGAATCCAGACCAGAGTCCAGAATCCAGTTTTCCAGACCAGAATCCAGTTTCCTCCTGATGACATCTTACCACTTCAAGAAGACAAGAGAACTCAGAGACTTTATATGAACTGTTTTGCTTTATTAGCTTTTACTATCTCCTTTCTGTTATATACTATCTGTAACATGTACTCTCTGCAGAGGCTCTCCCTTTGCAAGACTAATGTCAAAGCGTCGGTTCATGAGGAAAGAAAAAAAATCGTCCCTCTGGACAAAACTTTCCTCTCTTCCTTTTCTGTATTGTTGTTCGCATATTATTAGTCAGCAGAAGTTATTATATTCTTTTTACTGTTCCATCAAGGAAACATTCCATTTCTTGAGGAAGCAAAGGGGGGAAATGTGGTAAAATATGAAAGTTTTTAACAGTCGGCTAGGATAACTGAAAGACGCCAGTTTTTCAAGGACCACCCTTTTGGGGAGGAGATGAACAGTCCGCCTGCTGCGCATGTCAGACTGCCTGCCGGGTACAGTCCGCCTGCTGCGCATGTCAGACTGCCTGCCGGGTTTTTTGACTTCCGGGGTGGAGAGAAGGGGAGTAGCCTTTTTTTGCCGGCTTGGCGGGACTCCGGGCGGCGCGGCACAGACGGTCTGACTCACTCCAAAGGTGGCCTAAATCGGTTTGGTGAGTTTTTATAAGGAATATAGACTAAGCCTAGATTTAAGACGATTTGTACTGTATTTCTGTTTTCCTATCCTTCTAATCAACAACACCTTATATACAATAAAGGCTCTATCTAGAAAACCAGAAGCTTCTTCCATTTACTAGTCTGGGAGATGAGTTAAGGGAAGGGTTAAGTAGGGGAGATTTATGATCTAATATCCAATTTTAAATCTCACACTTAACAATAAATTGGATATGGGGGTTAGGAGTGTGGAGGAGTGAAGGATGGCACCTAGGTTGCTAGCCAGGCCCTGAGGAAATGTTGGTACCTGCTTTAGTGTAATATCGCAATGATATTTCTTCAAGCATTTGAATCACCCACCTAATTCTGTCCTAGATAAACTTCCATAGTTCCTTTAATCAGCCATGAGATCATGCATATTGACTTTAAGGGAACCTCAGAGGCAAACTTCCAGTTGTCCTATATCTATCTCGTATGTATATAGTTGTCTGTATGTCACCTCCCCATTACAAAGTGAGGCTCTTGAAGTCAGGGATGGTGTTTTTTGCCTTGCTTTCATCCCCAGTGATTAACACATAGTAGGTAATAAGATCTTATTAATTGATTAAATCTACTATAATCTCTTAATTTTATAGAGTGCGAAATTGAACCCCAAGGAGTTTAAATAATATGCTTAGGATTTATCTAGTGGTAATCATGTAGGATAGGATTTGAGCCCACATTCTTTGACTGTATAATTAATTCTCTACATGCTACCATACTATATCATCTTCTTTCCTGAATGAAGCATTGTTTTATTCTATTGTGGTACCACTATCATTGGAGTCACCAAGGTTGGTAACCTTGGACTAGTCCTTAACACTTCCATTCCTCCTTTCCCAGCGTCTTAATTGACTCTCCCAATAGCATCTCTAAATTTGTCCCCTTCTCTCTACAGAAATAGCTACGTTACTAGTCCAGCCTTCATCACCTCTTATCTAGATTATTGACATAGCTTTCATACTGGCATTCCCACTCTCAGCCTCTCCCTTTCTCCAATAATGGCCAAAATAATCTTCCCAAGGTACACCTCTAGCCACATCATTCCAATGCTTAAAAACATTCAGTGGCTCTCTATTGACTCAAGGATAAAAACATTTTTAGTGACTGAGGTCTTCCGCAGTCCAATCCCAAAATTGCAGGTTTATTTCATACTATAGAGACAACTAGATGAGCCAGTAGACAGAGCACTGGGCCTAGAATCAGGAAGATTTGGGTTTAAATTAAGACTCAGAAACTTGGTTGTTGTCTGTCCTTGGTCCAGTCACTTAACCTCTGTCTGCCTCAGTTTCAACTGTAATCTGGAGGTAGTAATAGTATATGCTCACAGGGTTGTTTTGAATATCAAATCAGATAATATTTGTAACATGCTAAATGCTTTAGGCACATAGTAGGCACTTAATAAATATTTCTTCCCTTTTCCCACTCCCTTTTACATACTTGAAGCTCTAGGAAAACTGAATTTCTGGCTATTTCCTGAGTTGACATTCTAACTCTTACCTCCCTGAATTTCATAAGCAGTGTCCTATTCTTAGAAAACTTTCTCTCAGTTTGTTTTCTTAGAATCCTTATCTTCCTTCAAAACTGAGCCCTGATGCCATGTTCTCAGTGTAGCCTTTTCTACCCTCCCCAAAATGTCAGATATAGGCCCAAAGGAGAGCAAACTCCACTTAAGGGCCCTGCTTCAATTTTCACCTTTGTAATTCCAGCAAATAGCTTAGTCCCTGGCTAGGCTTGGATGCTTAAAATGTTTGTTTTGTTAAACTGTAGGGTATGGTTTTGAGTTCCCCTCATCATCTTAGTTACCCTCTTCTGGACATAATCCAGCTTGTTAATGTCACTCTTCAGAATTTGGCCACCTGTGACCAGGCTTTTGCATAGAATGCTTCTCTCGAATATTTTATTACCCAAATGGGAACTAAGGTGGAAAAATGTTCAATGTGGTCACCTGAATACATAATACACACATTAGAACATACTCATGGAAACAACCTTTTATTGTTGCCAAAATACTGTCTCAGTGACTGTGCATATGTGTCCTTAGAGTAGAAATCTCTACCTGGAACATAGCATGATATAGTCAGAAAGTTCACGTACCTTTCCTAAGCAGAGTTTAAAGAGGACAGAGCTTTCCTTGGCCTTCTCCTATCAAGATTTGCTCTGTGACTCCAGGTAAAACCTGCAACTTGGAAAGCTCCAAACAGGTCCTCACTGGAAGATTCCATACTGAAGTTTTAGGTCAATCCAAAAATGAATGAATGAATGGATGGATGGATGGGTGGTTGGGTGAGTGAGTGAATGAGTGAGTGAGTAAATGAATGAAGAAAGGGAAGATAGTGTCCAAGGTGGTATTGGTGGTTCAATTTGTCTGGCTCATGCTGCCACCTGTGTCTCCCTCAGAGTGTCCACTGCTTCACCTGGGCTTGAATGCCCATCTGTGCTATTCATGCATCTGTGGGCCAGTTAACTTAAGCTGCAACATATTGGTTTCAGAGCATCCTGACCTGTGGCAATCCATCCTTTAAACTCTGCGTAATAATGACCTAGGACCTCAGGGGGACTGATGTCCACCTCTGAACATAATTTTCCCCACCTCCTCCTTGCAGAAAGTGAATGGGGCCTTCTCAGAAGAGTGAAATAAATAAACAGCTACTATGGTCTTGCCACAGCCATTATGCTCTTGCTATTGTCACATTGCTATATTCTCCACTATGCTAGTTCTTGTGCTGATGCTGATGCTGATGCTGATGCTGATGCCCACTGGGCACTGCTTCCTATGGCCCACCACATTGCTTTCGCAGTTGCTTTCCAACTGCTGACTTGGCTGCTACTCAGGCTGTCCACACTTCTGTTTGTGGGTTATGGTTTTATAGTACTGTTGCTGTTCTGGCAGGTGGATGGACCACTGCCTGCAATGTCTGGCCTCCTCTCTTCTTCTCCTTCTTCTCCTTCTTCTCTTCTCTTTCTTCTCTTTCTTCTCCTCCTCCTCCTCCTCCTCCTCCTCTTCTTCTTCTTCTTCTTCTTCTTCTTCTTCTTCTTCTTCTTCTTCTTCTTCTTCTTCTTCTTCTCCTTCTCCTTCTCCTTCTCCTTCTCCTTCTCCTTCTCCTTCTCCTTCTCCTTCTCCTTCTCCTTCTCCTTCTTCTTCTTCTTCTTCTTCTTCTTCTTCTTCTTCTTCTTCTTCTTCTTCTTCTTCTTCTTCTTCTTCTTCTTCTTCTTCTTCTTCGGCAATGATGGTTAAGTGACTTGCCCAGGGTCACACAGCAAGTAAGTGTCAAATGTCTGAGGCTAGATTTGAACTCAGGTCATCCTGAATACAGGGCCAGTGTGTTATCCACTGTGCCACCTAGCTGTCTTCCTCCTCTCTTCTGAATGTATTGTTACTGTCCCTTATTATTGGGCTTTTGTCTTTGTTTTTTTTTTTTAACCCTAAAAGACCAATGTATCATATAGGGTCTTGGATTTGGAGTCTAGAAGATCGAAATTCATATCTTGCCTCAAGCACTGACTGGCTGTATGATCATGGGCTAATTACTTAACTTCTCATATTTCTTTTTGCTACATGTACTTGAATAAATTCATTTATTCACTATTCACAATTTTTTATTAGTTCAATGTGTGACTAGAATTTTGTGGGAAGAAAACAAGGCTCCACGGTTATAAACTTAGGGATATTCCTTCCTCTTTATGGAAGATCAACCGGAAATATAGCTTAAATCTAAGAAAAAGTTTTTTTCAGACTAACAATATGTAGAGAGGCAAATAGATACAATTCTAGTCTCTTACTCCTTTTTTGAGGTGAACAGAGTGGTCTGTCTAGTGGTCCCTTCTCTGGTACTCCTGAAGAGGTG
Organism: Dromiciops gliroides; assembly: GCF_019393635.1. Lineage (NCBI taxonomy): Eukaryota > Metazoa > Chordata > Mammalia > Microbiotheria > Microbiotheriidae > Dromiciops > Dromiciops gliroides. Next base: position 66,453,626 of record NC_057863.1, read on the forward strand.
ATCAAAGACTCAGAGAGGGTTGGATAATGTTCCTAAGATATCCTTCCCATCAAATGTATTTAGACAAACCCATGTAGAAAAACATATAACTACAGGGGGAACACACACCTTACATTAGAAATCAAATTAATCATTGAAGAATTATCAGATGGCATTGTTGATTTTCAGGAATCTCTGAATAGTGGGTCCTAGAAGATAGCTATACCAATATCTCTATCTTTCTCTATCTCTATCTCTATCTATCTCAATATATATGTATATATTTATAGATAGATAGAGATAGAGAAAGATAGAGATATAAATATATAGATATATAGAGATAGAGAGAGAGAGGGAGATAGAGATAGAGATAGAAATAGATACATATTTATGTGTGAGTGTGTTTTCAAGCCGCTTTTGATCTGAGGAAAGCTCCTGTTTAACATGGCTTATTTGTGGTATAGCTAAAAGGATGTGCTAAAACAGTTAGCCACAAGGGCTAACCATGAAGTAGATAGGAATTGATTGATGAGTTACATTTAGTTGATTAAGGCTTGACTCTCTTCAGGTCAAGGACAAACCTTGTGGTCCTTTAGGGTGTTCAAGTTTCCCTATTCTACTGATCTTCCTTTTCTGTTCTCATCCTGTGCTTCTTCCCTCTTTTTCTTTAATCAATGTAATTATAAAACAATCAGTTGACAAGAGTCAGATTTTATTTCAATATAAATAAATAGTTATTTAATAGAGAAGTCTAAAAGGGTAGTGTCAGGAAGTAATAGATATTCTCTTTTGGGAGGTCATAAAGGGAAGACGGGAAGAATATTTGATTAGGATTTTACATAGGACAATTCTGTTCTTCTACAGGTTGGAATGAAGGGACATTTGAGGTCTCTTCCAGGCCAGAGATTCCTGGATTCTCTGAAATCTAGCCAAAAATATTAAGGGGCTGAATTAGCTCACCAAGAAGAAATTCAAGAGGACCTAAAACAAAATTTGGGGCCATTGATTCTCAACCTACTTGACTAACCAGTGTTGCTGAAAGCTGCTCTGTATGCTAGGGGTGATAAAATATTTACAATAGTGTGAGAAAATAATGGGTTTTGGAATGCCCAAAGGCCCCCAGCTGGAGGGGATTGATTGGATTGACTGACTTTGCTGATTGACTCACTTAAAGTTAATTCAGTTAAAACCACACCTGTCTGGCTCTCAAGAGGGTGTGTTCTCAGAGGGTGGGCTATCTGACCTTGACACATTCTGCTCATGGGCCACCCTCAAGTCTAGTGAACCAATCAATGGATTTGGGTGATGCTAGCCAATTAGCTTGAAGCACTGTGTAAGGACCGTCTCTACTCTGGATGCAGAGAGAGCTTCCACTCCCAGTTTGTCTTGTGGACAGGCTTGTGGTGGAGGACTTGGAGAAAGAAGCGGGCCAGGCTGGATCTTTAGGCTAGATAGGCCTTTTCTTAACTTTCTGACTCAGGTGTTCTCTTTTTACTAATACTTGGTATGCTTTAATAAATGTTTAATGTCCCCAAACTGGTGTTAAACCTTCTAATATACAAGTAACAAATATATTAGAAACAACAGCTAATTTTCCCTATACTTGGGACAAAATAGGCAACCACACATTAAATTTTATATGTCACAATCGTCATCTGATTTGTTAGTTTTTAAAAGAATTTATAACACAGAATTCCTTAAGTATCAGTTCAGAATTTTGGAATTGCTCAGTGTATATATTGTATGCATAAGTATAAGGCCACACCAATATATCTAAAATATACAAATCATAGTACAAATAATATGTTCTTTTATGCTATCTTTGCCATTAATAGAGCTCACCAGTCAGAGTAAGCAATCATTATAAAGGCCTAAACTGAATTGGTTGCCTGTTCTTTCTTCTGGTTTGCTTACAACCCATGGCTCCAAATTGAGTATTGGAACCACGCTAATTATTTATTTATTTTTTTTAGTGAGGCAATTGGGGCTAAGTGACTTGCCCAGAGTCACAGAGCTAGTAAGTGTTAAGTGTCTGAGGCCAGATTTGAACTCAGGTACTCCTGACTCCAGGGCCGGTGCTCTATCCACTGCGCCACCCATCTGCCCCCATGCTAATTATTTTTAATTTCTGAGATATACACGGTAACAAATCTTTCTAAGTCAGTTTAAAAGAAGGAATATACCTTCATAGTATGTAAAACAATTCCTCCTCACCCTCCAAAATTGGATCCAATAGTGTGTTTATCTTATTTATCAAGTAAAAGCAAGGATGAATAGTTATCAAATAACACCATTTATTGAACCTTGAAGTGTCCAATTCCCTTCTGTCAGGTTGGGGTGAGGGTGAGGGGATCCTACACTCAACATGAGTCAGTAAATATTAAATAACCAGTTGCTACCATTTTAAAATCTCCTAATATTGCTTATGGCATGTGGGTGGTTGAACGCTAATGAAAGGCATGAGAGTATTTTGATGAGACACTCACCACTGACAAGTTCTGTTAGTTATTAAAGGAGTTTGTTAGTTTAACATTGGTTCTGCATGAGCAATAGTTATCCATTTTCTGCATCTTTTCTTTTCTTTTCCTTTAACATAGAAATAGAACAGCCACAATGCAATGGCAACAGGCCATGACCTTTCTTATGCATTCCATCTGCACTTCATTCATCACACTGTAGGCCTGGGATTCAGCAGGATTTCTGTGCAGTTTGAATAAGGATCCAGTGTGAGTGAAGCTTAGCTAATAAGCCATCCCCCAGAGGGTCCCCAACTGCTGAGAGATGGCACCACCCCAGGGATTTGTACTATGAGCAACTCTGGATCAAGTAGACCCTAAAAGCTAAGTTTTCATAGTAGCATATCTTTGGAGGGGGGGAGGGGAGTTCTGTAAAAAAGTCAGGATAAAAATTTGTAAAATTGTTACTAACTGAGGTTTAGTGTGAACCCACCAAGATTACATCAGAATGGGTTAGAATCTATAAGATTCAACATTCCCCACTTTCCACCCCTGTCAATTTATAGGCTAGCTTAGCTTCTGTGAAGACTTAAAGGGAGAAAGTCAGATTAATGTTTGATCAAGCTAGAATACAAATTGATTTACATTGTAGTGCCATTATAATTGAAAAAACATAATTCTGACGCCAATATTGTTAAAGATGAAAACATAAAAGTTATGAGAAATAAAATTATATTATTGGTATTCAATAATAACTAGGCAATAGTGAATTTAAAAACTGAATTCCAATCATCACATTGTTCTTTTGAATGTGTGTCTTTATGGGCACAACAGAGCATCTAAGCATTTGGTGGTTTAATGGAACACATGTTCTACTTTAAGATGTGAAGCAGTATGGTCCAATGGAGTGAATTCTGGATTTGTAGTCAAAATAGCTCAATTTGAATTCTGACTCTGACACTTATTTACTATATGACCTTAAGCAAGTCACATAACCCTTCTGGGAGTCAGTTTTCTCCATCATAAGGTAAGGGAGGTGGATTAGATGAACTCTATAGGACCTTGAAGCTCTAGATCTATAATCTTAAAGGAGTCTAACTCCTGTGGTCCATTCTTGGTTCTCTGGTTTAATAAATGGTTTATCCCACTGAAATTCAGATTCTTACTTTATAAAATGAGGTTAATAGTGTCTGCTCTGTTAATATAGAGCATTATGATGAATCAAATTATAATGCACCACACAAATATTCAGTGTATTCTAGCTCCTTGAGTCACTTAATTTCTCTAGAAGAATTTTATAGCACTACTCAGGCACATAAACACGCATATACCCAGAATTATGTAAAGGAAGACAATAAACATCATATTAAAATTGTACTTTTCTTTGTTTAATTGAATATTCATGGAGGCTGAAATCATTTGAGAAACTAGACTTTATTACATTTAAATGTAACACTTTCAGCAGACAGGTGTATGTACAGACATACATGGATGCATTCACATGTATGGAAACATGTGACAATAGATGCAACACAATAAATAGATTAAAATTAATATATTTTCATTTCATAAATATATTTATATACCACAAAATATATAATATACAAATAAAATAGCAATACAATTTTGTGCATCTACATAAATATGTAAAATAGCTCTAAATTTTTGTATAACTATTGGTATCTTGACATATATTGGTAAACTTAAATAAGTTAAAATTACTTTAAGACTTTGGGGATACCCTGTTTATATAAAATAACAATAAATCCTTGTTATAGACATATTTTTTGCTTTTAAATAGTGATTTATTGCTATTACATATGCATCAAGAGGTAAATATACACATACTAGATATATAGACATATAAGAAATTAGTGCTCTGTACATTTATTAGTAGCTATATATGTATATAATACATAACATATACATTTATAATAATTGCTGCTATTACAGAAATCCATGCCAGAATACATACATATATACATATATAATACACATATTTTTATCTATAATAATAATATTTACTTATTTCTGAAATAATTTTTAACCTTGATGTTACTCTAGATTGCAAAGAAAAAAAGGTTTTTAATATGAAATTTCATGTTCTCCCTCTAGATAATTGTATGGTCAAGTCTTGATTACAAAACACATGAAACAAAGAAGAGTATAGATAATTGAAAATTATAGATGATCTTAAATTCATGTATATTTGGCTTTGGAATATATTTTTGTACTTATATTTGAATATGGGTACATATGATGCCAGTGACAATTACATTACTTCAGTAATATAGTGAACCAACTAATTCATATAACATGTAATAGATTCCTCCTGGTTTAGATATTCCCTGTTCTCTAATATATGCTGAGATTGGATAGCATCATCTTTGAGATAGATAATTCATTCTAAGGTTCCTATATTCCTGGTTAACCCCTTTAATGTCTTATCTAGGATTAGTTACCTAATTAGAAGGCAATATAATGTGGGTAAAAGAAGATTTAGGTAAGAAAGAGAACATCTCAGAAACCAGGATGATGTTGTAGGGGAAATAATACTCAATTTAGAGCCAAAAGACCCGAGATGAAATCTTAATTTTTTATGTATGTGAAACTGGGTAAATTGCTTTTCCTGTCTAAACCTTAAATTCCCTTCCAACTATATAATGTCAGAACCATACTAGAAGATTTCTGAGGTTCTATACTTCTGAATATTTAATTTTAAAAATTACTCTTGTGGCAGCTAGGTGGCACAGTGGATAAAGCACAGGCCCTGGAGTCAGGAGTACCTGAGTTCAAATCCAGCCTCAGACACTTGACACTTACTAGCTGTGTGACCCTGGGCAAGTCACTTAACCCCCATTGCCGCACAACCCCCCCCCAAAAAAAAATTCACTCTTGCCTACTGAAATCTTCAAAAAAAATTACTCTTGCCCACCTGCTCACTTCCAGACTACTTAGATAAATAAAGTTAATCTGAAAATGCTAAGTATATAAATTGTGCTTTCAGTAAGAAGTTGAAAACAAGCAAGATTGACCGCAAATTATCTAGATTTTGGATAATCTGCAGATAATGGAAAATTAAGTACATGTGCTGCTTTTGTATTAAGAAGTTTACTAAATTCATAAAAAAAAACCTACTATGGTTTTTAAATAACATATAGTTTTCAGCAGAAGAAAAATGCATTTTATATTTGATAGTCCTCCATGAAAATCATGGAGAGCTCCTGGAATTGTGTTGCTCGACATTGATAAATTTCTCATCATATATTTATTACATAGGAGAGTCAATGTAAAAATAATTCAGAACTTTTATAAGTAAGACTATAAGACTATATACATTCATCTTATTATTTCTTCCCTTAGCCTTTAACTGAATTTTTGTTGCTTGAATTCCTATATTTGTTAACTCTAATCCTAAAGTTTTATCCTAAAAGAAATGGATCTATTCAAAGGATGGATCCATACAATGGAAGCATTGGAGATCATATTCTATTTGGGGAATCCATTTTTTTTTTAATTTAATTGGCACAAATGAAATGCATCAAGAAGGTGAAAGCACTTGAATGGGTGATTGCTTAACAATTGTTTATGCATCAGGAATTGTCCTCCTTGACAAGCACAAAAAATGGTTTCACCACCCTATATTCTATCCCTTCCATTTTTCCACCTTTATCACTCCATTTTTAAAGACTCATTCACCTCTTAAATCCTCATTGTATTTGATGCTGCCCATTCAGTATCCTCACACTAAATTTCGCTCCAAGCCTTGCGCATGAGCAGAAATTCATTGCTAGAAGAACTTCATACGGAATGTCTTAGCTGCTAAGTACATAATTGGCCAGAACTATTGTTCTTGCTCTTAAAAAGGTTACAATTAAAGTGCAGAAAGTGTTTGCCTTTATACATGAAACACAAGAATGAGTACATTCAGCAACAAATGATAACTTCCTTCAACAGATCAATAAGTTCCTGAGCTCCGAAGTGTGGGCATTTATTTTGCCAGAGCAGACTGGATTATCTGCATTACTTATGATTCTATACAATTTTTGAAAATGTCTTTCATTTCTTCTAAACATATTTATTGACTGCCTAATAGAGCCCAGGCACTAGCAGGATTCTGGGAAGAAAATGACAAACAATCAAATTGTCCAGAATCTCAAAGAGTTTGTATTCTCTTGGAAAGTTCTTCCACAAATTCTGCACAGATAATTAAATAAAAATACAAGGCATCTCCCCCTGGTTCTTTTTAATATTTTGAGGATGCTAATACTATATTTAGGCTGTCTACTTGTTATCCCAGGACCTCTCATTATGTGAGTATCCCATTTCCTTTTTTTTTTTTTTTGGCACCATATGCAATTAATGATGTATACAATTATATTTCTGGTGAGGAAGTCACTGTTGACAAATTTCTACAGTCTATTGCACTCATCATGTCTTATACTTTGCCCTTTGAATCAACTCCCATTGTGAATTCTCTGAGATCCTGGTGTTTTGTGATTGAAAACCACAGAACATCACCAACCTAATAATCATATTAAGAAGATAGTTGTTTGTATCAGTTCTCACATTGAAATAATTGAAAGCACTGTCTAGCTAACTAAATGTAACTCATTCTACTTGTTTCCCCATTTGTTTTCAGTTCTGGTACCAGCACAAAACTTCATCATTATTTTGATTGTCTTCCTAAAATGAAGATACTGACTTAGGTCAAGTACTATAATATATGAAAAGTATATTATAAACAATAACATGTTATTTACAGGTTATCTATCTTTATACACAGATACAGAGATAAAAATACACACACACACACACACATATATATGTTGGGGTTTTTTGGGGCAAGGAAATGAGGGTTAAGTGACTTGCCCAGGGTCACACAGCTAGTAAGTGTCAATGTCTGAGGCTGGATTTGTACTCAGGTTCTCCTGAATCCAGGGCCGGTGCTTTATCCACTGTGCCACCTAGCTGCCCCAAATGTATATTTATTAATAGATGCTGCTGTAAGTGCTAGGAATACAAAGACAACAATTAAATAGTCCCTGTTCTTAGAGAGCTTATATTAAATTGGAGGAGAGAAAATGTACATGCATATAAGTATGTACAAGACATATATGAAATAAATGTAAGCTAGTTTTCAGTGGGAAGATTCTAGCAACTGAAGGGAATGGCAAGATCCTCATATAGAATATGGTTTTTTGAGGTCAGCTTCAAAGGAAACTAGGAATTCTAAGAGAAAAATGTGAAGAGGGAGTATAATCCAGGCATGGGGATAGCCTGTACAAAGACTTGTAGCCCTAAGATGGATTGTTGTACATGGGAAATAACAAGAAGCCACGATTGATGAGATAGGTAGAAAGAGAAAAAAAGGGTGAGTAGTGGCATGAAAACCTAGAGAAGAAGACTCATTCAGGGGGTGAAAGTGTTCATCAGAGTCAAATGCAAGGAGAGGTCAAGAAGAGTAAGAAATGAGAAAAGATCACTGGATTTGACAATTATGTGATCATTGATAAATTTAGAGGGAGCAGTTTCAATTAATTGCTGAGATCAAAAGTCAGATTGTAGAGAATTTAGCAGAAAGTGAAACAAGATGAAGTAAAAGCAAAAAGAGTAGTTAATGTATTTATGTAAACCTATCTATCAACCAATGTAATAGCTCAGTGGACTTCCTGTTGAACTAGATGGTAGGTACTTGAGTGGAAAGAGCACAGCACCAACAATCACTTTGCTGTTATGGCTTCGTCTCATCTCTGTGACATCTAAGGCACTTAACCTCTCTAGGAAGCTCATTATCTGTAATAGGAGGGAGTTTAATTATTTGATCTCTAAGATTCTTTCTGGGAATTTTGATACTACAAATGCTCCCCTCCCTGCTCTGGATGGTTCCCAATTCCCATCCTCTTTGAGGATTCTATACCAGGGCTACTCAGGATCACAACACTGTCATGTTTTGACAAATCTGTGCTAGGAATTATGCTCTCACCCCTATCCCCAGGAAGAAATCTGTGATGGTGATTGAATATATTTCTTTTCATTTCTAGGTTTTCCTAATTTGAATCAGTTCTATGGATTCCATTGTCTACTCTGGATTCTTCTTTATGTAATTGTGAAACTATTTCCAAGTATAAGAGCATTATGTGCAAATCCAGGAAGTTGGGAATTGTGGCAAATCTGAGAACTTTCCCAGTTACATTGTATTGATGTTTTAAGTTAATAGCAGACAAGTAAGCCATTAAAATCAGGACATTTTATCAGTTTGAGCTCTGTTCAAGGGATTATTGGAAGAGAAGGGGGAAAAAACATAAAAAGAATATAATAGGTCCCTTTCATTACCTGCTTATTTTTAGATACATCAAAGAATGATTGCCAGTATTTAATGATTGCAATTCCAGATTTTCTTCTATTAATTTGTCAGTGTATTGCTAGCTACTTGCATATTTCTATTGAAACCACATAAATCATAAAGCAATAGATGGGGAGAGTCAGAAGAGATGTTATGGTTCATCTAATCCAATTCATTCATGTCACACATAAGTACCCTGATGTCCAGTGGGGTAACAATATGATTTGCTCAGAGTCCCACAGCTTGTTAGAGGTAAAGTCAAGGAAAGACCTAGCAACAAAAAATAAAAAGCTCAAGACATTGAGTATTACTGGTAGTATTCTTGTTTTCAGATGGTTTTAGTCATGTCCGACTTTCAATGACCCCATTGGGGTTTTCCTTGGCTAACACACTGGAGTGGTTTGCCATTTCCTTCTCCAATTCATTTTGTAGATAAGGAAACTGAAGCAAGCAGGGTTAAATGGTCACACAGGTAGGAAGTGCCTGAGACCAGATTTGAACTCAGAAAGATAGGTATTGCATTACTAGGTCTGACACTCTATCCACTGTGCCACCTCACTGTCCACTTATAATGAGCTAATGCTAAAGATCCCAGAAATTTATAGAAGGACACTTATTTTGTAGGGCAATAGGGAGTGATGACCCCAAAACAATTCTATCATCTCATGGGAAAAATTCTAGGATCCAATGAATTTCATCCCACTCAAATGACACCCTGAGACTGTAGACTCCAAAATAGGATACCTAACAATACTTGATCCAGGCAAAATCATGTATTCTGTAGACTGTCATTTGGACCACTGTTCCTTCTGATGCCCACTTCCTTTGGTTACTCATGTAAATTTATGTGGACTTCAGCCCACCATCTTTAAGACAAATAGATAAACCAATAAAAAATGAATGAATGAATGATATGTATGTATATTTGTGTTTCCCTATTACACACATCTACATAGAGAGGCAGCATGGCACAGTGCATCAAGTGATAGACTCAGAGTCTGAAAATCCTGTGTTCAAGTCCCACCTATGAAACATGCTGTCTATGTGACTCTGGTCAAGTCCCTTAACCTCTCAGTGCACTAGGAAACATTCTAATAATGCATATTGCAGAAGAGGATACCCACTGGAAAGGTAACGTATTCACTGGAAACTCCTGACATTAATGGAATCAATTCTGCCCCTTCTAAAATATCAGTATTCCAAAACTCAGACTGATCTATGACCTCATTGACTCAGTTATTTCTCTGCATTGTCACCTAGTTACAAGCCATCCATTACTACCTATCTTCTAGGGTTCTTTTCTAAATCCTACCATGAGTTAAACATAGGTAGGCCACCCAAGTGGACTACCTTTCCCCACTTTCTCCAAATATAATGAAGATACCTGTGAAACACACATCTAATCACTAATTTTATTCTAGCTTGCTTATGCATTTCTTTCATAACAGTCTTTACACAATTTTTCCTTTGTAGTTTTGTTTGTTTGAAAGGCATTGCCATGTGCAGAATACATGTATTTCTTCATTTTTGTTTGCTTATTTGTTTTGATAATTCCTTTTTTCACATCTTTGAGGCCTATAGTGTCCTAGGTCTTATATCCATAAAATGCTGTAAAAAATGTTGTTATAAAATAGTTGAACCTTTCTTTGTGATAGTAGCTTGTGTCCATTAAAAACAACAAAAAACCCAACAATTTTCCAAAAGCAATCCAGCTTACCCTCCTTCTAATATTCAAATCTGACCATGGCTACAACTCTCATATATTCTCTTGCTTACTTAAGCTCACTATCTTTGAATTCTCAATCACTATCTCTGTTTCTGTATCTCTCTGTTTTTATGTCTCTGTTTCTTTGTCTTTCTCTCTGTCTCTTTTTCTCTCTCTCTGTACACATAAGTGTATATTTACATGGATAGATAGATAGAGATATGTATCACCATGTAAATGTAGGAATATGCATATGTAGATACTATATGCACATATAAAACATATGGATATAGATTAGAAACATATATTCAAAAGCTAGTAATATGAGAAAGATATCACTCAGGTGTTTTTTTAAAGTTGGCCTTTTTTTCAATTCCATAGGCTCATGGTTCTTAGAATATTTTTCAGCTAGCAGTCCTGTGTAGCCAAACTAGAATCCAATTTACCTATCACTAGAGGTACAGTCAACTTTAAATCACAAGGAGAGATATCAGATAAGCCAGTAATTTTTGGCCAAGTGGTTTCATTAGACCATTTGGGATCTGGTTTGCTCTAGTGTTCTTAGACACTGTGATAATATCTAATCAGTCCTTACAAAGAGTGTACTTCAGCTATTTGTCAGTCTGGATCACATGATATATGGGGGATATATTAGGGCAACATCATTCTGTTTAATGAATCAAACAAGGTTTTATTACAGAAATAGCTACATATCCCAAATATCTCTTGGTGGTTAGTAGCTTTAAACTAAATCCAATTAAAGTGAATTCTTCATTACCCACACCAATGAAGGGATCAATGATATGTATATTCTAAAGTCATAGATATTTTCTGCAGAATGTTCTATGTGTTTTTTATTTTCTTTGCAATAAATTTGCATTACTAATGTAATTTACATTACATTATTTTCTTTATAGATAGATATTATAGACAGGATATTTATTAAGGATTTACTATGTGCCAGATAATGCTGTCCCTTTTAAATGCTAAGCATAAGAAAACAAGAGATTTCTTGCCTTATGGAGTTATGTATTCAAATAGTTGAAGGTAAAACATAAAGGAGAATAGAAAAGTGGAGAGATCAAGCCAACAAGAGAGTAAACAGAAGATAAAGCATCAGAGCTGGGGCTCCATAAGATATAGTGATCCTAGTCAGGGACCTCCTCAATCTTTGAGGATCTTTAAGAGTATAGACATCAGGGGCAACTAGGTGGTACAGTGGATAAAGCACCAGCTCTAGATTCAGGAGTACCTGAGTTCATATCTGGCCTCAGACACTTGACAATTACTAGCTGTGTGACCCTGGGCAAGTCACTTAACCCTCATTGCCCTAAAAAAAAAGAGTGTAGTCAACCCTGGGCAAAGCAGTTGGTAGAGATGTGGAGAAGATGTAAGAGTGAGCATGATATTAAATTGGAATTTTAAAAAATAATTTCAATTCATTGAGACTTCAATGTTAATGTTAAGGCATAATTCAATGGTAGAGAAAATAACTTTTTCTTAGAAACTATGACAAGGATAATCCAAAAAAGGAATCATTTTGAAAAATTGAATATTGAGAGTTATATTAATTTCATCCTGTAATATATTCAGAATCTCACTCATGCCCAGTTTACATCGAAATCCTTCAATGCCTTTCCACCTTACAAAATTCTTGTTCATACTTTTCTATAATTCCTTTTACAGAAAAAAATATCTGTAGGGCCGCCATCTCTTACTTTTCACTCTCACTATGTGACCAGCCCACTATCCATTCTAGCCATCCATACTTGCCCTTGGTAATATTTATATGATAACTCTTTTGAGCAAGACATTATTGATAACATGCTCCAGATTACTTAGAAACATTATGAGCCTTTGTAGGTCCCCTTGGATCACATACCATTTTGATCCTTCTAAGGTCATATTTTTTCCATGATTCATAGTCATTATTTGGAGAAAAGTGGTATTAAAATTTTGGGGAGTGGGAAGGAATAATTATTTGAAATCATTAAAAATATTTTACATGCATTCCAGCCTTGTCTTATATATGTGTGTATATGAGTACTGATTAGGTATACATGTATGTATATGTATTATGTCTCCTAAGGTTTATAAGTACACACACATATACAAATTAACACAAATGTATTATAATAATAGGCTGTCTATTGAATTTAATATCACAATTTGAGCAATAGGAATTTTTTATCCACTTTGGCTTTCCCTTTTAGATGACTAAGGTGATCTCCTTTAAATGAATTCCTAAATAGTACTTTTGGGAAACCATAATAAATATTATTTTTTTCATTTTTGGTTATCATGATGACATTAGGTAATCCTGAGGACTATACTAGGGGAATTTGTATGGAACAATGGGACCAAAATATTTCTATACATAATTGTGTTGATGTTGGAAAATGTTACAGCATTCATATATTTCTTTACAGACTTAGTGCCAAAATAGGGCATAATCTGTAGTGGGTTGCAACTAACTGTGGAAGGAGGCATTCATTTTTGCAGGAAAAATTGGCAAGTCCTTGCACTTTAATCAATAAACTTTATAGTAACACATTCAGAAATGGGTTAGATATTGCCAGAGCTAGAGATTTTAGAGATGCAGGCATAGACTCATACTTGAAATAAGCCCATTATTTATTATTATTTTTTTTTTACTTTCCAAAGTTACTAGGGTAGTGCAGGGCACATTTTTGTTTCCTGTTCCCTCAAGTAAGGGAGGGAAGAGGGTAGAAACCTTCCATTTGATAAAACAGGCAAAATGAAACACAAATAAGGCTTTTAAAAAGTCCTTCTTTTTGCTTTGTGTTCCAGAATTTTATTTTGTGTATTTTTTCTCATTACCATATTGATTTTTGAGAAAATTATCCTTCACAATTTGCAATGTACCCACATACCTTGGTGAAGAGGACAATCAGTAATCGTTTCTAAGTATTTTTGCTATCTTCTAAGACAGGATATTATAAAGGCAAATGATTATAATCATTATCATTATCTATGCTTGATTTAACTTATGTGGAAAATAATTTTATAAATCCATAGTGTCTCAGGGTATTAAGCAAATTCTTACAAATCAAGCCACAGAAAAACCTTTTTCACTCCTAGAGAAAAGAGGAAAACCTAATGCAACCGTAGATTGTGTTTTTACTGCTGCTATATTTGACTACTTAGTTAATCCTTCCTTAATAAAGACAGAAATCAGATTTCTTCTACAAGCAAAGAATCCAATGAAAACTGTCAATTACAGGTAGGTCTTACTTATTAATATGTAAGATGTACTGTGGGACAGCTGTGTGTGATTTGGATTTTTAAAAGTAAAATATTTTAAATACACTAAGGTCACTGGATATATAAATGATCTCATGGTTATTCTTTTTAAGGCAAATCATCATTTGATAAAATAATACATTTTTCTTAAAAGTTTTTTTGTACTAGGTTTTCTTAAACCTAGGCAATCTATGAAAATTAATTACTTTATTCAATAAGCATTTATTAAGCCCTTAATATGTATTCAGTATTTGGCTACATCTCAGCATACAAAGTTAAAATTGAAAGACCCCTTTCCTCAATAAACCTCTATTCTGGTGCTGGTGCAGGCAGTATTGTAATAAATTTAAAAACAAAATATATAAAAATGAATGCAATATCATTTTGGAAGAGGGCAATGAGTTTGGTGAGGGAAAGAGATACTATAGGAAAGCCATCTAGGGGTCAGAGGCTCTAAGTTGTAAGGGTGCTGGTGGTCTATTTTGGGTCTCAGGAATGTATATCATTGACGTTATCAATTTCCTACCACCATGTCTTACCAAAATGTTTAATGAGCCTCTCTTCTATTTTGGAAACATGAGGTCATCAGGCTTTGAATCCATACACTAAATGAGGGAATCACTGATTAGCACCCAAGAGCCTGGATGAAAAGAATTCATTTTTCATTACTTTAAAAAGGGAAAGAATGCTAACAACTTTGTGGCCTTGGAAAATTATTTCTTTTCAGAAAATGAGAGCATGATGATTTAACTTTCCCAAGGTTTTTGTTTTGGTTTGTTTTGTTTTTTTTTTTCTCCTGATGGCATGTGTTTATAGTGACTAAATTGTACGCAAATACCTCAGTAAAAGAGCCAATCAGAAATCTTTTCCAAGCATTTTTGGTATTTTCAAAGGCAGGATTTATTTAATATTCAAGTGTTTTGTCAGATTTTATTGTAGAACCCACTGTGCTCTGGGAGATTTTCATTCACACAATTAAGAGTTCTTTTTTTTTTCCTCTTCAAATATACCTCATTCTATCAAGGACTCAGCTACCCATAATTCTTTAACAGGATAACAGACTTGAAAATGTGGGAACTTTTAACTTTAGCAATAGCTTGTTTTGACATTATGGAGTGAATAAATCACACAATGCAGATTTTGCTTTGAAAAAGGGGTGAATTAAAAAAGAAAATAAAATAACCAAAATTAAAAAAAACAAATATGGTGAATTGATAAATAGAAAATAAATAAGGCAATTTATCAGAATTTACCCTACAGTTATATTCTAGTAAATCCAAAAGTTTTAAAAAGATGATTATTATCCATAAAAGAGAAAGAAAAAATAAAGGAACATGAAACAGAGGTACTAAATAACCCAAGTTTAGAAAGTAACATTGAGAAAGCCATTAAAGTGAATCAAATTAAAACGAAAAAAACATAGTCCAGAAAATGTAAGGATACATTCTATCAATTAGAAAACAATTAATATCTATGTTAAACAAACCATTGACAAAAATTGAGAGAGAACACTATCAAATTTTTTATGAGACAAAAATGATACTAATTTCCAATTGAGAGGAAGAAAACTATAATTCAATATTACTAATGAATATTGACAAAAACTTTTTGTAAAGTGTTTTTTTCCCATTACATGTAAAGATAGTTCTCAACTTTTGTTTATACAAGCTTTTCAATTTCAGATTTTCTCCCTCCCTCCCCTCCCTCCCCTCTTCCTTAGACAGCAGGTAATCTGATATAGGTTATATACACATTTATACATAATAACACTAAACATATTTCTGCATTAGTCATTTTATGAGAAAAATCTGAGCAATGACAAAAAACCCCAAAATAGAAAAAACCAACAGCATCAAAAACAAAAGAAATAGTATGGTTCATTCAGCATCTATAGTCCACAGTTCTTTTTTTTTTTTTTGCTGGATTTGGAGATCCTCTTCTATCATGAGTTCCCTGGAATTCTTCTGTGTCATTGCATTGGTAAGAAGAATATAGTCCATTACAGTAGATCAACACACAATGTTGATGATACTGTGTACAATGTTCTTCTGGTTCTGCTCATCTCACTCATCATCAGCCCACGCAAGACCCTCCAGGTTTCTCTGAACTCCTCCTGCTCATCAGTTCTTACAGCACAATAGTATTGCATTGCATTCATATACCACAACTTGTCCAGCCATTCCCCAATTGATGGGCATCTCCTCAACTTCCAATTCATTGCCACCATGTACAGAGCAGCTATAAATATTTTTGTACATGTGGGTCCCTCTCCTGTTTCCATGATCTCTTTGGGAAAAAAGACCCAAAAGTGGTATTGCTGGGTAAAAGGGTATGGAAAGCTTTATCGCCCTTTGGGCATAATTCTAAATTGCTCTCCAGAATGGTTGGATCAGTTCACAGCTCCACCAACAATGCATTAGTGTTCCAATTTGTCCACAGCTTCTCCAACATTTATTATTTTCCTTTTTTGTAATTTTAGCCAATCTGACAGCTGTCAGGTGGTACCTCAGAGTTGTTTTAATTTGCATCTCTTTAATCATTAGAGATTTAGAGGATTTTTTCATATGGGAATTGATAGCTTTGGTTTCTTCATCAGAAAACTACCTGTTCATATCCTTTGACCATTTCTCAATTGGAGAATGACTTGGATTCTTATAAATTTGATTGTGTTCCATATATATATTAGAAATGAGGCCTTTATCAGAAGTACTGGCCATAAAAATTGTTTCCCAGCTTTCTGCCTCCCTTCTAATTTTGGATGCATTGTTTCTGTTTGTACAAAAAATTTTCAATTTAATGTAATCAAAATCATCCATTTTGCATTTTATAATATTCTCTATCTCTTGTTTAGTCATAAACTGTTTTCCTCTCCAAAGATCTGATGGGTAAACTATTCCTTTCTCTCCTAATTTAGCTATGGTATCACCTCTTATGTCTAAATCATGTATCCATTTTGACCTTATTTTAGTATAAGGTGTAAGATGTTGGTCTATGCCTAATTTCTGCCATACTATCTTCCAGTTTTTCCAGCAATTTTTGTCAAATACTGAGTTCCTATCCCAGAAGCTGTAGTCTTTGGGTTTATCAAACACTACATTACTAGTGTCATTTACTACTGTGTTTCCTGTGCCTAGCCTATTCCATTGTTCCTCCACTCTATTTCTTAGCTAGTACCAGATATTTTTGATGACTGCCAATTTATAGTAAAGCTCCAGGTTTGATAACCGCTAACCCACCTTCCTGTGAATTTTTTTTTCATTATTTCCCCGGATATTCTTGATTTTTTTTCCAGATGAATTTTGTTATTATTTTTTCTAGCTCTGTAAAATAATTTTAGGTAGTCTGATTGGTATGGCACTAAATAAATAAATTAATTTAGGTAGTATTGTCATTTTTACTATATTGGTTCTGCCTATCCATGAGCAATTGATATATTTCCAATTATTTAGATATGATTTGATTTGTGTGAAGAGTGTTTCATAGTTGTGTTCATAGAGTTCCTGGGTTTGTCTTGGCAAGTAGACTCCCAAGTATTTTATATTATCTACCATTACTTTAAATGGAATTTCTCTTTCTATCTCTTGCTGCTGGACTTTGTTGATCATGTATAGAAATGCTGATGATTTGACAAAATCTTTTAAATAAAATATAGCAATAAGCCTTTAGCTAAATACTCTCTTAATGTTTCTTTATAACACAGATTTAACAATGGTCAATATAATGAAATCAATTAACACAATAATAAAATTAGAAACAAAAACAACCAAAGTCACATGATTGTGACAGAACTAGATTTTCACAAAGCACAATAACTCACTTACACTAAAAATACAGATGTACATTTATTCATCAACATAACAATTAAATATGTATTCATGACTTTGGAGAAATTTTAGTCTTAAATCAAATAAGCTGATCTTCGGTTGCAGTTAATACTTTTATTACTGATTTTGTTCAGAAACAAAATGCAATTGAGGAAAAAAACTTGAAAAAAATAACTGTTTGGGCATGCTTTGCTTTGATAAAACTCAATATAGGAAAAATACATGAAAATATTACATTGGGGAGGCACTAATTGAATTACTGAATGATTCTTCTTTGCAATGGAAATTGAACTTTAATACAAAAAACTTAACAAGCATTTTCATGAGATCATAGTAGTGTCCAGCAAGGTCCATAAGAAGAGATGCCATTCTGAGAAAGTCACTAACCTCTAAATCTTATGGCTACACAAAGACATTATGTTTGCTTTCCAATTTTGTATTCCTTCCACTATTCAAATCAGTGCTATAATCAATCATCCTGACATTTCACTTTTATTCCTGTTTCATACTTCATTATCAGCTGGCCCTAAACTATTGAAACTAAAAAGGTCCATTAGCCATATCCTTGAATGCCCAACTCTGTCCATTGATACTTGTTCCATGGCCAGTTGAAAACATCTTCCTATTCCAATGTCAAAAAGTTGGGGTCAGTTTTGCACCATATGGAGTTGCAAAAGTTATCTATCCTCATCTTCACAAAAAGTCATTTCTTTAAGGCACTTACATTGTCCCTAAGTAACCTGCCCCATGAGAACTTTTGCTGTAGCTTCAATATGGACTCCCTGGATATGCTATAAAGCATCTGGAATGCCATAAGTTGTTGTTGCTGTTGTTTTTCTACTTCATCACCTAACTATATAATTAAGAAGTGGGGTGCCAACTAGTCTGTCCATTTGAAAACTCTGTACAATTTTCATATATCATAGTTATAAGATCAATCAGTTTTTTTTTCTTTGTTTGCTTGTTGTTTTTTTTTTTTTTTTGCAGGGCAATAAGGATTAAGTGACTTGCCCAGGGTCACAGCTAGTAAGTGGTAAGTGTCTGAGGCTGGGAAGTCTATCTCTTTTCATTTAAAAGATGGTAGTTTGAAGGCCTTTAAAGATTTGTCCAAGGTCACAGAGTCAGTAAATGACTGAGTCGCGGTACAAATGTCAGTCTTCTGACTCTCAATCCAATACTATTTCCACACTGCCCCAGTGCCCTGAATCCTACCAGTAAGACCAAGAGGGGTTGCCTGCATTGCCTTTAGCAAGGCAGATCTACAGACAGAATACATACATAGCAAGTGCTTAATAAATGCTCATTGGTTGAGTGGTAATTGATATAAATGAGGATGTTAATTCAAATTTCCCAATAAATGTAACAAATATAAGCATACATGTTGTGTTATATTTGTGGTGTGTGTGTGTGTGTGTGTGTGTGTGTGTGAGAGAGAGAGAGAGAGAGAGAGAGAGAGAGAGAGAGAGAGAGAGAGAGAGAGAGAGAGAGAGAGAGAGAGATTTCTGCTACCTTGTTCTTCAAGAAAGCTACCACCTTTGTCCACCAGTGTTCAGGGGTTGTTATAGGAGATGGTAAAAATTTAGACAAAATTTTAAAAGCTGGTTTTACATCTGGTAATTATACACTGGTTTATTGGATCAAATACAAAAGTCATGCGAATGCTGGGTATTGCATTTGGTAATGTGTTTTGTACATTTTATTCACCTTTAAAAGCACATATCTGGGCATGTCACTTTTAAATAAGCTCAGTGGGCTTTATAAACATTACTGCACCACTGTACCAAGCTGCCAAATGAGTATTTTGACAATTTAACTACAATACATCTGGTCATGAATCTAAAAGTACTTAAAGACACACACACACACACACACACACACACATGCACATGCACTCACCCCATGGGTCTGGTGCCTTTATTGGTATGGACCAGGTAGAAGCATTTGTATGAGGGACTGGTTTGATTATCAACAGTTATTTCCCTGCATTTTTCCTTGTGTATAGTACCATGGAGTGCATTAAAATTCACAACCTTGCACTAGGGCATATTACTGTAACCCAAGATAACAAAGCTTCATATATAAAGAGAGCCAAAAGGTCCTTATTAAAGGATCATTCCTGAACTGCCTACAAAGAAAAACCACCATTGGCTCTGAAGAAGCTCTAGGGTTAGGGACTGACTGGAGGAAAGAGAATTCTTTGTGTATTGCCAAAGGCTCAGCTGTTGAAGTGATCTCTTTCACTGGGGAGAATTGGATCTGCCAGAATAACTGGCAAATGGTGGCAGTATGTTTTGTTTGTTTTGTTTTGTTTTTGTTTTTGTGTTTTTAATGGAACAATTGTTAGAAATGTGCTGCCTTTTTTAAGTGTTTTGATACAAATCCTGCTTTGAAATTTGATATCGTAAAACTGGCTCTTTCCTAAATTGTTGAATCTTCATGTTTTCTTTCTCCATATTTCTTTTAGTCAAGAGAGGATGACTGGGCTCATTGTCACTCTGACTTAAGTAAATGGTTCCTTGGCTTGCCACAGATTGGCACCTGAAGACCATCAGTGACCACTTCATAGAATCATCCCCATAGGTAAGAGAAATCTTATTGATCACTGAGTCCAATCAGTACTGTCAGTGGGAATCATCTCTGTGCTGGTTACTAGACTGGCTCATTGTTTTGACCAGACACTTTCCTAAACACAATCTACTATTCCATGATATTTTCTCACATTTCTCTTTCTTCTTTCTCTATAGATATTTCAATCCTTTGATGTATCAAAGAGAAGTAGAAAAGTTGATGGAAATTTTTGAAAAGTTAATTTCTTAAAGATTCAGACTTTGCAGAATCTCAGAAAAGTAGCTGGACTTCAGACTTCAGTGAGAAATTTGCCTTTGGTGCCAGTCATAGAAGACTTTTGATAATGGCCAATAAGCATCAGTCTTAATCTTTTTGGTCTCTCCCTTTTTTTTTTTTTTAGGGAGAGTAGAGTTGAATTAAAGAAAATGAAAGCTGGAAGAAAACGAAGAGGTCATCTAATGTAAACCTTAATTCTATGAGCAAACTGATGCTCAGATAAGTGAAGTCATTTGGTCAAGGACACTCATTGTTTTATCATGAGGGCTAGAAACTACAGTTAAGTCCTTGATTTGTGTGAATAATGAGTCCTCAAAAGTGGTCATATTATTTGAATTCACATTGCTTATTTCCACTGGACCAGAAACAATTACCAACTAAAACATATAACATTGAATAGTGTGAATAAAAGAATGGGACTATTTCACAGGATCCAACAGTCACACTAATAAAGACCAGTCTGTACTATCCAGGTCTCCTCATTCCTATTCTTTAGTTCTGTCTATTATATTATGCTAGTTTATCACACAACCAGAGCATTATAGATATAGGGCTAGAAGAGTTGTTAGAAGCTATCTACATCAACCTCTCCATTTTCCAGATAGGGAAACAAGCTCAGGAATGTGAGGTGACTTGGTCAATGTCACAAAAAGTAAGATTCAAACCTAGATATTTTGATTTCAAAGCTTGTATGCTTTTCACTGCAAAGCATCGTGCTTGTGTAGAATTGATTAATAGCAAGTAAAGTTGCTTATAAATACTCTCAGCTGTGTTGAAAGACATACCAGGATCAAGTATCTGGGATCCCTTTGATTACATTAGCAATGCATGTTGGGTAAATGCATATATAGGCCTCATTCTATAGCCTCTACAAAGTAGAGGAGTATGGGGAGGGCAGCTATTGCTGTCATTGGCCAGCCTTGGAATCTGCATGGCTCAATAAGGCAGATGGATACAGATGTCTTTAGACATTCAGGTCTGCTATGATGGAATCCCAGAAAGGTTGAGGTGAAGAAATACTTTTGAATAGAAAAAAACCTTGTATAACTAAAATATTGGATTAATCTCATAAGATGAAATTTCACAGAGATAAATATACTTACACTAATGTTAAAAAAAACAAATAAACAAACAAAAAACAATTCCAGCTTTACAAATATAAAACTTTGTTGTTAGACATAGATAGCAAGGATTCTACCTGGACACATAGATAAAAACCAGAAGCAATGAATCTTTGAAAAGAGGGAAATTTGGGATTTATATTGAAGAAAAAATAACAAAAGGCCCATCATGAAGAGGAACTGGCTACATTGGGAGGCAGTGGGGTTTCCCTCATTAGAGCTCTTCATGCAGAGGCTGAATGATTACTCATCTAATATATTTTAGCAGGAATTTCTTTTCGAACATGGATCAGATTATATGATTATATGAGGTACTTTGTGCCTCTGAAATTCTAAAACTCTGGACCATTTGAGACTCCACAGTGAGTCCCAGAATCACTTCCATATATATTCACCATCACCACTCCAGTTTAATACTTTGAATTAGGAACTACCTAACATAAAGGGACATCATCTGGAATGGCTATAAACATCCTAGTATAATGCTTGATGACCTAATCAAGAGAAGATAAAGCTTGTAGAATAGACACAGAGTTTCAGAACTATGGGTCAGGGTCATTTGCAGTCTGATGTCAGTCAATGGAACTAGTGTCAACTTTTGTAGTGTAATTTAAGGTGTTGAAATTTGAGGCATTACTGATCACAGTGAAAACAGAAATAGGGCAAAATACAACTTGGGGCCATCATTTGGATAATACTTTTTAAAAATCTGGTTACATGAGTAAATTATTCTTCCTTATCAGTATAGCTCATGCAACTCTTATGTCTTAGTAGACTGTACTTAATGAATTGTAGAGAGACAGGACTACGTGGTATTGCAAAGGAAAAAGACTTTAAGGTCTCCTTCTCTATATATACACACATATACATATACACACACACATATATATACATATATGTATGTATGTATATGTATATATGCATGTATGTGTGTATATATATAAAGAATGTGTTAAGAATTCAGATATCTTAAAAACTACTGTGATTTAAGACTTTATTAATATAATCATAAGTAAAAATAAGCATAAATATAAGCAAAAATAAAAATCCACCAACTGGTGATCAATCATCTGGTACACATCCTGTCTAAAGATAGCTAGATTGGTACTCAGATAGAAGACCCAAAGCTCATTGTCCTACCTCTTCTTGAAGCTTTAACTGCTTGGCCTGATCTACCACAGTTTGAAATCTGTAGGCATAGACTACATAAATTATTTTGGATAATCTAAGTTCTTCTCAATTTCCTGATGGATCTAGAGAGGGAATTTTGAGTTAGTTTTAATCAAGTTAGTTACTTTTGAAAAAAAAATTCTCCTTTCAATTTGATGACAATACATGGTATGAACCTCTGGAGATATCTGAGAGCTACTTCCCCATGAGAGGATGGACATACTGGCACCTTGCTGAGAGGACATAGGAAACTACTAATGAGTAGTTGACTAGGACTCAGAAGGATTGTTTTTGTTGTTGTTGTTGTTGTTAAAGAAGTTACTCCCTCCCATGGTGACCTGCGGGACCACCTTAAAATACTTTTGGAATGTCAGCTACATTTTTAGACTTCTTTTTCACCTTTCCCAGTTGAGAATCAGAAGAGATGGACTTTTCTTAGCTCAAGATATATGAACATTTGAAACATTGAGAGCTATCCTGGCTATAGATGAAGAGTAACATCCTTAAAGATAACTCCAAATTTGAGAATTTGAGAATTTCTTTGGGTAAGAGTTTAGAGATTTGACCATCTAGAGAGAGATAGGGAATTTCTTGAAAGATCATTCACATAGTTCTTGAATAGCATCTTATTTGGAGTGCAAAGCCAATGAATTATTCAAATGGTGGCAGGGACTGTTTATTTATTAGCTTCAAAGTATATTTAGTTCCTGAAGGAATCCAAATTATGTTGTTCTTCAGTAATTTTTCAGTTGTATGCAACTTTGTGTGACCTCATTTGGGTTTTTTATGCTAAAGATACTGGAATAGAGGCAGTTAGGTGGTGCAGTGGATAGAACACTGGCCCTAGATTCAGGAGGACCTGAGTTCAAATCCAACCTCAGACACTTGACACTTGTTAGCTGTGTGACCCTGGACAAGACACTTAACCCTCATTGCCCCACAAAGAAATTTTTCTTAAAAAAGATACTGGAGGGGCAGCCAGGTGGCACAGTGGATAGAGCATCAGTCTTGGATTCAGGAAGACCTGAGTTCAAATTTGGCCTCAGACACATAACACTTACTAGCTGTGTGAACCTGGGCAAGTCACTTAACCCCAATTGCCTCACCAAAAATAAAAGATATTGGAATGGTTTACCATTTCCTTTTCCAACTCATTCTACAAATGAGGAAACTGAGGCAAACAGAGTTAGTGACTTGCCCAGGGTCACATAGCTCGGAAATGTCTGAGGCTATATTTGAACTCAGAAAAATGAGTCTTCCTGACTCTGAGTCAGGAACTCTATTCACTTGGCCACCAAGTTGCCCAAAATATAAAGTATCATTATGACTCTGCTATTATGTAGGACCCTAAACCAATTTACACACAAATCAAAACATCACTCTTTGGAAAAGGGCAAACAAGACCAACAACACCAACAGTAGGACCTCTAAGAGATTGACCAGCATGTCATTGACTTACCAGACAACAAAGCCAATTGCAGTTTCCTTCTGAAAGGCATCTATGGACTTTACTTAAGGTATTATAATGTAATGAATATGATGCAGGCCTAGGAGGTACAAAGATTCATAATGACTATATGACACAATTAAACACTCAAACTCCTCATGACCTAATCAAGTCTTTCAGACTATAAGATGTGAAAGAATTGCTGATCAGAAATTGATAACAAAATTTTTCTTACCAGGAGACTCCTGTGTCAATAAGATCACAAGTTTTTGTTGTTATTGTTTTGAAACTTTTCTGCAGCTCTTTATGGAACCTTTTGAATTCTTTTTTACCTCCATTTTCTCTGGGGTAAAATAAGGCCTGCTTTATTCATTTTCAATGCTATGTTTAGTAGGGAGAGAGGACTAGATGGTAGTTAGAAAAAAAGATTTCAAGGTCAATATAAATCAGGAATATCCTAAGAATTCTGAGCCCCTAAAAAATAATTGTGATCTAAGACTGTGTTCATATAAGCATAGTATTCTGAATGAGACATGTGATGGGACCACCTTGTTCTGGCTGGACCACATTAGGAGGAGGGTGTTCATTTCTGGCCACAATATAGAGCTGGATGACTGAAATGATGAGAAAATTAAAACATCGCCTTTGAGGATCATTTGGAGGAAGAAAGAATATTTAGCCTAGAGAAGATTGGGGTGTGTTTTTGAGTAGGGGGAGAGAAGGAAGGAAACTTCAGGAAGCCTCACTGTTCTGCTTAAAAATAGCTCTCATTTTGTCCGTATGAGATCCTTGTCAGTTAGTCAGAACCTTGTTAAATGGTCATCAGCTATGGCCCACATTTGTCATTTGATTCATTAAACAATAATAACAACAACAACCACAATTTCCAGTGGACACCATCTAGCTATAACCCTGTTAAATCTAGCAGTTATTCAACCACTTGTACAATATCCTTGAAACTAGAAACTGTCTTGTTCGATTGTATGAGATATGCCAAAAATCAACTTTTTGAGACAATCAGAAACTAACTATGCAGAAATCCATTCAAGGGAGAAACACAGACCATGGGAAATGCTTACCTCAAACCAAGAGAAACACAGAACGAACAGGGTAAGTTTAAAATATCTGTAAACATTGTTAATGCAAGAGGAATGGGAGCGAGAAGAGGAAGAGAAGACATTAGATTAAAGTTTGTGCTTGCCTCCCATTAACTCTAAGATAAACCAGAAGGTAACAGATAGGTCTGATAGCCCCTTTGTCCTTGGGACCTCTGTTCCACTGAAAACTCAAAGTTAGGTTTATATTACCTCCCTATCACTATAGGGAGGTTCAGCAGTTTGTCAATTTCTTAAATGAATCAATATTTCTGGTTTATCTGAAGATTCTCACACTGTTTTCTCCCCTAGGTCAATGAAATAGTTGCCTTCACCATTGGGTGATAAATCTGAACTCTAATCCATAAGATTGGCCTGGTAAGATAGCTACCGAACTGGAGCAGATGATATTAACCTGAGTGAGTTTTTTAATCTAGCTGAACTAAGTGCTTCCAAAGCCAGCCTCCAAAAGGAATTTCAAAAATGCAAATAAGCCCTCGTGAAAATCCTTGTGAAGTGACCACTTGATAGTCTGAACAAACAACCCTGTGATTTGAAGCCGATATCCTGGATACACGTCAAATTAACCAGGTAATTGCTGTAGTCAGAGTTTCTCCTAAATAGAAAATTGCTATTTGCTCTTTCCTGAGTTCCTTCTGTGTTTAATTGGCCTCCTGTAATGAGGTTGGCTTGGTAGTTCTTTCATTAAAAATCCCAATATAGTGATTACCTTTTCTTTTTTCCTAAAGGAGTGGGGCCTGAAGCTGTTAAGTCAGCTACTACAGCAGTTGGTTCGACATCACAAAGTAACCAGATGAGGAAAAGCAGCTTCTCACGGCTGTTAATTTTTCACATATAATAAACTAGAGACTTTTTAAAGGATAAAAGAAACTACTCTGTCTGGCCCCTGGCATTGGGTCCATGAACTTAAATTCAGAAGCCTGATGCTGCTTGCTATTTGTCAAGTCACTTAACACCTATGTTTCTAAGTTCCTCACATCCCAAGAACAAAGCATTAGAACTGGAAATCCCTGCCCTCAAGGACCTGATAATCTATCAAGACTTGTACATAATCAAATACATGCAAAATATGTATAACGGATGGGAGGGAGAAAAGGCATCTTTTGGTGACTAAAAAAATATAAATTTATACATACACCCATACATACATGAATCCATAGTATATATATGGGGAGTTATGTAGCTGTAGCTGAACTTCAGCAAAATCACATTGGTAGCTTTAAAAAAATACTTATTTTAAATTTATGGAATAAAACAAGCATTTCCTTATTATAGTATGATAAAAAAGATGATTGGACATGAAACTGCAGATGTATTATGTACAATTTGCTATTCCCTTAAAATATATAATAAAGTTACCTTGTAAATTTAATTTTTCCTTTTTTGATCCCCTTTTTTTTTTCTTCCCTGAAAAGCATAGGTAACTTTTTATAAGATTGATTAGAGATGGGAAATAGGGGAATTTGAAACAGAAGGACTAATGAGGTCCAATGGTGTGATTAGGACATGAACTAGGGAGGTAAATAAAGAGAAGGGGATGGATCTTAAAGATGGTGTGGAATTAGAAGTAACAAGATTTTGCAAATGATTGTATACATGGTTTGAGAGAGAGAGTGAAGAGTCAAGGGCAATACCAAGCTTCTATACCTGGCTGACTGGAAGGATATGTCATTAAATCATATTTTCTACATGAATTAATGACAAGGATGCTAGGTAAAGTACACAGATTGCTTTGAGCAACTCAAGTTTGTGGTGCTTATTTTTCAGAACACTATAGGTGTTGGATTTAAATTAGACTATGAATAGTTTAGGGAAGTTTCTAGGAAGTCGCTATAAAGTAATTTTCTTCCAGCATTGTCAGCACAGAGACTGGAAAATAAGAAGTTAATAAATGCCGATTGATGAATTAACAATAATTATGATGGCACTTTATGAAAAGAATTACATATATATGGGTGTATATAAATACATATATACATATATATTAGCCTCATAACACAGTGAAATAGATATTAGAATTATCTCTGGAATATCATATTCCATGCCCTCTGAGCCTTTAATGTAGAAGCTGCTAAATCTTCTGCTATTCTGACTGGGACTCCCCACTACTTGAATTGTTTCTTTTTGGCAGCTTTCAATATTTTCTCCTTGACCTGTGAGCTCTGGAATTTAGCTATAATATTCCTCGAAGTTTTCATTTTGGTATCTCTTTAAGGAGGTGATTGGTGGATTCTTCCAATTTCTATTTTACCTTCTACTTCTAGAATATCAGGGTAATTTTCCCTGACAATTTCCTGGTTGATGATCTCTAAGCTATTTCCTTGATGATGGTTTTCAGGTAGTCCAATAATTTTCAAATTATCCCTCCTGGATCTATTTTCTACGTCAGCTGTTTTTCCAAGGAGGTATTTCATATTGCAAGCTATTTTTTTATTCATTTGGATTTGTTTTATTGTGTATTGATTTCTCATAAAGTCATTGGCTTCTATTTTCTCAATCCTAATTTTTAAGCAATGTTTTGTTGTGTGTGTGTGTGTGTGTGTGTGTGTGTGTGTGTGTGTGTGTGTTTCCAGGCCATGGGTATTAAGTGACTTGCCTAGAGTCACACAGGTAGTGTCAAGTATCTGTGTTCAGATTTGAACTCAGGTCCTCTGGAATCCAGGGCAAGTGCTTTATCCACTGTACCACCTAGCTGCCCCCAGCAATGATTTACTTCAGAGAACTTTTGTGCCTCCTTTTGCATTTGGCCAATTTGACTTTTCAAGCTGTTGACTTTTTTCTTGATCCTCCTGCTTCACTCTAATTTCTCTTTAAATTTTTTCTTCTACCTTTCTTACTTTATCTTCAAAGTCCTTTTGAGAGCTTCTATGGCCTGAGAGCAATTCATACTTTTTCTTGGAAGCTTTGGATGTAGGAACTCTGATGTTGCTATCCTCTTCTGAGGGTGCACCTCTATCTTCCTTGTCACTAAAAAAACAAACAAAAACAAAAACAAAACCTTTCTATGGTCCTCACCTTTCTCTGTCTGCTCATCTTGCCTATCTTTTACTTGACTTTTAACTCCTTAAAGTGGGGCACTGTGTCCAGGCTGCACTCCCCCAAGCTTTAAGGGGTCCCAGGTAATATGATTTAAGTAGAAGCAGGTTCTTCACTCACCTGGCCTGTTCCCTGGTCCATAGATAACCCCAGCTCAACTTGCTAATTAACTAGACAGCAAAACTGTGTGTGCTGTAGTTGCTAGCTTGGACAAGCCTACACCACTCTCCTACCTGGGCCACCTGCACTCAAGCCTACTTCCTGGTTCCTAGCACTAGGGAATCACCTAAATTCCACCTAAGTGTCAGCAGAGATCTCTGTAATCTTCCCCCGGGCCAACCCCTCAGCCCTCTCACCAGACCATGAGCTTAGTTCCAGACAACACTGGTGCTGCAACTGATTCAGTGGCTCTGGGTGTGTCTCTTTCCCTGGCTTGGTCTGTTTGGGATTGGATCTGTGTCAGCCTAACTGTGGGGTTAGGCTCCACTTCTGCCTCAGCACAGCAACCCCCTCCTGCCGACTGTCTAAGCTGTCTTTGGCTGGAAAATTATCTCAACCCACGCTTTTGTGGGTTTTGCTGCTCCAGTAATTGTCCTATGACATTATTTTAGGTTGTTTTGGAGTGATTATGTAGTGAGTTATGAGAGCTTACTGTCTTTTCTCTGCTATCTTGGCTCTACCTCAGAAAATTCCATAGATTTAATATTTAAGAGAACTTAAAGGCCATCTAATTTCATCAGTCTCTTGATAAAGAAACTGAGGATCATAGAGACTGAGTGACTCATAGCATCCCTCAAGTATTAAATGATAGAGTCGTGTCCCATAAGAGTTGTTGGGGATGTCTTTAGAGGGAACAGCCATTTCTGACCTACTCCACCATCTTCCCTGAACTGAAAATAAAATAATTTTTTAAAAATTGTAAAAATATATATATATATATTTTTAGTGAGGCAATTGGGGTTAAGTGACTTGCCCAGGGTCACACAGCTAGTAAGTGTTAAGTGTCTGAGGCCGGATTTGAACTCAGGTACTCCTGACTCCAGGGCCAGTGCTCTATCCACTGTGCCATCTAGCTGCCCCATAAAAATAATTTTTAAAAAAGGAATGGTAAAAGAATGGTGAGAAAGAAATTCATTGACAGATTGAAGAATCTATTGAAAATGGGGCTTGTTTTAATGGATACTTCATTTTGTATTATTTTTCAGATTCCTATCACAGGAAGACAAAGTGAATACATACAATCACATTTACTCTTTTAATTATTTATATCAATTATCAGAAAGCCTATGGCAATGGTATGCTACAGTTCTTGTTCAGTTCTGTTCAGTAGCTATCTGAATGGAACATTGGGTGGGTGACCTTTATCTTAGCAATCTTTTACAGGTTTCTGTTTGACAGAACTCAGAATAAATCTGCAGTAGTTCTATTCTTGTCCTGTGTTCCCCCAGAGATGGCAAAACAACAGAATTATTAACTGAAACATAAGGTTCAGGTGTTTGGTGATATGGGGGGGGGGGAGATCAGGAGAAGGAACAGTTTAGGCATATATACTTCTTATAGAAGGATTATGTTAAATGGATTTAAAAGCCACAGGGAGTTTTGTTTCAAAGGAAAGTTAAATTCATCAAATTATAGCCTAACAGAGATTCTTATATGATCATCTTAGAACTTCATTCTAAAATGTGGAAGAAAAACAGAGAACATTTGAAGGGCAATGTGTTCGTGCTTAATGAAAATTTTCAAAGGATTATGAACATTTCTATGCAAGAACCAAATACCAGATGCATCACGCTGCATCATTTGCAATCCTTAGTTTAAGTATTATTATTATATGCAATATTTACTTTTATATGTTAGGAATCTCTGATATCATTGGTTTAGGAATTTCTTTCCCCCAGGAAGATTAGAAACCCACTATAATTTCTTTGAGAATTTATGTAACCAAAAAGTCCATTACTCTTCTTCACCCAATTGAAGGTTGACCTTTATTAACATGTCTATATTACTAATTATCACAGTTTCCTTTTTTTTTCTTCTACAAGGCCCAGGCCTATAATTTTGTCACCAGTGTGAGGAACTCTTGCAATGGAAACTCTCTCCACTGATGCAGATTGGCAAATTATCTGCTAATTTAAAAATAAATTTCTGGAGAATTGAGATGTTCATTGATTTATAAATATATTCACAAAGCCAATATGATTACAGAAACAGGATTTGAACTCACATCTTCCTGACTCTAAGACTAACCTTCTATCCACTATACCATGAAGATGATCACTAATGACCATTTCATTTTTATTTGTTGACTTCATTGTCATTTTCAGCTAAAAAGTGAAATTATCAGTGTCAGTTTACCCTTTTAGAGTTCTACAATCTTCTATTCACCATTATTTTCCTCTCAAAGAACAATCTTAACCTGTGCTCAAAGTAGTATTTTTATTCTATTTTAAGCTGAATTAAAAAAAAAAACAATTAACAAGCATTTATTCAGGGGTGTGCTGATGAATGTTTACCATTTGACTTTCTGAAAGTAAGTGTGTGTACAATACACTTTTATGTTTAATACAATTAATTAACTTTTTCTTCATCACATTCTAAAGTCTAGACAAAATAAAACAAAACAATAAATCAGTCCCTCAAGTGGTTATGGGAATGATTATATTGGACAGTGATCTCTGTAGAGCTTACCTTTGCTCCAAACATTTGTAATCCTTTGCAACCCCAGTTCCTAGGACAAAACTTCTTAAAAGTGTAGGTCACAACCCCATGTGGGGACACATAACTAAATATGGGGATGGTGAACAATTTGGCAACAGTAAAAGGTTATGGATACCTATTTCATAAACCTATATACCTCTGATCATGTAAAAATGCCTTGGGCAAAAAAGGGTCACTAGTTGAAAAAGTTTAAGTAGCCCTGTCCTAGACCAGACATTTTCCCTCACTCTGTTCCATTAGTAGCTTGATGTGAGTTAGAAAACATGTTAGAATATCTATTGAGAATCATAAATCTTTAGATTGGAACTTAGAGATCTTCTACTGTAGTCTAGCTGCTCACTGTGTACATCAAGTAACAGGTATACATGGAGGTAGACTTGGAATAAGGAAGATCTGGGTAAAAATCATCCATTAGACATTTTCCAGTTGGACTTGTCCAGTATCTAGTGACCCTGGACAAGTGCCTTAAATTATCTGGGGCCTCGGTTTCTTCATCCATAAAATGGAATGGTAGAACCTGATAACCTCTAAATTCCTAGCCTTGAATCTGTGATCTTACACTTTTATGACCCGTGACTCTATGATGTGCCTCATGCTATACCCCCCAAAAAAAGTGATTTGTCTAGGAGTAAAACCCAGACCTCTTCTTTTCCTATACCTCTCTACCTGTGGAAATTGATCATTGAAATGGTAGTTTCACCCCAAATTAATGAATTGGTTTTAAGAAGGGTGAGAAAAATGAAAATAAAAATCTTTAGAACAAACTGTCACTTGCAAAAGGTGTACTTCATTTGTTACTCTAGTCCATCACCCCTATCACGTAACATTCATTTGTCTTCTGGAGTCAAAGTTGGTCATTGTATAGATCAGAGTTCTTAAAGTTTAATTTTTTTCCTGTCCCAATTGTAGGGGGAATTTCTCTTAATGGTGCATGACCCAGAATAAAAAAAAAAAAGTGGGAGTTGGGAGCAGATTCTGACAGAAAAATAAAATACCAACTTGTGCAGTTTTCAAATTTAAGGAAACAAAAGTACATGTATCCTGACTCTGAAATAAATGTGATTAGAAGGAATTTTTCTGCCTTCTTTAACTTTAGGCTTGTTGCAGAGAAATCCTACTTTTCCTTAAAATAATGAGCTTCCTGGTGCCTCCCTATTAATGGCACCATTTCCCCATCTTGGGTAACGGTTTGCAAATTTGCTTTAGTTTTCTTTAATATTTCAATGTAAAACAAGTGACCTTGAATGTGACTAATTCAGTTTACTTCCTAGATTGTAATCGACATTTCTGCTGGTTTCCTTGTTGCATTGTTGATATCCTGGAACAATTATAAATGGAAACGCATTCCACTAATTGCAGAGCTTTGGAGTTAAGCTGATTTGGTTAGAGGCCAGTCATTAATTTATCAAGAGAATTAAATATCTTCCCAGGGGAAGAGTCCAAACATAATTTTTTAAAGGTTGGCAGCAAAAATTGATGAAATGTCTATCATTCAAAATGGGAATCATCATTCTTTGATTTATGCACTTTATGAGATTAAATGAAAAATGAAAATAAGAATCTATATTGAATAATCACCATGATGTGTTAGAGAGGGCATGATTTTGGAGTCAAGATGATTTGGGTTCAAATCCTACCTTTGACACAAGCTGTGTGATCCTGAGGGAAATGACGACCTTTCTGAGCCTCAGTTTTCTCATCTGTAAAATGAAGGAAGTTAGATTAGTTAGCCTCTAAATGTCCTTCCAGTTCTACAGCTATGGTCTTATGATCTGAATTATTGTAAAAAGCATACACTATGAAGTTGTAACATACAGACCATGTCCTCAAAAAGTTAATAAAAATTTCTCTAGTCATTCTAAATCCTCAAAGGATGGTTCAAAGTATTTTGATATCCAAATAATCTTTGCCTGACCTGTGAGAACCCACTAATTAGTGACTGTTATGATGACATAAATAGTTTGTCCTCTCACCTTTTTGTTTTGGAATAATCAGAAGGCACTCTGACCCTCAAGGAGGAACTTTGACCTATCACAAGGTATCTCTAGGGAAATCCCAGAATAGAACTGTTTTTATAGTCAAATAGTTTGCCTTTTGTTGTTTAGCACATACACAATACTGCCACATTAAGTTTATTTTAAAATAGATTTTATCGTTATTTTTTTCTTTTATGTTGTTGAGACTTCCTCCTCTGTCCCTCCCGTTCCTCCTCCAGGATAGCCCTATGTTATAATAAATGATTTTTTCATGTTTAAAGAAAAAGACAAAAAATCCATCTAAACCAATCAATATATTGAAAAAATCTGACATTACATGCAATTCTCCATCTTTTTAGGCCCTCCAACTTTACAAAGAAGTAAAAGAATGTGTCTCCTCACATATCTTATTTGGGGTAAAATAAATCTTTGTAATTTTGAAGCATTCATTTCTGATCTGTTATTATTATTCTACTTGTACTTTTGTCTTCATAATACATAGTATTTGCCTGACTGTTTATTTCACTTCCTATCAGTTCATCTAAGTCTTTTCATGTTTTTGTTTCTTCTGTGTTCATCAAGTTCCCTATTACTTATGGTTCAATAATAATCAATTATATTCATGTACCACAATTTATTTTGCCATTCCCCAATCAATCCAGTTAGTCAGTAAGAATTATTAAGAATTTTCTTCTAGACACTGTGCAAATCACTGTGGCTAAATACCTTAGTTAGGGCATTGATATGGTTAAGTAGGAAACATGTAGCTAGTGCAAGGGTAAGGACTTGGGAAAGAGCAAAGGCATGGAGGGATTAGTGGTCTCAATGAAGACAAAGGATAGGATTAAGGGTTATAAAGTAGAGGGAAAGAAGGAATGGTAAAAGATTATGATCAGAGAAAGGAATTTCATAGTGGGATGGTGTTAAGATTGAGGGCAAGACTTCTCTACATAGCTAAGGTAGAAAGTAGGAGGAGGTCATGAGAACTAGGTAGAATTTGAGAGATTATCAATATGTAGTTTTAAATCCTCTTGTAGGAGAGTGGAAGTTGGGGGTAGAAAATCACTATGCTAGGCATTCAAGGTACTGATCAAGGGGCAGCTAAGTAGTATAGTGGATAGCCCACTGGCCCTGGAGTAAGGAGGAACTGAGTTCAAATCTGGAGATACCACCCAATCAGAAATCTGGTAGCTACCACACACACACTCATAAATATACACATACAAATCATATCTATCTCTATCTCTATCTCCATATCATCTATATCTGCATCTGAACTGATATCATCCAAATCTATACCTACACCTACATCTTATCTCTATCTCTGTCTCTATCTCTATCATCTATACCTGTATCTGTACATATACCTATATGTACATGTGTATAGTTGTACTTGTTTCTATCTCTAGCTGTACCTCCATCTCCCTCTCTAAATATCACATATATGCCATATATGTGTATGTATGTAATTATATAATAAATATATAAAATTATGTATAATTTATATGTTTATCTATATAAATATAATGTAGTGTGTGTGTCTGTGTAAAAGAAAGCAAGACAAAGGATAGAGAGATGGAGGGAGGGGGAGGCAGACAGTCAGACCAGGATGTTGCTAAAATATTTATTGACATTACTGCCATCGTAGTTCTAAGTGAGTGGAACCAGAATCAGAGAATTTGACAGTTGTGAGGTACCTCAGTGACCACTGAGTCTGACTCACACATAAAATCAATTCTCCTCTGTAACACAACCCCAAAGTTATGAGACTTAAAAAGGAAAGGGTCCCTATGTCCACTTGAAGTAGTCCATTCCACTTTAAGCAGACCCAATTTTTAGGAAGTTATTCCTGACACAAAGCCTACATTTGCATCTTCGTAACTTCTCCCCCAACCATCTGTCCTCCTGATTCTCCTCTGTGACTCCTAACAGAAAAAGTGGAATCCTCGTGCCTGTGAAGTCCCTTGAGATGCTTGAAGACAGCCATCATATTCCTGCTGAGTAGTCTCTTCAGTTTGTTCAAGGGCCCCTTATATGGCATGCATTCAAAGCTTGTGACCTTCCGCATTGCCCTCTTCTAGATTCATTTCAGTCTTGGATTTGTGTTGCCCTGAGTGGAATACAATCCACTTGACAATTATTTCCTTATTCCTGAAAGCCAGGACTCTCTTAATGCAGGTTAGTATCAAATTAGCTTTTTTGGATGCCATAGCATTTATATAGAAGCTGTTGTTCATTCAGGCAGCAATATCAAAGGCATATAGAAGCAGGGCCAGTCATCTGTAGATAAGGATCCCTGTGATTTGCATATTGACTCAGTTCTAAAATATGTCATCTATGTTGTATTATACATTTTTATTTGTTTTATTAAAGATTTCCCAATTGCATCTTGATCTGGGTCAGGCAATCTGGAGCATTGAAAGCTGCAAATCTTCCTCAGAACAACTGTTGTTTATCCATTGTTTCCCTATTTAATCCTGGTAAAGTTGATTATTTGCAGCCAATTTACTTATTTATTCCTCCTTATTTAATTTTGTTTTAATCTATATAGCCTAGAGGCTGATCCAGTCATGATTTGTTTGGACCTGACTGTCATTCAGTTTGTTAGATATTCCTTCTAGCTTTGTGTCATCTGCAAATTTAATCATAATAATGATAGCTAACATTTATATAACATTTCCTATGTGCCAAGAACTATACTAAGCACATGGTAAGTGCCATATAAATATATAATATAATAAACAAATTGTGCTATATAAATAAATATAGAAGCACAATTATCTCATTTGATTCTTAAAACCCTGGAGGTGATATTATTATCCCTATTTTACAAATAAGCATACTGAGACAAATGGAGGTTAAGTAATTTGCCCATGATCACATAGCTGGTATAAATCAAAGGTCAGATTTGAACTCAGCCCTTCCTGACTCTAGGCCTGATGATCCACTGCATCACTTACCTCCTTCAAATTTGAATATTCTACCATATCTACCTTACTGTAGATCATTGATAGAAATATTACACAACAGAGTGCCAAGCATAGAGACTTGGGCTACCACACTGGAGACCTCAAATCATGTTGACATTTCTGTTCATTAATGTCTCACTCTTTAAGTCCATCCATACTACCAGGTGTGGATCTATTAAACAGTACTATTGTCTACATTGGATCTCCCCATCTTCTCCGCAAGAATAATATGAGATAGTTTATCAAAATCTCCTCTAAAATCTAGGTAAAATATATCTATAATATTCATGTCATCTACTAGCACAGTAATCCATTTTGATTTACAGTAGCAGATGTGTTCCAGCTGATGAATGACTCATCCTCAGTAGGTGTTATGGATTAAGGAAGGGTCTTCCTTGGGGAGTAGAGAGGGAGAGAACTCAGATACTGGAGCAAAATGGAAAGACTGTTTGAATCTTTGCCAAGCCCTTGTTGGGCTTTCTTTGGATTATTTTCCATTCTCTTAGAGGTCAAGGAAAAAATATTTGGATGACATGGGAGCTCAGCCAAATT
This sequence comes from Dromiciops gliroides, assembly GCF_019393635.1. Taxonomy (NCBI): domain Eukaryota; kingdom Metazoa; phylum Chordata; class Mammalia; order Microbiotheria; family Microbiotheriidae; genus Dromiciops; species Dromiciops gliroides. The sequence goes on from NC_057863.1 coordinate 66,490,148, forward strand.
TACCCCTTCTTCACCAAGGTCAGTGCTTCTTGGGCTCTGATCAGCATGTCAATTTCTCTTTAAGATTTCACTTTAAATAGAAAAAAATATTACGACATAATGAGGTAAATTAATACAATGCAGATGTATCCTTAAATGTGTCTCTGTGATATACATAGTATTTTAGTTTTTATTCACTTAGCAAAGCATTTATCCTATTATCATATAATCACTTCCAGCCTAAATAAAGAGTTTAAGGATTAATGTGCAATAAATCCCACCTCTTAGCAGCTTTATTACTATATCAGTTATTAATTTAAATTTGTGTCATTTTTAGCTAACAAGAAAGATAGTGAAAAGATTTGTTTGTGTTACATTATATTGAGTATCCTGTATATTAGGGTATTTAACATCACATGAGCAAGCTGTGGTTCTATTATTATAGCACTAGACATTCTTATGGTGCTTTTAATCCCAAAGCATCCAAAAGGGCTTTAAAAACTATAAATACAAGGGAATCACTTAGTTTGAAAGTGGAAATGTGGTCTTGTAGATAGGCCTCTGAGTCATGGGAACTCTGGAACTCTTGGGAGTTAAAGCTTGGTCTCTTCCACTGGGCTATCCCTGAGTTCCTAGCATATCCAGAAGTGTTCTGAAGATAAATGAGATTATACCCAGCAAGTGATATGAGTGCAGTTGAAGGAAGACTGTAAATCTCTACCAAGTAGACCCATTTTCCCCTTTTTGTGACAGGAACCTTAGGGACAGATTAGAGAAGAGGTTTTTCTAGACTTTTTCTAGGCTTACTCCTTTACGCACGTAGAAAAAAAATAGAGTAATTTGGCTTATCTGAGGACTCTTACATTTTATAGATAATAATTTATTGAGCATTTATTATATGCAAAACATTGTTCAATACTGAGGGGAAATACTTGGATAAATTTTTAAAAAGAAGCTTTGGGGGCAGCTAGGTGGCACAGTGGATAAAACACTGGCCCTGGATTCAGGAGTACCTGAGTTCAAATCCGGCCTCAGACACTTGACACTTACTAGCTATGTGACCCGGGGCAAGTCACTTAACCTTCATTGTCCCGCAAAAAAAAAAAAAAAAAGATAAGCTAATAATACTTCTTAAAATAATTTCAAACTACCGTAACGCAGGTGTCCTAAGGGGAGCTCAGGGAAGACAGAAACCTCCCGTGAAGCAGAAGGGAAGAACCTTGCTTGATCTTGATTTTCAGTATGAATACAGACCGTGAAAGCAGGGCCTCACGATCCTTCTGACCTTCGGGGTTTGAAGCAGGAGGTGTCAGAAAAGTTACCACAGGGATAACTGGCTTGTGGCGGCCAAGCGTTCATAGAGACGTCGCTTTTTGATCCTTCGATGTCGGCTCTTCCTATCATTGTGAAGCAGAATTCACCAAGCATTGTATTGTTCACCTAGTAATAGGGAACGTGAGCTGGGATTAGACCATCATGAGATAGGTTAGTTTAACCTTACTGATGAGGGGTTGTCGCTATAGTAATCCTGTTCAGTACGACACTTGACACTTACTAGCTGTGTGACCCTGGGCAAGTCACTTAACCCTCATTGCTCCATCAAAAAACAAAACAAAAGAAAAGAAAAAAACAAAAATAGAACCTTAGGATATAGCAGGAGCAATAAAATATACAAATCTTAGAACTGAGGAAGTCATTCAAGTATAAATATATAACTGGGTTCTAAGAGGAGGGAGAGGTCACTACTGACTGTGAGAATTAGAGAAGGTTCCAAGAAAAAGTGCCATTTAACATAGACTTTGAAGAATGATACTATAATCTGGAGATGAAGGGAAATTATGTTTTATTCTTGCCTAATTTTCCCTTGTGTACATTGTTTATGGACATTCATTTACTGGTCGTGTACCCTTCTTCTACCTAACTGCCCTTTCTTTTCACCTTGTTCTTTCTCTAGATACCAACACCTCTTCCCCAATCTGGAAAATTCTGTACGTTGAACATTCTAGACTAGAAATGTCTAGCTTCTTAATTGATTGGTAGCTTGTTTTCTAGGACTTCGGGGGTGGGAAACCCATTTGACCAACTGGAGAGATATGCCCTCACTAAATTAAAATAAAATAAAACATAAAATCATGTCTAATATCTGTACTGCCATGACCCTGAAGTGATTCTAGAGGAACCATGATCTAAGTCAACTGCTCTGATCTCAGAACTTTTTGAGCTGCTCTAAATCTTGTATCCAGGAATCCTAAACCATCAAGGACTTTTCTTTCCTGTCATTGCTTGAAAAACATTGTATCAGAAGTTCCCTGGAAAGATGATATCTCCAACTGTTCCCAGTTCCCAGTTGTGTCTCGAGTGCAATGGGATAACTGGGTTACCATAGTATGTTTCCTTTGTTCTGTCTGCCTTACACTCTTCATGGGGTCTCCATCAGCTTTGCCATAGGCTTATATGGGACCTAAATCTTTCGCTGTGTGTATATTCCAGAACTCTGTCCTAGGCCCTCTTCTCTTACTCTCTTGGTGCCCTAGCTTCCATGAGTCTTATTAGGATCCTTATGGAGATTATTTCCAGAGCAGTATAATCAATTCCAGTCTCTCTTCACAAGGAGCTACACCTCAAATCATGAAGACTTCAATTTGCCTCAGTTTCCTAATCTATAAAATGATAATAACAATACCTATGTCCCAGAGTTGTTATAAGGATAAAATTAAATATTATTTGTAAAGTGTTTAGCAAACTTTAAAGAAATATATAAATGATATCTAGCATCTTTTTTTCAAGGGTACCTGTCTTTTCCCAGCCACACAGATTTTTTCATCCCACTATTGACCCTTATTGGTTGCAATGAGCAAATTAATTCACCCTGATGAGACTGAGATTTCTAATTAATAATACATATTGTACCTACCACAAGAGTCACAAATGAGATACTACATGCAAAAATCTTTGCAAACATTAAAACATATAATATTGTGAGGGCCAAAATTAGTATGGGAAGAGTTAATTGGGTGACTCACCTTAATATTGAGGTAAGAAAAGAAACAGCCTCTTTCAAGAAGAAAACAGGTTTATTAATGGGAACACATTTAAAACACTATCTGAATCACACAAGTGAGATTAATAGAACTAGAAACAATGTATACTTCTGTGAGGTAAAAAGGCCCCAGACACCAAAACCTGCCTCCAGCAGAGTTAGCTCCAAAGAGGTAGCTTTGCCTAAAAAACTCCCCCAAACTCAATAACACCTGAAATACGTAGCTCTAAAGAGAATCAGCTCTGCAGTCTCTTCTGTTTTTGTCCATAGGTCAAACACCAACAGCTCCTCTAACTGTCCCTATCTTCCTTCTCCCTTTCTCTCAGCAAACTCTCTCCTCAGAAAAACTCCCCTCTCCCTCTGTCTCTATCTCTAATTGAATCTAACTGACTCCCCCAATCTGTAAGATGGTGGTGATAGTGGTGGTGTGGTGCTTTTAGTTATGCTGAGTCTCCAATTGGCTCAGCACACCCACATGGGTTGTCCCCATTATAATCTGGCCAGACTCATGTGGGCATGGGTAAGCTATTAGAAGGAGGCTTAGTTACTTAGTTTCAGTAAATGTTCCCTGTGGTCAGAGTTCCTCTTGTTTGTTCAATTAGCTCCCAATGTACACAACCATCTTCTCTTAGGCTTTTAAGCTTGCATTTTTTCAGTCTGACCATAATGAAGCAAAGATAGGGTTATGAAAACCCCAAATCACAATTAATTTCTTACAATATATAAATGTTTCATATTTATAAATGTCATATAAATATGGACCACATATATAAATGTCACATTATATATATATATATATATATATATATACATATTACATATATGTATGCATATATATGTGTGTGTCACATTATTATCTGTCCTTTAAAGCCCAATCCAAAGGTCACCTCTTCAAGGAAGCCTTTTCCTGAATTGCTCAAGTTGGCATTGTATTTTCCCTTCAGAACTCTCTTGCACTTTATTCAGTTGCTCCCTTCTAATTCACTTATCCTTGGTATTATGTATTTTAGTTATCAGTATTAGTTATTCCCTTATTGGACTGTAAGTTCCTTGAGGACTAAGATCTTATCTTATCTAAATGTTGTATCTCCTCCTAGGTCTAGTGCTATGACCTGTAGGTAGTAAACACTTAATAATTGTGTGTGTGCTGTATTATATTTCAAAGGAAGGATGAAAGAAAGTCTCAGAGGAACGTTCATTTTACATTTTCAAACCCACAACTGTGCCCTGGATTCTGCAATCACCAACCTTTTTGAAATTGGCTGCCTCGGCATAATAATGGCCCTCCAAGCTGCACACATTTGAAGCTGAGTCAGGGCCAGACATACAGTCAGACTGATCTTTTTCCCACTTAAACTTTTTAGATGTGAAGAGAAAGTTCATCCTCTAACCATGGTTTAACAGGATAGGCCATGGCAACTCATGATTTGCAGCATTTGTAAAACTAACAGAAAAACACTGCAGGGGCTGGTCTCAAAGCTGCAGAGCAAGGTAAATAGTGGGTTGTAATCTAATTAGCAAATGATAAAACAGGCGAATGAAAAACAGGCCACATACACCAGGGTCTCTGATTCCCTTTGGTAATCAGTGATTGATTGCTTAGAGACAGGAAGCAGATAGGGGAAGACAGTTTCTTGCCTTTGACCTAAAACATAGATCATTGTTTCTAACACAAGCAAGATCATGTTTATTAGAAAAGAGAACAAAAGAGGGAAAGAGAAAAAGGAAAAAAAAACAGATTTCTTTCAGTTGTTTTTCATTTCACATTGAAGACTGCAGAAGTCCCCAGTCTATTAGGTCACTCACTAAAGTTTAACCTTCTTTTTTTTTATTTTTATTTTTATTTTTTTATTTTTTTTTTTGGTGAGGCAATGGGGGTTAAGTGACTTGCCCAGTGTCACACAGCTAGTAAGTGTTAAGTGCCTGAGGCCAGATTTGAACTCAGGTCCTCCTGACTCCAGGGCCAGTGCTCTATCCACTGCACCACCTAGCTGCCCTTGAACTTGGGCACTTAACACTTACTAGCTGTGTGACTCTGGGCAAGTCACTTAACCCCCATTGCCTCACCAAAAAAATAAAAACAATTAAAAATAATTAAAAAAATAATAAAATAAAAGTTCAGAGTGCTGTAGCTGATCTCCAGGTTGGCCACAGGCTGCTGACAGTTTTTGTCACAGTAATCTTGAAATCCAGCTAATAATGTGCAGGGAAACCCTATCAGGCATAAGGTTATAGGAGTTATATCTGGAAGGGAGTTTAGCTATAATATGATCCAATATTTTATATTTACAGATGAAAAAAAAAAAAGAAACTTGGTGGGGAAAAAAGTGAGTTGCCCAAATTTGGGTGAATAATATGTAGCAGTCAGGATTTGAATTTAGTTCCTTTTAATCCAGATCGAGTGGGCTTATTACCCAATAAAACAAAATCCAAAGAATTTTTTATAATAGAAGAAAATGTAAAATATTACACTAGAAACACAACTGACCTGGAAAATAGACAAGAGATAATTTCAAAATTTTTGGTCTGCCTAAAATTTGTGATCCAAAGAAGAGCTTAAAGGTCATATTTTAAGAGATTATAAAGAAAAATTGTCTAGATATCATAGAGACAGTATGATCACTTTGTGAAAATGATACTAAAGTTAAAACTCCTAGAAATACTACAGACAAATTTAAGAGCTCCCAGACCAAGGAAAAATATTGCAAACGTTCGGGGATGGGGGGGGTAGGGAAGCATTCAAATACCATTGAGCCAAAGTCAGGATCATACAAGATTTAACAGGTATCATGTTAAAGGCTTGGATTATGATATTTTTTAATGCAAAGGAGCTAGAGTTACAACCAAGAATAATCTATCCAGCAATACTAAGAATTATCCTATGGGGGAAAATGGATATTTAATAAAATAGAGGACTTGCAAACATTCCTGATGAAAAGACCAAAAGTGAATATAAAATTTGACATTAAAATATAAGATTTGAGAGAAGCATAAAAAGGTAAACATGAGTGAGAAATATTGAGGAACGTAATAATGCTAAACTGTCTATATTATAAATGGAAAAATGATACATGCAACCTCCAATAACTTTATCATCATTTGGCCAGTTAGAAAAAGTGTACTTAGAGAGAAGGTGTGGGTGTAAGTCTATTCTGTTAGGATGATCTCAAAGAGAAATGGAAGGCTGAGAAGGAGGGAGATGCTAGGAAATGCTAGGGTAATTTTCCTAGAATGGGGGAAATTAAATCACATAACAGAAGCATTCAAGGAAGAGTTTTTACAATTAAGGGGAATATGGAAAGGGATCTGGGAATGCCTAAATCTCACTGTCATCTGAGCTGGTTCAAAAAAGAAAGGAAAAAAAAAATACACACACACACACACACACACACACACACACATTCAACTAGGCATAACAATCTATGTTCCCCACTCAGGGGAAAAAGGGGAAGGAAATAAGAAGAAAGTGATAAGAGGAGGGCAGATTAAGGGCAAGAGAGGTCAGAAGCAAGATAAAAACTAAAATAGCATTCAGTGCTCTCCTGTCTGTTTATGATATCCAAGAGCATAACTAATCAGTATTTCAAAGATTACAATAATTGACAAATAGATTCTTCTATTAAAAAGGGGCCAGGATAAAGATCAGGTCCAGTGTTTAGAAACTTTGAAATATTGGAGGGACCTCAATGTCCATACATTCATGCTTTTAATTTATATTGCGATTGCAGTCACCTTAGAGGTTAACTCCTAGACCAGGTCCCCTAGATTCACAATGTTTTTCTTTGAAGCATACAGGTCAAGCAAGATCTTCTCAGAGTTCTTCCTATTCAGTTGTTAATTTCCACTATGACTGAATTGGCATGTCTTACCTTGTGAGGAAGGCACTAAGAATGGCCTGGAGGAGGGGGCAGCTAGGTATAGCAATGGATAGAGCACCAGCCCTGGATTCAGGAGGACCTGAGTTCAAATCTGGCCTCAGACACTTGACACTTACTAGCTGTGTGACCCTGGGTAAGTCACTTAACCCTCATTCCCTCACCAAAAAAATGGCCTGGAGGATCTAGGCAGAACAGTGGATAGAGCTCTGGGCCTGGAGTCAGGAAGACCTGGGTTCAAATCTGTCCACAAACCCTATCTATGTGAGCTTGGGCAAGTTACTTAAGCCTGTTTGCCTGTTTCCTCATGTGTAAAATAAGTTGGAGGAAGAAATGGTAAACCACTCCAATATCTCTGCCAAGAAAATCCCAAATGAGATGGCAAAGAGTCAAATATAATTGAAACTACTGAAAAATGAAAACAACAAAAGAATGGGCCTGGTAATAGATCACATGTCTGTGGACCAAGGACTAGACTAGCTAAGTGCAATTAACCTTATCAACAGAAAACTGGCCCCAGGAATTACTTTGGGGGACTGTACTCCAGTGACAAGATAAAAATTCTAGGTAGAATAATAAAGAGTTCTGGGCCTAGAGTTAGGTAGACCTGAATTCAAAGCTGATCTCTGACATTTACTACCTGTGTGATCCTAGGCAAGTTCCAACCTTGATTTGCTTCAATTTTATTATTTGTAAAATGGTAATAATGATATTACTTACCTCCCGGGATTGTTAAAGGGAAACAAATGTAAACAAATGAGAAAATAATTGTAAAGCACTTAGCACAGTGACTGTTAGCTACTTTTGTTATGGTTATTTTTGTTGTTGTTGTTACTCCTGCACAGCCCCCTCTTTGTCCAGTGATGGTGGCAGAATGGCATAAAAAGAGGCAGAGACTCTCAAAGTATGATATGATTTGCCATGGAAGGCATCTCTGTACTACTGAAATTAAGCATTGATCACCATATTTTCCAGGGAGCTCTCACTAGCTTTCCCATATATCTGCCAAACAGCTCTTTGATTTTGTCACTTCAGAAGTGAGCTCTTGGGGGCAGCTAGGTGACGCAGTGGATAAAGCACCAGCCCTGGATTCAGGAGTACCTGAGTTCAAATCTGGCCTCAGACATTTGACACTTACTAGCTGTGTGACCCTGGGCAAGTCACTTAACCCCCATTGCCCCGCCAAAAAAAAAAAAATTAACAAAAAAAAGAAGTGAGCTCTTCAGGAACATGTAGTTATTATGACCCACATCTTATTATGCTGGTACTCACCATAAGCTAAACAGAAACCCAAGAGATGGGATTCTTACTTCCCTCTCCAATTTTCAGATAAAGGAATAAAGTTGAAGGAGGTCAAAATTGCATCACACAAACACACACATACACACACATACATACATATATACACACATATCATCTATTATCTATCTATAATCTATACATAGATTATGAAATAAATCATCTCTCTGTCTGTCTCTGTCTCTCTCACATATTTCTAAATTGTGCTGTTTGCAAAGTCAGAAGACATGATTATATCAAATGTAAGCAAGAGCCATGTGGAAAATCATGGAAAGATATTATCATTGATATAGAAAACTAAAGGACAAAGAACTTTAACTTCTTCTGACCTCAGTGTCCTCTTTTGTAAAATAAGGAAGTTCAACTGGACACCTTCTAAAGGTCTTTTCCATTCTAAAGACTATGGTGTACTGAGAAAATTAGGGGGACCTAAAGAAGAGAAGAATGTGGCATCCAAGAAAGATAAAGATGTATAAATACATTTCTTAGGGAGTATTAAAGTCATTCTCAGTTAGGTCTTATAAATCTGAATAGGGAACTTTCTTTCATCCCTAAATGTATTATTATCAAAAGTGAAAAATTGAGGGGGCAGCTAGGTGGTGAAGTGAATAAAGCACCAACCCTGGATTCAGGAGGATCTGAATTCAAATATGGCCTCAGACACTTGACACTTACTAGCTATGTGAAGTAGACTCGAATATCTAGCAACTATATGAAAGGCTAAAAGAAATCTCAAGACACCACAAATAGAGGCACAAAGAGCTTCTAGTTTATCAACAAGGAATGAACTATTTATTAGAACATTAAAGTAAATGAACTAAATTACCATTAAGTTAAAAAAAAAGAATTAATGAGAAACATGAAAGCCTTAACTAATAGATCAGTTCACTTTTATCTTTTGTCCCAGATTTCTGCCAGGATTTTCAGGTTCTCTGATGCTCTTCTGTCAAACTGGTGCTTTAGCCATTCTCAACTCTAACATTCAAATTGCTATTGAGATGGCTCTTCACACTGATCAATTTTGTACTTCAGTGAAAGGCTTTCTTTATTCTAATTAGTCAAAGAGATGCTTTCTTGGGCTAAAACTGTTTTAGGTGACCAAGAATTGTTGTGGTGTGTGTGTGTGTGTGTGTGTGTGTGTGTGTGAGTGTGTGTGTTATGTTCTTCCCTCATTGGCATGGTCTTAAGATACTTAATGTGTACACAGACACATGTATGCATGTACACATGCACAAGGACAGGCTTGATATATAGCTATACATCCATACATAGGTGTACACATGCAAGCATAAAGGCATGCATATATTAATGTGTACCCACATACATACATGACACATATGCGGTTGTATGTATGCGTGTACATTCATGTTTGTGGAAACAAAATATCAGGTCCACATTGATCCATATGCATATATAATCTGTATCTATATCCATTCCCCTTCTCATTTATATAAATCTCTGTCTCATCTCTCATCTTCCTACATGGTCTCCTTTCTTCTCTCTTCTCCATGTCCCAGCCTATACCGTACATATTTGGCAAAATCATTTTCCTAAAACCCAGGTCTGATCTCTGCTTTTCATCAAGACTAAGATTAAGAACCATCTTTTGTCGGTGTTGTTTGTTTTTGTAAGCAATGAAGGTTAAATGACTTGCCCAGGGTCATACAGCTAGTAAGTGTCAAGTGTCCAAGGCTGGATTTGAACTCAGGTCCTCTTGAATCCAGGGTCAGTGATTTATCCATTGCACCACCTAGCTGCCCCCTCAAGAACCAACTTTTACCTGAAGTCTTTACTGATTCCTGCCTTCCCCTCACCCCATTCTACCTTCTGGTTTACTTCTTCCCCAGAGTTTTTTATATTTATCCATTTGGCGTATTCATATATTCATTCATTAATTTGTTCACTTATTTATTTATTTATTTGTTCATTCATTTATTCATTCATTCATTTAGTTGTTTGTTTGTTTATAGTGTAAAATGTATCTCCCCAAGTAGGATGCAAATTTTTTGAAGGTAGAACCTGTTTTATTTTTGTATTTGTATCTCCTGTACTTAACATAGTACATGACATATAATATATTTAAATAAATGCTTATTCATTTATAGGTGCATATATGTTTTTATATATATTCATATATTTATACATATATAAACAGGTAAAAGTTATAGCGATGAGCATCTCACTGATACAGACAGCTTGTGAGGTTAGACTGGCACTGAGGAGAGAGACAAACACTGGATATGTGTGTGTATATTACATATGATATCTACATATAAATCTGTATGGAGGTGTTTTGTATATGTATGTATATTATATAGTATATTACATATATATGTATGTGCACATATGTGGATGTATTTATGTGTATATAAACAAATACACACATACATACAGGTAACCATTGAATCCATGGAAGCAGATAAGGGCACCAACTGAAAGAATGGAGGGAAATAAGAAAAGAGAACCTAGGACAATACACTCACGGTTAATGGGAGGGGCATGGATGATAAATCAATGAGATTGAGAAGAATCAGTCACAGAAGAGGAAAATCAGTAGGGAGCAATATCTTAAAAAAATGAACAAACCAGCTTCATGAAGAAAAGGGTGTTGACAGTGTAAAATATTTCAGCAATCAAAAAGTATGAAAGTTATGAAGAATGAATAGATTTAGCAATGGAGAACATTGGCAATTTTGCCAAGAGAGTTTCTTTGCTGTAAAGAGGGTCTAGTTGAGATTGGATATCACAAGCTTATAGAGAACCCATTCAGCAGAGTTGAATTACTTTGCCCAGCTCTATTCAATAGTACATGAGTAGGAAGAACAGGAAAAAGTGATGGTAATGATTTATGGTTAGGGTTTGACAAAGTTAGTTGTGAGAGGACAAGGAACAAGGAATTTAAGATTTGGTGATGACCTAGCAAAATTATGAGGGGAGGAGATATAACTGATTATGGTGAGGATGGTATAAGTATTGAAGGAGGAAGAAATGGTGAGATATATAATCAATCAACAAGTCAAGAAACTTTTTAAAAATGTCTATTATTTGCCAAACACTGTGCTAAGTATGAGGGTTACTAAAAAAGATAAAGGAAAGTTCCTTCCCTCAAGTATCTCACAATCTAATTGGGAAAACAAGACGCAAACAATTATGAAAAACTAACAATATACAGAATAAATAGAAAATAATCAACAGAGGGAAGTACTAGAATTAAGAAGCATTGGAGGGGGCAGCTAGGTGGCACAGTGGATAGAGCACCGGCCCTGGAGTCAGGAGTACCTGAGTTCAAATCCGGCCTCAGACACTTAACACTTACTAGCTGTGTGACCCTGGGCAAGTCACTTAACCCCAATTGCCTCACTAAAAAAAAAAAAAAAGAGTCATGGGGGGGGGCAGCTAGGTGGTGCAGTAAATAGAGCACCGGCCCTGGATTCAGGAGGACCTGAGTTCAAATCCGGGGTCAGACCCTTGACACTTACTAGCTGGTCACTTAACTCCAATTGCCTCACCAAAAAAAAAAAAAGGAAGCATTTGAAAAGTCTTCTAGTATAAACAAGGATTTTAGGTGGGAACTCAAAGGAGGGCAGAGAGCAGTGATGACGAGGTAGAATATTCCCTGAATGTGGAAGAATGCCCAAAGTAGAAATGGAATGTTCATTTGGAGCAAGAGCAAAGAGATCAGTGTCACTGGATGGAAAAATATATGATGAGAGGTACAGGGTGCAAAAAGATTGAAAAGTTAGGGTGGGGAGTTATGAAATCCTTTCATTGCCAAGGAGAGAATTGCATATTTTATCCTGGAGATGACAGGTCACCAATGGAGCTTATTTATTAAGGAGGTGATATAGTCAGATCTGTACTTGAGGGAAATCACTTTGACATACATGTGGAGAATAAACTAGAATGGAAAGGCAAACTAATTAGCAGAGTATTGCAATAGTCCAGGCATGAGAAGATGGGGGCTTGTACCAGGGTAATGGAAGTGTCAGAGGAGAGAAAGGAGTATATTTGAGAGACATTACAGATTTCAAATTGACAGGTCTTTGATATTGGGAGTGAGAGACTGGGAAGAATTTAAGTTGTGACCCTGTGGGCCAGGAGTATTGTTTTCTTTGACAATTACAGGGAAGGTTAGAAGAAGGGAGAGTTCAGTTTTCCACATGTTCAAATTAAGATATCTATGGGAAATTCAGTTCAAACGGTCTGATGTGCAGTTGGTTATGTGAGACTAGAGGTCAGCAGAGAGATTAGAACTGGATAAGTAGACTTGCAAATCATCAGCATAGAGATGATGATTGAATCCATGAGAGCTGATGAGATCACCAAGGGAAATAGTATAGATGCAGGGAAAAAAGGGGTACAGAACATAACCCTCTGAGATACCCATGGCTAATAGGAAAAGAATCCAAAGAGGATAGTATCCCAGAAACATAGGGAGAAGATAATAACAAGGAAAAGAGGGTGTTCAGAGATTGTAATTGACTGAGAAATTTTGGAATTCTTGATCATGAAAGTTGAGCACTTTATGGATGATTACACAATCAAAGATGTGACTATGTCTGTGTATAGGTGAGATGCAGTGGAAGTTCATGGGAGCTGAGTAAGTTAAGTCAACAAGAATTTATTATTAAACATCTTCTGTATGCCAGGTACAGAGTAGAATGAAGACTCAATCAATAAATACCAAGTATTTATTAAGTACCTACTACATGTCAAATATTGTACATCCATGTTAGCATGTGTTTATGAGTATGTGTATATATGGGCATCTTTGTGAATGCTCCCACTTACTCATTGAACAGCAGAGAATAAACCATTTTGGTGGCAGCAAACTTATTAAACACAGCCTATTAGAGCGTACAGAGGGATTGCAATCTGTTAGTGGAGAAAGCATCATTGTTTCTCTGAAGTAACCAGATAAATTTCCATTTAAAGAAAACACAACTCATTTAGCAAATGATACATTTTGGGTAGCCCAAAAATATTTGGGAGGGCCTAGCTGTTAGAATAAAATAAGATGGAGAAATCAACAATTGAAAATATCCTTGATTCTTATAGTTTTAAATAATCTGAAATTGGAATTCTAGGACCTGAGTTCAAATTCCTACTCTGTTTTCTACTCTCTGTGATTTTAGCTGCTTAAAAAAGAACCATATAAAGAAATATGTGGGGAGCTAGGTAGTACAAGGAACTAGCCCTGGAGTCAGGAGGACTTGCATTAAAATTTGACCTCAGACACTTGTCACTTACTAGCTGTGTGTCCCTGGACAAGTCACTTAACCCCTATTGCCTCAAACATCTGGGAGCATCTCTAGTCATCCTGATGTATACCTTGCTACTGGAGACAGATGGTTCTGGAGGAGAAAGTGAGGTTGGGGACTTTGCAAACCCTTCCCTTATGTAAATCCAATTCACTGCAAGTCATGACATCACCTGATGATGTCATGGTCCTCTTCAAGAATGAAGAATAAAACAAAGACAACAACAATAACAGCAGCAACAACAATGATAAAGAAACACCATTGGATGGAGTCTATGATTGGAGAGTACCAGGTTCAAATCTTATTTCTGATACCTTTGTGGTCTTTTTAATTTTTTTAAGGATATAGATATCCATACACACATATTTTTAAATTATTAAGCATTTATACAGGTAAATGATGGTAAAGGTTTCACAACTGTTTCTCTGGGAGAAAAAAATGTATACAGGAAACAGTTTTAAATATTATTAATGGTTTCTCCATTACTTTCTTAAGTCTAAATAATCAACAAAACAATAAATCAAGCCCCAAATTTGCAACATTTGCCAATTTTTAAGTTGTAAAGGCTGATCATGAAAATTTAACCAGTGGCTCCTGAGAGCCATTTTGAATTGGCTGTGGTACAACACTGATATAAACAAATGGTTCTCAAAAGAACTACTACAAAGTAATAATATTAGCAAGCATCAAAGGAATACTCCAAATAACTAATAACAAAAGAAATGCAAATTAAAGGAAACCTCAGGTTTCATTCACACCCAGTAAGTCGGTAAAAATAACAAAAGGTGGGAATTGGGAATATTGACAAGGCTATGGAAAAGCAAACACATTAATACACTGTTGTGAGAGCTGTAAATTGGTCCAACCATTAGGGAGAGCCATATGGCAATAAGCTAAGAAATTGACCACAATATCTATTTACTTGGGATCAAAATTTCACTGTTGGGCATCTATTCTAAGAAGGTCATAGCTTAAAGGAAAAGTCTCAAACAAAACAAAATAATTATAGCAGCATATTTTTTAACAGCAAAGAACTGGAAACAAAGTAGTTGGCCATTGACTGGGGAATTATTAAACAAATCATGGTACATGAATAAAATAGCCTAGTCCTTCTATAAGAAGTGATGGAGGGGGCAGCTTGGTGGCACAGTGGATAGAGCACCAGCCTTGGATTCAGGAGAACCTGAGTTCAAATCTGACCTCAGACACTTGACAATTAGTAGCTGTGTGAACCTTAGCAAGTCACTTAACCCTCATTGCCCCCCCCAAAAAAAAAGAAAAAAAAAGAAATGATGGATATGAAGAATATAGGGAACAAAAAGACAACATATGAACTGATAAAAAATAAATGTACAGAAAATAGAATTATATTCATGATGACTATAGTAATGTTAATGAAAAAGTAACAAAAGAATTGCCAAACCTTTTATTATTTAATTATAATGATCAAGTAGGTCCCAAAGAAGAAATATAAGATGACACTTCTCCATTTCTTTAGATGAAAGACTCTGGTTGTGGAGCGATGTCTATAATGTTGAATTTTTTCAGTATGTTGTTTAGGTTTGCTGAACTGTTTTTTCCTCTTGTTTTATTCTTCATTAAAAGAGACTGCTCTACAAAAGAGGCATGTGGGCTATATAAAGTAGGTGATATAAAATAAATAAAATAAAATGAGAGAGTTGAACTAAGTGATGGCCCACATCCCTTTTGACTCTAACATTCTATGATCATATTCCAATAAAGCAGAAGGTTCTCAAAGACAAGGACTGAATTATTTTTGCTTTTGCATTCTAGCCCTTAACACAGTGACTTGTACATAGTTATACATTTAAAAATATTTGTTGAAGGATTAAAATTGTATGATTCCCTAATGCATTTTTCTCCTCTCTAACTCTGTGATTATAAGTGATAGAACACATTTATTTCCTACCAGTTTATGATTTTTTTATCACAGATGAGACCTTTCCCTGTTTGCTTTTTATTCTTACTCTTATCTCATGTTGTGTAGTCATTGTCTTTATTCTACCCTTCCAATAACTCTGTATTTGTAGCTTGTTTCATAGACTTAGCATTCCTATATATAAACTAAGGTGCATGGTAGGAGCCACTAACAAATAAGACAAGTAATCACATACTTAACAAAATTGCAAACAAGATGAAGCTTAGAGAATGCCTAATGAATTGGATGGTGAAATTGCTTGATGGGCTGGAATGATGGACCCAGTTTAATAACATGAAATTTAATAGGGCTAAACATAAATCCATTGAGTTCAAGAGATCAACTACATAGGTTCAAGAAGCGAGAGATGGGGCTAAACAGTTTAGTTGATTTTAGACAGCTGGAGATTTTAGTCAGCTGAAAGTTTATGTCTTTTTGCCTTGGCTGTAGCTATTTCTTTAGGAATTAAATGGAGTATAACTTTTGGAATGCCCTTCCTTCTCTTCATCACCTATTAAACTTTTCCTTACCCTTTGAAACTCATCCCAAGTGCCACATCTGCTGGGAAACTTCTCTGATATTCTGTAGTTAATAATTTGTTCCACCCTCAAACCTCACATAGCACTTTGTTTTCTGGTTCTCTAGCGCACTTAGCAGCTATGCCATCACTTCCTATAGTACTAATAAGTAGCATTCTCATAGTGCTTTAATGTTTGCAGAATGCTTTACAAATACTAACTTATTTGATCCTCATAACAAACCTGGGAGGTAGGGACTGTTATCATCCCAATTTTATAGATGAGAAAACTGTGGCAAACAGCTTAATTGTCCTGCCCAGTGTCACAGAATGATTGAATGATTGAGGCTGGATTTGAACTCAGGTCTCTGTCATTTAAAGCCCAGTGCCTTGTGCACCGAGTCACTTACCTAACTCTGTAAAAA
Source organism: Dromiciops gliroides (assembly GCF_019393635.1). Taxonomy (NCBI): domain Eukaryota; kingdom Metazoa; phylum Chordata; class Mammalia; order Microbiotheria; family Microbiotheriidae; genus Dromiciops; species Dromiciops gliroides. The sequence goes on from NC_057863.1 coordinate 66,506,483, forward strand.
GAAAGTGGGGAAATTTAGCCAAGGACCACAATACCAGCCTTTAATATTCGAAGGACTGTCCTATGGGAGAAGGATTAAACTTTGTTTTTGTTTGTTTTTACCTTCATAGGGCAGAACTGAGACAAATTCAAGTAAATTTTCATTTGTTAAATACCTACTGTATGCCAGGTGATTTGCTAGGCATTGAGAATACAAAGATACCAATAGAAAATGGAAAATAATTATTATCTCAAGGTCCTCAAAGTCTACTGCAGGATACAGCATGTTAAATGGATCGATGAACACTGGATACTGTGATGAGGGAGAGAACTGGGGTAGAGAATGTTACCTGTAATGCTGACACATGAGCTGACCTATGAATGAGAGCTAATGATAATAACTTGAATTCATATAGTCCTTTAAGGTTTGCAAAGCACTTTACATACATTATCTTATAAGATCCTCATAGTGCCTCTGTGAGGTAAGCACTCTTACTGTGCCCATTTTATAGATGAGAAAATTGAGGCACAGAGAATTTAAGTGATTTCCTCAGAGTTACACAGCTGGCAAGTGTCTACAGGAAGTACTTTGAAGGAAGCTAAGAATATTCCTGGGCATATGTGAGGAGAGAGACCAATCTAGGCTTTGGTTCCCCCAAGGTTGGAGAGATGGGATATAGAATGCTAAGTTTAGAAACTACAAAGTTTCTAAACAAGATCCATTTGGCAGGAATAGAGAGCATATTTGAAGGAGAAATAGGGCTAAAGTCTATAACTTACAACAGATGAAGGCTATAGAATAAGGGTTTCCATTTGATGTAAGGGAAAAATTTCTAAAAATTGGAACAGCCTAAAAGTAATATCAGTGGCCTTAGTAGGTAGTGATCTCTTTGTCTCTTCTGGATGTCATGAGTGGGTGGGATGATCATTTATTGGGAACATTGTTAGAGGAACTCTCATTCAGTTACAGGTTAGACTAGATGACTTTTACAGTCTCTATATATTCTGAAATTCCATAATTTTATGGAGCTATTAAAATAGATTCCAAAGGATAGATAGAGATAGAGATAGATGATAGATAGATAGATAGATAGATAGATAGATAGATAGATAGATAGATAGATAGATAGATAGATAAATTGCCTTGGCACAGGGGAATCACCCTCCCATGCCACTTTGATTACCAGGTCAGGTTACCAAAGCAAGGCTACACTTTGCATTTCTTCTCATGTTTGTAAAGGTAGGTCTGAGGGGTTGGGAGACTTTCTCTTGTTCTAGTGTTCATGAGCCCCCACTGTGCTTCCTTCAATTGTAATAACAGTTAATATCTCTCCAGTATAATTTGGACCATTTGGTCTCCTCTCAATATCAATTAACCAATTATTAATGATTAGCCTTTAAAAAGGTATTTTCAGGGGCATCTAGGTGGCTTAGTGAAGCACCAGCCCAGGATTCAGGAGGACCTGAGTTCAAATCTGGGCCTCAGACACTTGGCAGTTACTAGCTTTGTGTCCCTGGGCAAGTCACTTAACCCTCATTGCCTCAACAAAACAAAACAAAAAACAAAATCAAAAAAGCTATTTTCACTGAAAATATATGGCAACAACCAAAGGAAAGCCATTTTTGAAAATGGGGAGAGTGGGCTTAAAGTTGTATATTCAAGCACCCCCTGACTAAATTCAATTCAGCACGTGGGGTAGCCAACATGTGAGTGGCTCTCTGGATTGCAGAATATATTTTCCTGGTTTCCAGGTTCACTGTTGGTCCAGAGTTAGTAGGTTACTCCTCAGGGGTGGATGCTTATAGGGTCCAGTTGCTGGAGCTATCTGCACACTCTATTAGGGATTCCAATCACAGGACCTCTAGTGGTTCTTCTGACCTTTTGAAAGTCACAGGGTCAAAATGTGGTCTATCCTATATCTGATGCTCATTCACCTAAGATAAAGAAAAAAATAGAAACAGAGGCAGAAAGAAAGGTGGCATCATATATACACACAAAGCCCTATTATGGTCTGCGTGGGGAGACAGGGCAGCTGAAGTAGCACTTGCTGCTACTGCTACTACTACTTATCCCTCAACCTGGAGGTTCATAGTTTTTATTCTTCCCCATCATTTGAAAACTGTAAGAGAGGAGAAGTAAGGGGCAACTAGGTGGTCCAGTGGATAAAGCACTGGCCTTGGATTCAGGAGGACCTGAGTTCAAATCTGGCCTCAGACACTTGACACTTGCTAGCTGTGTGACTCTGGGCAAGTCACTTAACCCCCATTGCCCTGCAAAAAAAAAAAAAAAAAAAGATAGAAGAGAAGTAGATTCCAACTGTTTCATCTTTCTGCATGGCCACCGAATTCTGGCTTAGTAACTGTTTAACCGCCTGCAGTTATCCAACAAGAATCTATTAAAGGATAACCATCTAGGAAGTATGGCGGTACAGGGCTCTCCATTCCTCATTTCCAGAATCAGGTTCACCAAATTTCTACATGCATTGGTACCAGGAAGAGTATGTCACACATTATATCTAAGGACTGGACCCTCAGGGGCCAATCCCACCTTTATGATTGCATTTGAAATATTAATCAGATATAAATTATACATGTAAAGCTATGAAATCTGAGAGTTAATACTTGAAATACTAATCAGATATAAATAGTAAATTTAAAAATATAAAATGTACAAAGAATTTTTTTTAAAAATAGGATAAGCACTAGACATTTACCACAAGGAAGTAAAAAAAGAGAAAGAAAAGTTTGATCTATGCAAAAATATTCAAAGAAACACTTTTTGTGGTAGTACAACAATAATTGCTTTAAACAAAGTAGATGCCCATTTATTGTGAAATATTTAATTAAAACATATTTCATGATGGAATGTTACTTTATGATTAGAAATGGCATGCATAAAAATTCAGAGAAATGTGAAAAGGCATGAACTGATACCGAGCAAAAATAGGAAAATGACATAATTACCAAAATAATAAAAATAGTCAATAAAAATTAATTAAATTCCTACTATGTCTGAAGCTTTGTGTTAAGTAATAAATTTTTTTTGAATTAAAAATTAAAAACAACTCGGACCTAGAATAAATCCAATGACTAATACATGTGTTAGAAATCAGATGAAAAAATGTTTTACTTTTGGTTTTTTTGATAGATGGGTAAAGGATTTTGGCTATGGGATACCTTTTATGTTGACAGAAACAATTTTTTTTCAGTTTTGCTGAGTGATGATTTTAATGAGGAAGGTTATGTTGGGGAATGACTGGAGTAAGAGACAAAATGAAAAAAATTAAGTAAAAAAATATGAAGAGGAAACGTTAACTGATGAACTTATAGATTATTAATGAAAACAGATCATCAATCAACAAGCACCTGCAAAATCTTATGCTAAGGAAATGCACTGAGTCATAAAAGGATTTGGGAGTTGGCTTCCAATGTGCCTTAGGCAAGTCACTTAATCCCTTTTACCTCAGTTTCTTCATGTATTAAAAAAAGTTACATAGATTAGAGTAGATGTCCTCTAAGACCATTTATACCTCTACACAGATAATCTTATATATAAAGTACTGTGGGAAACCACATGGAACCTGTCTTTAAGGAGTCACATTCTAGTTGGGGAAACCTGTCATACCCAAATGAAAAGTTAAATGACAATATGAAATATAATTTACAATTGAATACAACAATTCAATGGACAGCAAAACAGCATATGAGTTACTGATAAATAAGTGGTACTGATGATGATTTGAAGAGGTTTGGAGAAGGGAAAGATAAAAGCAGACTGCTCTGGAAAGGTCTCATGGCAAAGGGGGAATTTGGGGTGGGTTCCAAGTAATAAGAGACAACAAAATTTAGTTGGAAAAGTGCTAGTGTTGAAATTAGGAAATGGAAATTTCTAGTTTGGATCCACCATTGTTTCTTCATATGACATTAGACAAACCACTTAAACTCTCTGTTCCTCAATTTCCTCATCTTTAAGATAGGCATATTAATATTTGTGCCATTTCCCATGATTGTTGTAAAGAAAATATTTTATAAAATTACTCTATGCAGTATTGTTATTTTAATGGAAAAGGGGTAAATATGAAGAAAAATAGGAGTAAGCGAAACTGTAAAATATTCTCAGGGTATAGAAAGGTGATTAGTCAAATGGGCATCAAGAGTATTAGAAGATCAGTAGCTCAGGATGTCTGGAAAAAAAGCTGGAACCAGATTGCAGAGCATCTTTAATGGCAACATAAGAATGAGGCATGGAGCAGTGAGGTGGTGCAGTGGATAAAACACCAGGCCTGGAGTCAGGAAGACTCATCTTTCAAACTTCAAATCTGGCTTCAGATATTTACTAGCTGCGTGCCCCTCCATAAGTCACTTTTTTTGCCTCAGTTTCCTCATGTATAAAGTGCGCTGGAAAAGAAAATAGTAAACCACCCCAATACCATTATTGAGAAAACCCCTCAAATGGAGTCATTATGAGTCAGACCCAACTTCAATGACAGAACAACAAGAATGAGGTATACAAATGAATAAGAGGCCAGGACTGAATGTGTAGAAATGACCACATGTGGGTTAAAGAGAAAGAAATAGTCAACACTGCTAAGGAGGCAAAAGGATCAATTAGTGTGATGAGAGAAAATAATTTAGAAAATAATCCTGTAAGACAAGGGAAGAGAGAATTAATGATGTCAGTTAGTAGATGTAGAATGGCCCAAGATAAACTTTCAAGTGCAAAAAAATATGAGATATGATGAAGATGATGGTGAAGAGGTCTAAGGAAAGACCACTGGATTCAGAATTTAGGATGTCTGAAAATACAATCTCATAAAAATGACAGGGATAGAAACCAGATTAAATTGGAGTTAAAAACCATGAGACAATATATGTATACCACTTTTTTTGAGATTATATGCTTATAAATTTCAAGTTAAATTTATAAGACCTTAGAGGTCTTATACATCAATTCCTTCACTTCACAGATGAATAAACTGAGGCTTAGAGATGTTCAATGAGGTCACATGAATAGTAACTGACAGAGATTTGAAATAAGGTCACCTCCCACAACAATGTCTTGTTTAAAAGGAGAGAAATATGGGGCAGCTAGGTGGCACAGTGGATGGCGCACCGGCCCTGGAGTCAGGAGTACCTGAGTTCAAATCCGGCCTCAGACACTTAACACTTACTAGCTGTGTGACCCTGGGCAAGTCACTTCACCCCAATTGCCTCACTAAAAAAAAAAAAAAAAAAAAAAAAAAAGGAGAGAAATAGAGCAATTCCTGGAAACAGAAGTGAGTCATTAACCATTTATTAAGTACCACAAAGAAAGGGGGAAAAAGATTGTTCTTGATCTCAAAGAGCTCACTATCTAATGGAGGAGACAACATGAAAACCACTATGCACAAACAAGATATATGAGTTTTCCAGTTAGAAAACACATCATTGCATGTTTGAAGATCAGAGAAAATTATGTAGAGTAAAAAGGTTAAAATACAATGATGCCAATAGAAAAGAGATAATTGGCTACAAATTCCTAAAGTGGAGAAAATAGAGGATCAAAGGACATAGGTGAGGACAAGCCATGGTAAAAGGAGCATTTTTTCTGCAACTGTAAGGATGAATCACCAGGCATCCTTTATCACATTCATAGTCCATATAACTTGTTTGCTAAGGTGATAGAAATGTCAATTATGCCAGTGACCAAATCAGCTCCACTTTACAGAAGTGGATTTGATTGCTCAGCAGTTGGCCATTCAGAGGAACCACGCAATTGCCAATTTACCCCCCAAAATGTATGATCCAGTGGCCACAGCTGGCCTCCATTTTTGTAAATCCCTCCAGCATTCTGTAAGACAGCCCCATCGAGGTTGCTAGCTATTAGGGCTACACACTGACTTTCAGATTTACAGCTGTGTGCTTGTCATTTCCAGATGTGGTTTTAGCAAGACAGTCACTCAGGAAACATTGTGAGAAGCAGCAGGTTTCCAGTAAAACATGCCCATAAACACTATGATTTCTGGTGGAAAAAAAAAGTTTACACCCAGATGCTTTTGAAAAATACAGTCTGTTTTTTGTTCATGCTTATCCTGAAGGATTTAAGCAGATCCACAGTCTGTGGTGTTCTTTTGTTGTTGTTGTTGTTGCTGCTTGTTTCTTTTCACTTTTTCTTCCTCCTTAACATTAGCTCACTTTATGGAGAGAACCCACCAGCATCCTCTAAATGATCAGAATCAAGTTAAATATTCTAGTGAGTCAGTGTTTCTCTTGTTGTTTAGTTTATAGAACTAATCATATAACCATTTAAGGAAAAAAGTATAAACACATAAAGAAAATAACAACAAAAATCCATGATGATTCATGAAATTAAAAAAAAAATCTCTGTTGCTGTTTATCTCATCATTATTTATCTAAGGAGTATATGAAGTGGCTAAGTAGAAATTGAAAGTTGTCCTGTAGGAAGAGACAGTGTAAGGGTGTAACATTTTTTGTACTTCCTATTTAAAATGCTAGCCAGGCTTTTCATATAGCAGAGGTCTACGTGATCACAGGGACGTGTTTTGGCAAAGAATAAACTAGTGAATATGGGTGTGGGTGGCAATTTCTCAATGCCCAAACTGGGTCCACCCTTGTTTTCAGCTGTGACTGTCCCTATAGGACACCGAATGGAGTGGGTAGTTGGAAATCACAGGATTAGCACTTATCTGAGTTGTGAATTAGATAGAAATTTCTTTGTCACCCTCCCTTTTGGACTATGCTTCCAGATTTTCACTGGAAATCTGACACAAATTCCCTTGTAATACTGAGCAAGTAACTTCTTTTCTAATGGCAAAAGTTTCCTCATATATCCAATGTTTGGTGGGACTTTGCTCAATAAGATCCTTTCTAGCTTGGTCTTACTGAGCCTTCAATGTAGTGCCTCTCTTGCTCCTTTCTAGACCTGCTTTTTACCATTCTTCAGGTGGTCAGTGTCCTGACACTGCCCTCTGGCTGCCCAGATCCTACCATTACAATTCCTGTCTCAGGCTTGCTCCATATTCCAGAGTCTGTATTCCAGGGTATTGCCAGTCATTTGACTTTTGTCTTGCCACTGGACTTCAATGACTCTGAAGAAGACAGTAAGGCTGGTGACTTTGTGCAGCTCTGCCTCACTTAAAGCTAATTGATACACAGGTCAAGATATCATCCTTGTGATGTCATTGGTCCTCTTTGAGAAAGATGAACAACAACAACAATAACAATTTCAGATGAATCTATCCTTCCTCATCCTTCCCTCTATCTTGCCATGACATTGTTTCATGTGTTTGGCTTCCCTAAGCTCAACTAGTTCAACACACACACACACACACACACACACACACACACACACACACGTCTTGAAAATTAAATCACTTTCAAATATGAATAACGAGTGATTGTTGTGTTATCATTTAAAGTGACATAAACATTTTAATATGGGCAGTTTTCAATGACAATGCTTTAAAGGAATGACTTTATAATGCTGGAATTTCAAATCTGTGGTGAAAATAACTTTGGGCAAAGGGTGAATATCCGTGGAAGCAACTGAAATCACACTGACTTCATCTGCATGCTAAGCCTAATTATGTCTGTAATAAGTAGATTATCCTCCGGTTGAATATCCTGGTTGCCTCAGGCATTATATCCCTCCACAAGCTTGTGGTCTTGAGCCTGTCCATGTAGCAATGACCTTTCTTAATCCATAATCCTCATGGTGACTTGACATCAAGTTTACAAGGGTCCCAAGTGTACTTGTTTGTCCCCAGGAGCATACTATTGCTGTTTTTCAGCAGAGAACAGTTATAGTGGTTAATATCCCAAACAAGCACCAGATAATTATGCCTTCTCTTTTCAACTCTCTTTCCTTCCATCTAGAATAAAGGTTCATTCATTCATTCATTTGTTTATTTGCTCTTTCTTTCTATCCATCTATCTGTTTTTGTTGTTCAGTCATTTGGTCGTGTCCAATTATGATCCCATTTGGGGTTTTCTTAGCAAAGATGATGCAGTGTTTTGCCATTTACTTCTCCAGTTCATTTTCCAGGTAAGGAAACTGAAGCAAACAGTGGTGAGTGACTTGCCCAGAGTCACACAGCTAGTAAGTGTCAGAGGATGGATTTGAACTCAGGAAGATGGAGTCTCTCTGACTCCAGGCCTGGTGCTCTCTCTGTGTGCCATCTAGTTGCCCATATCTATCTGTCTGTCTGTCTAGCTATCTATCTGCCAATTTATTTGTTTATTTTTTGTCTATGTGTATAACCAACTTTGAAGTATCATTACAATTAGCTTAGGATCAGACTTAACCCTCTTTTGTTGCTTTCTTATGCATGTATCACATCTTATGTTTTGTCACTCTTTTCTTGTCTTCTCTCTCCTATTTGAATGTGAGCCCTTTGAGGGCAGAAACTTATCTTATACTGCTACATATTTTAATTTCCTACATCACTTAGTGGATGTGTAATATATATTGATTAAATGATATAAATCTAATTTGTTGATAACTCTCGTCATTTCTACCTTCATAATGTCTCTCACATGTGTCCTCTCCACTCACCCATAAAGCACTCTGGTATAAACACTTATGAATTTTACCACTTCACACTTGAATTTTTGCAAAAATCTTTTGATTGCTCACCTTGACTGATGTATCTCCCCACTCCAGCCCATTGTCCACCCATTGGACCTCCACAACCCCCTCTCCTGCCCCACACAAACACTTAATCAACACAATACAGTATCTCCTTATTTCCTCCAAAATCTAATATAAATCCTTTATTTGGCTTTCAAAGACCTTCATAAGTTGTTTGCTTTACATACTTTCATGCAATAATGATCCATCCAGATAAGCCTCCTTATTCCTTCTCAAATAAGATATATCTTTAACTTTGTGCCTTTACATTGGCTGTCCCCTATGCCTGGAATGCTCTCCTCATCACCTCTTTCCGAAATCTCCAACTTAATTAAAGATGATCAAAATCCACTTTTTAAAAAAGAAGTCTTACATGAATTACCAACTAACTTACATTTTGCTAAACGATACTATAGACAAAGTAATATCGAAAATTTTATAGCAATTTTCTCTGATAAAGACCTCATTTCTGAGAACTGAGTCAAATTTATAAAAATAAAAGTAATTCCCCAATGAATGAATGGTCAATGGATATATACAGGCAGTTTTCTGGAGTAATTAAAGCTATATATACAGCCATATAAAATGTTCTAAATTGCTACTGATTGGAGAATTTGTAAATTAAAACAACTCTGAATTACCACCTCACACCTATCTGAAATGGCAAATGCTAAAAGAGATGAGGGAAAATAGGTAGACTCAAATGAGTTATTGGTGGAATAATGAACCATTCTAATGAACTACACAAAGGACTATAAAATTGTGCATAGCCTTTGATACAGCAATGCCATTATTCAGTCTTTATCCTAAAGAGATCAAAGAAAAAGAAAAAAGTCTAGATTAAAAAAATATTTATTCCAGCTCTTTTCGTGGTGGCAAAAAATTGGAGATTAGAGGGATACTCATCAGTTTGGGAGTTACTATACAAGTTGTGCCATATTATTGTGATGGAGTACTATTATGCTATAAGAACCAATGAGGGGGGGTGGTTTCAGAAAACAACAACAACAACAACAACAACAAAACATGACAAGATGGATTTAACAAGTGAAGGCATAAGAACCAGGAGATCATTTTGCACCGTGAAAGCAATGTTGAAATAATGAGCATCTGTGAAAGACTTGGCTACTCTGATCAATACAATGATCTAAGACAATTCCAATGGACTCATGATGAAAAAATGCCAATCATCTTTAGAGAGAGCTAATAAACTCTGAGTTCAAATCGAAGTAGAATTTTTCTCACATTATTTTCTTTCCTTTTAACAATTGACAAATATGGAAATATGTTTTGCATGATTTCACATGTATCATTGATATTATATTATTGCTTTCCTTCTTGGTGGATTGAGAAAGGGATGGGAGGAAGGAATAGAATGTGAAACTCTAAATTTAAAAACCACAGAATTTTATACACACACACACACACACACACACACATATACACACATATATATGTAGATATATATGTAGATAGATATAGATATAGTTGCAGATAGATATATATAGAGAGAGACAGAGACAGAGACAGAGACAGAGAGGCATAGAACAAGCCCAGTATGAGTAGTATATTGATATCAGTGGCCTTGTAACATAGTCATGAGTTGTCCCTTCATGCATACATCCTGGTTTTCTATGTGTGTGCCCCTATAACATGTACACTCTACATGTGTCCACTCTTTTCACTGGTGGTATGTGAATTTATAGGTCAGTGTGCTTAAAGTTCATGGGAAAATGCTTTACTGGTACTTTTCTTAAATACGTTATTTCATTAAATGCCTTTGCTTTGGTGTGTGTGGTTGAAGTCTTGCCTGACCATCTTCTACCTTCTCTACTTGCCTTTTCTTTGAAATGATATTCCATTTACAAAATATATAGCTTGTATGCACATCATTGTTTGCATGTTGTTTTCCTTATTAGAATACAAGTTCCTTGGGAACAGGGGCTGCATTTTCCCCTTTCTTTGTATCCCTAGCACTTGGAATAGTTCCTAGAACATAGTAAGTGCTTAATTAATGCTTGTTCACTGATTGACTCCCTGGATAGATGGGTGCTTCATTACATTATCACCATTTCCTTGACCATAATGAGATGCTTCAAATCTAACGTACTGTAACACTAGATTCCTTTTCCTGTGCAGATACAAACAAAACAGAAACAATCCCACCAAAATATGATGCAGGTTTTTTTCTATAAAGGAAATGTTTTTATAGGTAAGCAGGATATCTTCATGAAATTTTTCCTACTTAATGGATGGGGATCTATTCCCTAGAAGCATCTCCAAAGACATCTCACAGAGAAAGCAGAAACAGATAGATGATTGTTTTTTTTCTATGGATTTTTGAGAGATTCTCAGGATGAAATGGGCCTGTTAGCACTGATGATGCTACACATTCCTCAAAAGAGTTTATGTTGAAATTCCTGTTCACTAACCAGCAGTTCCAAAACAATCATAACAAATGGCAAATTTTTTTTTTAAATGATTTTTCTTTCCTCTCCACTACTGGAAGCGTAGTCATGGTCCTTGTAAGTATAAACCCTGTTTTGAAGATGTAGCTAAGAAGGACTTTCCTCCCTAGTGCCAAACTAATTTTATAAGAAGGATTATTAGAAGGAATTCTATTTGCATTTCATAAGCTTCGGAAACAAGGTGATGCAAATAAATTGACCAGAGTTGACAGTTATTATAGAGAATTATTGGCCTCTGTATTGAAAAATGATTGACATTGATGTATGATATGCAAAGTGCCAGTCTCTGGGCACTTGCTAGTAGTAAACTTTACAAACCCAAGGGAAATAGTTGCTCATTTGCTTACCCATTTATTTATAAGCTAATTCTTTGATTGAGAACCATTTTTTTTGCTCCCAACTCATATTACAATTTTCCCGAATAAACTTCACTGGATAATTTAATGTGGATATTCTCTCCATTGGTACAGATAGCACACACCTATATATTTCTTCTAACTTTGTTAGTTGATGGATTTTTAACATCACATTCATTTCTCAAAATAGGGAAATACAGCTTTTATGATGTTGTTTATTCTTTTAAAATTGTTTTAGTTTTGTCTGACTGTGATTCCATTTGGGATTTTCTTTACAAAGATACTTGAGTTCAACAACATTAAGTGACTTGCCCAATATCACATGGTTAATAAGGTTCTGAGGTCAGATTTAAACTCAAGAAAAGGAGTCATCCTGACTCCAAGCCTGGCACTCTATACACTGAGCCATCCAGATGTACCTATGACCTTATTAGCCTTCCCTTATAACAAAAATTAAAATATCAAAAGAAAAAAATTTATCAAAATTTACTAATGTATTTATCATAGTATTCTACTCCCATGTCCCACCCCTAACTTCATATCTGCAATGAAAAGAGGAAGATGAGTTTCTTCAAGTTTTTTCCAGAACCTAGTTTTGACATTATAATTACAGTGTTCAGTTTTGTTTTGTTTGTTTTTCCTCACTAGTATTATTGTAGTAAGTTAATATTTTGTTTACATTCTTCTGTTTATGTTACATTAATTAAATTATATCTTCCCATTTTTTTCCTGAATTTCTATTGTCATTCTGTATGGCACAATTATGTGGTATTACATTCATGCACCATAATTTGTTTAAGCTTTCAATAATCAATAAACGACTAATTTGTTTATAGCACTATCTTATCAGCCAAAAGTGCTTTTATAATTATGTCTGTAGCTATAGGACCTTTCAGTAATGAAATGTTTGGGTCAATGCATATTGACCTCTCTCCTCTCTCTCTCTCTCTCTAAAGAATAATTCCAAATTGTTTTCTAAAATGGTTGGCTCAATTTAATGCTCCTGTAGTTGATGAGCATATAGCATATAGTCTTCCTATAGCTTATACAATATTGATTATTTTCTTCTCTCATTATCTTTGCACATTTGCTATATGTGAAGTGAAAGCTCAACATTTAAACCAATTCACATAATATTATTGTCAGTTATTTGGAGCAATCTCAGGTATTAATAGGAAGCAAATTAGCTCTTGAGAACCATCTGCATGCATATATACATAAATATACACATGTATGTAACATGTATATACATATATACATAATGACAATTGTTACTAATGATATATCTATTTTAATTTATTATATAGCTTGACTAACAGATGCCGATCTGTAATATTTTTTGTAAGGCTTTCCATCCAATTAATATTTTTCACTTCTTATCCTAGCTGCATTGATTTTGTTTGTGCAAAAATATCTCAAATTCTTATAATCAAAATTTTCTCTTTCATCTCTTTTCTCTATCTCCTACTTGGTTAAGAATTCTACTTCTTGTCATATTTATGAAACATATATTCATCAATTTTCCTCCAATTTTTGTTTCTTAAAGAATTTGAACTTTTATATTTTAAAATAGATTATACCCTTTGACCCAGCAATACCACTATTGGGACTTTTTTCCCAAAGAGACCATAAAAAAGGGAAAAGGACCCACATGTACAAAATTATTTATAACTGCTCTTTTTTGTGATGGCAAGGAATTGGTAATTGAGGGGATGCCCATCAATTGGAGAATAGGCGAACAAGTTGTTGTATATGAATGTAATGGAATACTATTGTGCTATAAGAAATGAAGAGCAGGTGGATTTCTGAAAAACCTGGAAGGACTTACATGAACTGATGCTGAGTGAAATGAGCAGAACCAGGAGAACACTGTATACAGTATCAAGAACATTGTGTGCTGATCAACTGTTAGACTTGACTCTTCTCAGCAATGCAATGGTCCAGGATAATTCCAAAGGACTCATGATAGAAAATGCTCTCCAAATCCAGAAAAAAAAAAAGAACTGTTGAATCTGTATGCAGATTGAACCATACTATTTCTATTGTTTTGTTGGTGTTGTTTTTCTTTTTTGAGGTTTTTCCTTTTTTGCTCTGATCCTTTTCTCATTGCATGACTAATGCAGAAATATGTTTTATGTGTTTTATGTGTGTACATATATAACATATATCAGATTACTTGCTGTCTTGAGGAGGGGGGAAGGGAGAGGAGGGAGGGAGAAAAATTTGAAACAAGAAATCTTATAAAAACAAAGGTTGAAAACCATCTCTACATGTAACTGGAAATAATAAAATATTTATGTGGAAAAAATAGATTATATAGATTTTTATATCATATCACTTAGATTCCTCCCTTCCCAAGTCGTTCTCACTTCCCCTACTCAGAGACAACAATTTAGAAGTAATAGAGAAAAGAGAAAAACCTAAGAAAACTGGCAAAAAAACACTAGGAAAAATTCTGCTTTTATATGCAGTGCTCTACACTTGTAGCTCTTTATTTCTTCAAAAGAGCATGAATAGTTGGCTTTTCATATCTCTTCTCTAGAGCTAAATTCATACTTTAAATTTACACAGTACTCATTTTCAATTGTTTTGTATTTGTTCTTCTGTTTACATTGTTTCAGTCATTATGTATATTGTTTTCCTGGTTCTTCTTACTCCACTTTGCATCAGTTTATGATCTTTCCATGCCCATGCTTCTCTATAGTCTTCATGTTCGCCATTTCCTAGAAAACAGTAATATTCCATTACATTTGTGTATGTTACACAAATTGTTTAGACATTCTCCAACTGATGAGCAACTATTTTGTTTCTAGTCTTTTGCACAAAAAGTGCTACTATAATTATTTTGGTCTTTTGTTTAATGACCTCCTTGGGGAATATGGCTAACAATGGATTATCTTGGTCACTTTATTTGCTTTTCAGAATTATTGTGTTCACAACCACAATGCATTAATGTTTCTCTCTTTAACCCCTCCAATATGAACTCTTCTTTTTTGTCATCTTTGCTAATTGATGGGCTGTGAGGTGAAAACTTGGGGTCGCTTTGATTTATATTTGTCCTATTAGCAATTTGGATGATTAGTTCATATGATTGGTAATGATTTGTAATTATTTTGCTAATGTTTTGTTTATATCCTTTGACAGTTTCTCTAGAAGGGAATGGATTTTGTTCTTAAGGATTTCTTCTAGTTTTCTATATATCAGGTATCTAATTATTATCAGAGATATTTGTTAAAAATATATTTTTCCCATTCAAACTCTTCTCATCAGAGATACATTTTTTAATGTTTAGAAAAATTCAATTTCAGGAATTCAAAATAATATATTTTATCTCTTGTAATTGCTTACAATCTTTCTTTGGTTAAGAATGCATCCTTTGCTACATCTGTGAAATGCATGAGATTTGCTTATCTTCTATTTTTAATAATGATATAACCTTTAAAATTCAGGTGATGCATCCATTTTTAATTTATTTTGTTAAAGGCTAGGATGAGAGTCTAAGCCAAATTTCTCAAATAGATAATTCTCTACTATGTAATTTATGTTTTCCGGTGTATCAAACACTAAGTTATTGAAATAAAATATTTCTAATTCTTTCTAGTCTAACCCATTCCATTGATTTACTTTTAATTTTAAAATCAATATTAAATGACTGATATTTATTAGTATTAAGTATTAATACTGTCAAATTTTGATAATTACTACTTAAAATATTGTTTAAGATTCCCCTTCATCTTACCTTTTAAAAAATATTTTACTCAATATTCTAGATCCTTTTTTTCTCCAAATGAACTTTGTTATCATTTTAATGTAACTTTGTAAAGTATTCCTTTGGCCATTTAGTATAACATTACATCTGTGAATTAAGTTGAGAGGTATTGTTATTTTATGATATTGTAACTGTTAACCTGTAAATTAAGGAAACAATCAATATAGGAGAAAATAAGGCCTTTAATGTGGCAGAGGAACTATAGCTCATGGTATAACAAAGGAAGAAAGTAGGAATACCCAAAGATGGAAAGAGGACAGGGTTTTTATGGGGTAACAGAACAAAAGGGAACCACTAACTACTTAATGTAAATGAACCTTTAACAAAAGGAACCATAGAACTGCTCCTGAGTTAAGTATAGATGCTACTTAATTCTAAGTAATCTGAGTATATATGCTGCTTAATGTAAGGTGGGGAATCTTTGTGAGAGGATATTTTGTTTGAAGGAGAGCCATAAGTCAATCAAGAGTCTGGAATTGAGAAAGATTGGTTAGCCCCAAGCAATACATGTGCCTGGGTAGGAGATCATTCAATTCTCAGTAAATGTATTGTTATCATTACCTTGTTGTTCACTCTTAGTTCACAAGGAGGACCAATCAACAAGAGGATGATGTTTTCACTTCCAAGTGAACTGGATGTAAATGACACAGGGCAAAGTCATCAGCCTCACTCTCTCTTCCTGAATTATCTGAGTCCAGTGGCAATATATTGGTCTGGAGGACTGGCATGGCCCATGATGCCGTGGGAGGCTTTGTTCTTTTTAAGCTAAGATCTTTCCTAGGTCTCATTTTGTCTGAGGCAATACCTATTCAGAGATTAAAGAATAGATAAGAATCTAGGCAAAAGATGACCTAGTTTACCTTCTCAATAAAATTGGTCTAAGAGGGGAAGACCCTAAGTGTTTCTGGCCTTAGCAGAATGAATTCCTATTTACACTTACTGTGAACTATCAAACAATGAGCAAGTGAGGATGGGGCTGGGATCTATTATTGGTCAATTATTGAGGGCCAGAATGATTTGGGCTTAAAGGCATAGTCATGTAGCTCCATTTCAATCCCACTGGACTGTATCATAACCTGGCTTTGCAGAATTATATTTGAAGAAATCATAAATGAAAACTACATGAGACAAAAGAGTTCATTGTACCAGGTTTTTTTTTAATAAATAAGCAGGGAAGAAAAATATATCCCCTCCCCTGAAATCCCAAGATATCTTGAAAAGTAACTGATCAAAATTTATATTCCTTTGGACAGAACATCTGCACAGTAAGGATGTGATTCCCCATGTGGACAGAGGGAGAAAAAGATGGAAAGAAAGGAGAGAGGGAGGGAAGGAAGGAAGGAAGGAAGGAAGGAAGGAAGGAAGGAAGGAAGGAAGGAAGGGAGGGAGGGAGGGAGGGAGGGAGGGAGGAAATGGCAGCATTGCCCAACTGGAAATGGTAAGTTGGGTTACCTTATATGTTTAATTTGAATAACCATTTAGAATGATTCTACAGGATAGCGTAATGATTCAAACATATAAACACCTATATACATATATACATTTGAGAAACACAGAGCAAGAGAGAGAGAGAGAGAGAGAGAGAGAGAGAGAGAGAGAGAGAGAGAGAGAGAGAGACCTACATGGCTCAGTGAATAGAGCATTTGACTTATAATCAGACTCATCTTTATGAGTTCAAATTGGCCATCAGACACTTAACTAGTTGTGTAACCCTGGGCAAGTTAAATTTTTTATTTTTGCCTCAATTTCTCATCTCTAAAATGACCTAGACAAGGAAATGGAAAATCACTCTAGTATCTTTGCAAAAAAAAAAAAACTAAACTAAAAATAAGGTCACAAAGAGTCAGGCATGACTGAAATGACTGAACAACTCCGTTTGTGCAAGTCACTTCACCACTATTTGTCTCAGCTTTCTCATTTAAAAAAATGGAGATAATAGCATCTACTTTCCAAAGTGTTTGTAAGGATCAACTGAGATAATTGTAAAGTGCTTAGTACAGTGTCTGGCACAAGGTAAGAGCTATATAAATACTAGGTACTATTATTCTACTGATTTTCCTTTCTATTTGTTAAGCAGAACTAATTGTTTTTGATGATTAATGCTTTAGAATATCATTTGAGGTCTGGAAGTGCCATTCTCTCTTTATTCATGCTCCCCTCCCCCAAACACTCTTTCCCTTCAAATGCTAGACATTTTCCTCTGCCAAATTAATTTTGCTATAATTTCGTACGGCTCTATAAAACATGCACTTTTGAATTTGATTGTGATAAATACAAATTTACTGAAAACTGAGTGATTTCCCCACCCAGTCCCCATATCCAGGCAGGTGAATTGTCTGGGACTGATGGTCTTTGTCAATTCCAGACTCTTGATTGACTCATGGACCTCCCCCTCAAGCAAAATGATCCCCCACCTTACTTCCTGGACTTTATGTTATTATGTAAAAAGGTCCACCTACATAAAGTATTTTCTATTTAGAGTTAAGGAGTATCTATACTTAACCCTGAAGCAGTTCTGTACTTTCTTTTGTTAAAGGTTCATTTACATTAAGTAGTTAGTAGTTTCTATACTGGAGCAGTCTTTTGGCTCCCTTTTTTCTATTACCCCATAAAAACCCTGTCCTCAGTTCCCATCTTTGGCTATTCCTAGCTTCTGAGTTATATAGTTCCTCTGCCCAAATTAAAGACCTTATTTCTCCTATACTGAATGTTTTCTTAATTTCTAGGTTAACAATTTATATAGCACTAAATCTGTAAACTAATTTAATTTAATACAATAATGTAAAAAATTCTATTAGCATGGGTCAACCATGAAAAATGTTTATTCCTCCAATTATTTTATTCTTTTGTTATTTCTTTAGTATTTCAAAATTTTGACTATATGTCTCAAATGTGTCTTGATAAATTAACTCCCTCATTTTATATGCAATTTGTACTATTTTGAATGTGAATTGCCATTCTATCATTTCTCTTAGATTTTATTATTTCAAAGAATAAATTATGATGATTTGATGTAAAATTATTTTGTCTGGAATTGTTTTGCTAAAGATAATGTCTTCTTTAATTATTGATTTTTGATGTAATTTGTAAAATTTATTTACTATTTATGTTAAATTTACTATTGTATCTTTGAGGGAAACTTCTAGCATTTTCTAAGAGGAGGTAATGTGTTTTGGGATATATATTTTAACATATTAAAAATCAGTTCTATATGCCTATATTTTGTCATATTTTAGCATAAATAATGGTAGCACTTTGTTTTCCTCAAACATAATAGTTGATATACACACATACTTTGTATTGACATAGTTTCATTGTCCATATTTTCAATGTATTATTTAGTTTTTCTCTCTTCCCTAGTGCAGTCTATTTTTAGTATGTAACATAGGCACTGAAAAATATTTGTATTCTTTAATGTTAACATTGAGAATTTACCATGTCTTTCTGACCTAATTTCTCTAAAAGTTTGTTAAGATCTATATTTTATATTTTGTTTTTATTAAATTTTTTTAATGGGAAAGGAACACTAACATCTTCTAAAATAACTTTGTTATTATATCTTTTATAGTTTTATAGTTTAATTCATTTTTCCTTTTATATATTTGGTCATTATAATAGTTGATACACACACATAATTTGTATTGACATAGTTTCATTGTCCATATTATCAAAGTATTATTTACTTTTTCTGTTTACCTCTCTTGACACTGAGTTTTTATATTTGCTTTGTCTGGTGGCATATCTTTTTTTCTCTTTTGCATATCTAATTCATAGCAAATTATGTTTCAAATTTGAATTTTTTCTTGCATGTCTCAGTTCCTTAGATGTATTTCTTATTTGTTGCCAATTATTGGGGTTTATGTCCTTATTTATTCTGTTATTTTCTTTTCTTTAATTGGATTACTTGCTCCAGTCATATTTAAGGTTTTGATTATCAGGTTTGTGTTTTCCTTCATTTATATATTTAGGTATTGATTTTTATCCTCTTGTATTTTAAAGTCAGATCTTTATCCCATCCTTTCTTTTACTATTTTGATGCTAATCTATTTTCCATATAGTATTTTTATGTCTTTCCCTTCACCTTGATTTTTATTTACATATATTATCACATTTTTTGAAGTTATTTTTTCTTTGATTTCTTTATTCATATATTTGTTATTCTTTTTGCTTTCTCTTGCTCTGCCTAGCTTTATGTATAATTTGCAGTCTTTATTTACCTAAGCCCCTGCATTTTAGTTTAATAAACATTTTTTTATGACTTTTAAAAGAAATTTCCATTTAATTTGTCCTGTTATATATGTATCTCCCGTTCTAGTATATTCTGGACTCTATTCTACAATTTGTAGACATTTAGTTTTCCTTTTCAATTCTTTGTTTACCTCTCATAAAATTAGTTTCTAGAATATATAATTTTATATTCTTTAAATTTCATTTTTCCCCCTCTTGTGCTTCACTTAAAATGGCCAATCCTTTAAGGAAGTAATGTTGAGTGAAAACAGTATTGTATGGTAAGAGTCTCTTGGTGTTCTAATGAGCCTAGTCCTTTTCCCTCACTTTACCATGATAATTTATTTATCCTAAACCCAGGGTATCATATCTCTATTTCTCAGTCCTCTCAACTACCCTGAGGAGTGACTGACCTGGGCACTCATATATTTTACCTTCTGTTTTCCCTTTTCTGTTCACTAATTGATTAATAAAGTCTGTATCCATAACTTGTATCTATCTCTTACCTTCACTCTACCTATTTAAGCAAATTCCCACTGTTACCTCTCATATAAACTAATTTGATTTGCTTAGACATGGGTCATAAAATTAATCATTTTGGTACTTTTTTGTCCCAATCATTGTCCTTAGTTAGTCTTTTTTTACCCATTGTTTTGGCTGATATATTTTTTCCTTTGAATAATAAACCAAACACACCAAATAATTGAATTCATCATTTAGTTTTTTCTTGATAATTGTAAAATTTTAATTTCCTCTTGTTTCATTTTGGTATGTTTGCAAATTAAAGGCACTCCTCTCAATTCTCCTTCTTGGGAATGTCTCAAAAGTCTTTGCAAATATTTATAAGTCTCTTTTTTAAATGATTGTGCCTTAGCTTTATAGGATTTTTTTTAGCTTTATAGGATTTATATTATTTATTGTTGCAGGTTGAGATCCTTTGGAATATACTATTCTATTTTTGAATATGCAATATCATTTTCTTCTCAGATTTTTAAAAATATAGAAAAAATCCTACATTATTTAGATTATGTTCCTTGATATGTAAAGTATGTTGTTATTTATTAAAATTTTGAAATATAATCTATACATGTTTTAGAGCTTGGAGCATGAGCATTTCACATGGTAAGCTGTGTATTAAATATATCACTTCGTGATTTTCTTTCTATTCACATGCCCTGGTTTATTTACAGAGAGACAGATAGATAGACTTCCATAATGCATATAGATTTTTATGTCATTAATTTTTTAAAACTATAATTTTAATTACCTCTGTGAATCCTATCTATAAGGTTAGTTACTTTGTCCAGAATAGAACTTATTTGTTCCTTTATTATTGTTGTTTTTTGCTTCCCTTCTGACATATATTTTTCCATTTCTAATTTTTGCATTCCAAATTTCTCATGTTTTCAGAGTCTGTATTTATTTGGAGAAATTTGACATCATAATGACTACTTTCTTCTACCTCCATCATTGTCTCATAATACTGCATTGAGAACTCTGATTTCTAACTTAATTTCATTCCTTCTACTATCTTTCAAATGTTTTCTTTTGATATATTCAGACATTTGTTGCTATTTCCCATGATATATGTGGAGTCCATGAGATTCTCATTTTCATCAGAAAGCATTTTTATCCTGAGAAATTTTTGTGATGACAGTATTCAGCACATGGTATGGTGGAGTTATAAGTATATAGAGAGTAAGGATGCTGAATGGTAGAACTAGGTATATTAATTCTCATTTTAGTTGTCTTTTTTATCTTATTCAGTATTTCTATCTTCTTATTTTGTTGTTTCGTCTTCAGTTACTTTAAGTCTCTATCAGAAGAATGGTCAATTTGCATTTTTTCAACATTTTAGTTTTTCTTATTACTTTCTAAGAAACAAACATGGATTCCAATAAGAAAGACTTGTAATATTCAGGGACTTGATGCCATCAATATAATATTGTTGAAAGAGAAGCATCTGAAGTATCACACCATTTATCTATAGAAACCCTCTCATATAGAGACCTTGTGAAAGCATCTTCTATTACACAGGCAAACTTCTTTAATGAGCAAGAAGGTCAGAGACAGAAATAAAGTAATACAAAGGCTAAGAATGGCTAAGAGAAAGAGACAGAGGGAGGGAGGGAGGGAATGAAGAGGGGGAGAGAAAGAAGGAAAATGAAAGAGAAAGAAAGAAAGAAAGAAAGAAAGAAAGAAAGAAAGAAAGAAAGAAAGAAAGAAAGAAAGAAAGAAAGAAAGAAAGAAAGAAAGAAAGAAAGAAAGAAAGAAGAAAAAAGAAAAGAAAGAAGGAAACAAAGGGTGTGTGTATGTATGGAGAGAAATCAATGTAATTTACTTGCTTTATTTTCATGTGTTAAAGTTATTACATCACACAGGAGAGGCATAATAAAGCATCCAAGTGAGTGGTTAGGTCACCCTAATGAATACAAATAAAATCTCTCCTTCTCCTAAAGAGGTGGAGCATTTTATTAACTAGCATTTGGAGAGTGTGATTATTTTTTATGTCTCTGTTTTTATGGAATCTATTTTTCTTGGGAGGCAATGGCTAGAGCAGCATAGTGGATTCTCGTCTGGTGTTACTTTACACCAAATCAGAATCATTCATTGATGTATAATAGAGAATATAAATCATAAGTTAATTGTTTGCCTCATCCATGATATTTGTTTTTCAGCACACTGTATGAAATTGCTTTTCTTTCTGGGTTTTTAAATAACAATAACAATGGTAATACCTACTAGTAATAATCATAATACTGCTATAATTGTTCAATTTTTTAATAATATGTAAGCATCATGTTTTTTATTGAATTGCTTCTATTTCCATACACTGTAAATTGCATTTGGTTATATGTGTATTTCTGAGTACAAATATACCTGTACCACTTTGCACCGCTCAGATAGAAGGTGATAGCCTTTCACTAGAGGAAAATTCCATTTTTACAGAATGGGTCAAGACTAATGCTCTTCTGTACAAATAGGTTTTCAAGAAAATTGAAAATCTACTATTAACTCTAAAAATATTTTGAAAATGTTCTATTTTATTTAAATAGTTTGAGGTAAAGCACCCAACAAATCTACCTCTTTTTTAATTTTAATTTTTATTTATTTATTTTATTTTTTGTGGGGCAATGGGGGTTAAGTGACTTGCCCAGGATCACACAGCTAGTAAGTGTAAAATGTCTGAGGCTGGATTTGAACTCAGGTACTCCTGAATCCAGTGTTGGTGCTTTATCCACTTTGCCAGATAGCTGCCCCCTAAATCTACCTCTTTTTGCTTTAATTAGCAAATTATACAAACAAAACCTTAATTGAAACAATGTAAAACTTTTTATAGATTCAGAGGAAGAAGATAGCTCAAATATTATTTTGTTTAACTCTAAGAGTTTGGCGATGAAAAATGAGGGTCAGAGCAGCTATGTAGATTAATAGAGTTGAACAGATCCTGCATAGCAATTGGGATTCTCATCCACATCTTTTGACTCCTAATTGTTTTCCTTCCCCACCATGATTCAAAGCAAAATTCAAATCTTCTGTACTGCTTAGTCACTTTCTATTTATGTAATGTATTTATGACAGCATTCCATAAAAATAAAACTTCTATGAATTAGCTATATCATTAAGAATGTTATCTTAGTACTTATCAACTCCCAATGTGCATATGGATGCATAACATGAAATGCCCTTTTAAAGTCATGCTTCCACTTATAAGTGAAATGAAAGGATATACTCTTTCCCCAACTTTCTAGACTCCATCCTCTTTTTGAATCCAAAAGAAAATGGGATTGAGACCCTAAAATCGTCCCTCAATCCTCATATGCTTTTTTTTTTCCTTTCCCCTTTCTCAGAAAGAAAGGTTGGTCTTACTTGACAGTGTAACATGGCAATATCTTGGTTGATTGATCATACTGGCTTTTGTTGCCTATTTTTTAGCTTGCTGCAGTAGTGTAACATTTCATCGGACACTGAATTATTTTGATTCACCATGGCAGTTCTTTTCTGAAACTATCTGTATATGGACATAGGTCAAGGGGAAGGAAAATTAAGGGTCACCTTCAGTTTGTACACTGTAGCATTTTCATTTTCTATACAGCTAACGACATTCAGGCTCCCTGTAGGGTAGGCTTTTTTTCTTGTCTATTATTTTCAGAGGAGAGACTGCATATGACAGTCTCAAAATCCTACCAGCCTGAACACAGATGGTAAAGATTATGCCACACTGAGACTTGACCTTCAAAAGCCTGCAGTTTCTTTTCAAGGTTTCTCTCTTTTGACAGTTCAACTGGCTTTTTCTGAATTTCACCACTGAATTTTATTTGGTTTATTGGTAAGACTCTTCTCTGATGATCCTTAGTAAGAACTTGCAACAGAGAGGGTTAGCTTAATTTTTTTTGTAATATGTAAAGAAGGTCACAGAGCCAGATAGTAACCTAATTATATCCCATTGATTACTGCTGTGAACATTAGTAATTGCTGAAAGTAGTCAAAAGGTAACTGGAATAATGAATTTCAACCAAATACCTGAGCTAACCATTGAGTCAAAATAAAGGAGAAGAAAGTTAAAGAAAGTAACAGGGTATAATGTGTTACAGGAAAGAGGATATTTGATGAGCCAGTTGTAAATAGTCAACATAACCCTAAAAGGGTATGGCACAGTGGAGTCAGGAGGATCTGAGTTGAAATCCGACCTCTGATACTTGACACTTACTAGCTGTGTGACCCTGTGCAAGTCACTAAACACTCATTGTCCCACAAAATTAAAAAAAAATAACCATAACCCTAGAAAGATAACTTATATTTTTATTTGTGATGAAGAACAAAGCTAAAATGATACGAGCCAGGAGCTTCACTAAATGGTAATTCATTTGGAAAATTTATAGAGTCAAAAATATCATTTTAGGGGAGAAAATTAATAAATATTATGGACAAAAGAAAGAAAGAGATTGTAGAGTAAATATCTTTTTCACAGAGCTCAAGTAATAGAACCATTAACATGGCAAGCTAGGCTCATCAAATACAATTTTATAATGGTACACATGCAACAATTGGAATTGTTTTCCTTCTAAAAACCCAAAGGAGATATGTGTGAGTCCAATAGTTATTAGGAGTTATGAGGTGAACTCTCTGATGGAAAGTTTAGCCCTGTTGGGTTTCTTAGTTGAGACTGTAGTTAATCTGCTCCATATTCCATACTTCAAACAGTGATATAATCACTATAATAATAACTCAATGCCATAAAATGTTGAAATGTGGTGTTAAATAACCATCTGCATTCCTTTGTTTCACTGAAATAAATTATAGCTCTACCAAAGATTTGGGATAAAAATTACAGTTTTAATATGGCAGTTAAATTTTTTGGTATAATTTTAGAATGCCATAGAATTATACTTTTGATCTCAAGTGAGCAGGTGATAAAAATGCCATGTAAGATTTGCTTGTATTTTATAATTTCATTAAAAAAGGCTTTACTTTTATTCAGACAAAACATGAGAAAAAAACTAATTAAAATGGAGGCATTAAATAAATTTATATTTTCAGTGTGACATTCTGATTTTTTATAATTTATTCTTATAAGACACAACATCAGTATGAAAGAATAAAGTAGACTTGCAGCTTCTGAAATGAATCTATGAAGAGCTATCAGTAGGGGTTGCCAATTAACATACATGGTCAAAGCGAAACTACTGGGAAGGATACTGTTCATCAGTGGTATAAGAAGGGAGGTCAGAAAGAAATGTGGTAACTTAGGCTAGAAAAAAAATCCATAAGAACTTTAAATCGTATAAAAAGTCTGTGATGTTTAAAATCTAAATTGTGGTCGCCTTAAATCAGAAGTTTCAGCTCCAGTCTAGCCTAGAGTTCCAGCCTGGTTGGGTTCTTCCTGAAGTCCTCCATGAGCCTGCTGTAATCAGGAACACCCTCCCAAGCTGTTTGTGGAAGCTTTTTTATAGTTCTGGAACAGAGGCAGTCCTTACACACTGCTTCAAGGTGATTGGTTGTCCATTGGCTTTGAAGGTGTTCTCAAGTTGAGTTCATAGTCTAGTTTCTGAGAACAATACCTTCTTTTTTTTTTTTTTTTTTTTTTTTTTTTTTGGGCGCAATGGGGGTTAAGTGACTTGCCCAGGGTCACACAGCTAGTAAGGGTCAAAGTGTCTGAGGCCGGATTTGAACTCAGGTACTCCTGAATCCAGGCCCGGTGCTTTATCCACTGTGCCACCTAGCTGCCCCCCAGAACAATACCTTCTTAAAGGATAGCCAGGTGTGATTACAATCCAATTAACTTGAAGTAGGCTTAATCAGCAGTCAATCACTCTCACTTGATTCAATCAGTATAGATTAATATCCAGGTGGGTCTTTGAGTATCTGCTCAATCCCATTATTTCATCACAAGTCCTAAACTTCTCCATCCTCTGTGATTAAGACATATATTTCTCTTTTTGACCACTTTCATTTGACATTGCCCTCAATATTTTTTTTTTATTCAGCAAGAGACATTTATTTTATTTTCCCTTTACATGTAAGGGTAGTTTTCAACATTCATTTTCATAAGATTTAGAGTTACAAATTTTTCTCCCTCCCTCCCCCCTCCACAAGATCACAACCAGGTTATATATGTACAATCCACAAGTGTTCTTTTTATCAGTTCTTTCTATCGGGGTGCATAGTAAGCTTCCTCATTAGTTCCTTGGGATTGTCTTGGATTATTGCACTGCTGAGAGTAGTTAAATCATTCACAATTGCTCATTGAACAATACTGCTGTCACTATGCACAATGTCCTCCCAGCTCTGCTCACTTCACCATACATACATATTCATTAGTCTTTCAAGGTTTTTTGGGGATCATCCTGTTTGTCATTTCCTGTAGCACAAGACCATTCCACTACAATCATATAACACAGCTTTTTTCATCATTCCTCAATTGATTGACATTCCCTTGATTCTCAATTCTTAGCCTCCAACAAGAGTTGCTATAAATATTTTTTGTAAATTTTCCCCCCTTTTCTCTTTTTCAAGATTACTATTGTTACCTGTTGCCCTTCCATCCTATTCCCTTTCCCATGATATTTATTCTATTATCCATCTTCTTTTATCCTATCACTCTTCAAAAGGGATTTGTTTCTGTCTGTCCCCTCCCCCACTCTGCCCTTCCTTCTTTTGCCCCTCTCTCTTTATCCCCTTCCCCTCCTATTTTCCTTCCCCTCCCCCACTCTGCCCTTCCTTCTTTTGCCCCTCTCTCTTTATCCCCTTCCCCTCCTATTTTCCTTCAGGGTTATGGAGATTACTCCACCCAATTGAGTGTGTGCATTGTTCCCTCCTTGAGCCAATTCTAATGAGATTGAAGTCTTTGAGTCAATTCTGATAAGTGTTAGGCTCATTTACTGCCCAGATTAAATAGATTACTCCACCCAGATTGGTGTGTTTGTTAGTCCCTCCTTGAGGCAGCTCTGATGAGTTTAAGATCTTTGAGCCTTTTCTGATGAGTGTAAAATTCATTTACTGCCTTGCTCCTCTCCCATCTCTTCCCCCACTCCATAAGCCTTTTCCTGTTTATTTCATATAGGATTTCACCTCTGCCCTTCCCCCTCCCCCAGTGAATTCCCTTCACCCCTCAATTTAACCCTAAAGATGTCATCACCTAGCTAAGCTAAGTGACACAGTGGACAAAGCATCCCCCCCCTGGACCCAGGGGCACCCCAGCCAAAACTCGGCTTCAGACACAAGACAGTCACCCACTGTACAACCCCAGGTATGTCCCCCAGCTCCAAATTTTTATGGTTCTCTAGGGTCTTGTATTTGAAAGTCAAAGTTGCTATTCAGTTCAGGTCTTTTCATCACAAATATCTGAAAGTCTTCTTTTTCATTAAAGTCCCAATTTTTCCGCTGAAAGATTATGCTGAGTTTTGCTGGGTAGGTGATTCTTGGTTGTAATCCCATTTCATTTGCCCTCTGGAATATCATATTCCATGCCCTCCGGTCCTTTAATGTAGAAGCTGCTAGATCTTGTGCTGTCCTGACTGGGGCTCCACAGTACTTGAATTCTTTCTTTTTGGCAGCTTGCAATATTTTCTCCTTGACCTGAGAGCCCTGAAATTTGGCTATAAAATTCCTAGAAGTTTTCTTTTGGGGATCTCTTTCTGGAGGTGATCGGTGGATTCTTTCAATTTCTATTTTAGCTTCTTCTTCTAGAATTTCAGGGCAATTTTCCCTTAGAATATCTTGGAAGATGGTATCTATGCTCTTTCAGGTAGACCAATAATTTTCAAGTTATCTCTCCTGGGCCTATTTTCCAGGTCAGCAGTTTTTCCCAGAAGATATTTCACATCACCCTCTATTTCTTATTCATTTGGATTTTCTTTATTGTGTCTTGGTTTCTCATAAATTCACTGGCTTCCATTTGTTCAATCATAATTCTTAGCCAATTATTTTCATCAGAGAGCTTTTGTACCTCCTTTTCCATTTGGCCGATTTGACTTTTCAAACTGTTGACTTTTTTCTCATGTCTTTCCTGCATCACCCTCATTTCTCTTCCCATTTTTCCTCTACCTCTCTAACTTTATCTTCAAAGTCCTTTTTGAGCACCTCTATGGCCTGAGACTGATTCATATTTTTCTTGGAAGCTTTAGATATAGGGGCCCTGATGTTGACATCTTCCTCTGAGGGTTCCCCTTGGTCTTCCTTGTTACTGAAGAAACTTTCTATGGTTCTCACCTTTCTCTGTTGGCTCATCTTGCCTTTCTTTTACTAGACTTTTAGCTCCTTAAAGTGGGGCACTGTTTCCAGGCTGCAGTATCCCAACCTTAAGAAGTCCCAGGTGGTATGATTTAAGGAGAATCAGGTTCTTCACTCACCCGGCCTGTCCCCCTGGTCCTTAGATGACCCCAGACCAACGTGCTAATCAACCAGCTTTGTGTGTTGTGGTTGTTAGCTCCAATGAGCCTGTGTCCCACCCCAACCTGGGCCACTGCTACTCGAGCCTACCTCCTGGTTCTCAGCAGTTGTGTAAAATCCAAGTTCTGCCTTAGCACCAGCATAGACCCCTGTAGTTTACCCCCTGCCCAGGGCTCAGCCCACTCACCAGACTGTGAGCTTAGTTTCAGACAACACTGGCACTTCAGCTGATCCAGAGGCTCTGGGGCTCTACTTTTCTGGTGAGGCCTTCCTGGGACTGGATCTGTGTCAGGGTGACTGTGGGGTTGGGCTTGACTCCTGTATTAGCACAGCAGCTCCTTCCTTCTGACCTTCTAAGCTGTTCTTGGTTAGAAGATGATTTCAGCACATTCTTCTGTGAGTTTTGCTGCTCCAGGCATTTCCTATGGCATTATTTGGGTGTTTTTTGGAGTGATCATGTCATGAGTTCGGGAGCTCACTGCCTTTCCTCCACCATCTTGGCTCTGTCCCAAAAGTCCTGCCTTCAATATTAATTTAGATCTTATATCATCATATCCACACTCTAAATTTGATCCAATTATATATATATATATATATAAAACATCAAGCACACAAAGAGCTTTTCCCTGAATTCTCCAACTTCTAATAATAGCTCTGGTCCCAATATTGACTGTTTTTATATCCCAAAGTGCAGGAGGGGATACTTGCTTAAGAGGGTAGTAGAGTTATACATTCAGAGAATTACATATTTAGCAACAATAATATTAGCTAACATTCATATATCCCTTTAATGTTTGCAAAGTACTTAAGAGATACTGAATCATTTGATTGAGCTAGAAAGAGCTTCAGACATCAGCTAATCCAAACTCTTCACCTTATAGATGAGGAAGCTGTATGAAAAAGAAGAAATGGTTAACCTCAGGTAATAGTGTCAGAAGAGAGACTAGAACACAAGTGTCCTGATGTAAAGCATATTTTTCCTCTGAAATAAAGGCTAGAAATCACCGATAGATTCTCAACTTTCTTGGTTTAAAAACAGACATATGATTGTATTTTCTAGTTCCTTATATTGGGATTTTAAAATGCTTTATTGATATCTTATTTTTAAATCTGTTTTGCCACTTCAGTTTTTGGACATGTTGAGTTTAAGATGTCTATGGGATATCCAATTTGTGATGTCTAATACCCAGTTAGAGATGTTGGCCTAGAGGTTAGAAGATATTATGACTGTATAAGTGATGTGAGAATGGTCATCATAGAAATAATTGTAACCATGGAAGTTGATTAGATTACCAAGCAAAATATTGCAGAGAGGAAGAGACAGAGCTCTGGGGGATATCCATAGTGGTACTTAGCATAAGATGCTTCTCTACGTATATATTCTGAAAAAATATTTTTCAGTCTTCCAAAAAAAATATTTATCAATACTCATGACTCCAGAAATTTCCATTTTGGGCTAGTAAATAAATATCAATTGTTCAAAATATTATTTGTTCAAGAACTCACAACACGAGTTTTTTTTTTAATTTGCTTATTGATATTTTTCATTAAAGTACTTTTAAAATTTATAGCAAATTTAATTTTGATGACTACTATTTTATAAAGTAGTTTGAGGTCTGTATATACCTCCTTTCACTTTTTGCCATATCATTTTCCTTGAGGTGCCAGACTATTCATTGTTCCCAGTGAATTTTGTTATTACTTTGTCTACTTATTAAGTAACCTCTTGAGAGTTAGGCTGGTATAAGTAATCCTTAAAGTAATTTAGGTAGAATTACAATTTTATTTTAATTATTATTAGTAATATTATATTACAATATTAAAACCATGAGAAAATAATATTCCTCTAGTTATTTGCTTTTCTTATTTTCTTACACTACTTTAAAAAATTTGGTCAACAATCATTCAAGTGCTTCCTGTGTTACAGACACTATGCTAAGTAATAATGGTACAAAGAAAGGTAAAAATAGTCAAGCCAAAAACAATTTCTGGACTCAGTGGGTGGGGAAGAGGAGAGAGAGAGAGAGAGAAAGAGAGAGAGGGAGAGAGAGAGAGAGAGAGAGAGAGAGAGAGAGAGAGAGAGAGAGAGAGAGAGAGAGAGAAAAGAAGAGAAGAGAAGAGAAGAGAAGAGAAGAGAAGAGAAGAGAAGAGAAGAGAAGAGAAGAGAAGAGAAGAGAAGAGAAGAGAAGAGAAGAGAAAGAGGGAAAGGGAGAGGAACAGGAAGAGGAACAGGGAAAAGGACAAGGGGAGGGAAAGGAAAGAGGAGAAAGAATAAAAAAGAAGAGAAAGAGGAGAGAGAGAATAAAAGTTAATCCAAGAGAAGTATTTAACAGCTGAAGGAACCAGAGAAAAGGACTCTGGTAGAGAATGAAATTTGAACTGGGAATTGCAGAAAGTTAGAACAGTTATGAGGAGGAGGTTAGAAAGGAGAATAATGTCCTAGAGTTGGATAACATTCATTACAAATGTATAGAATTGGGAGATGCAATATTGTATGCAAGGAACTGAAAGCACATTTGTGTAGGCTCATCATAGCATGAGGAGAGAGGAGACTTAGGTGTAAGAAGGGTGGAAAGTTAGGAAAGGTTTCTTGTTATAAAGAGCTTTATATGCCAAATAGAGCAGGGAAATTTTCCCTTTAGGGTTATAGAGAGTCACTGATGTTCATTGAAGAGGGAGTTGATGTGGATTTTCTGATGCTTTGAAAAAAGAACCACCATGGCAACTGAATGGAAGATAGATTAAAGTGAAGAGAGACTCAAGACAGGGAGATCTATGTTAAGGTTCTTGCTGTAGTAAAGGAAAGAGGTAAAGAGGAAGGCAGAGCCAAGATGTAGAATCAAGTAGAGGCAGCAACCAAGCCTAGTTCTTTCAAAACTGCCTTTCAAACAATTTTAAAATAACACCTCAAATCAAATTTTGGAATAGCAATGCCAACAAAAAGTCAGAGTGAAATTTTTTTCAGCCTAAGGCAACATAGAAGGTCATCATGAGAGGTGTATGACACTAGAGTGGAAGTCTGCCCAAAGCACAAGTAGTGGCAGGGCCAGACAGACTGTACCGGTGGAAAAAGCTGCAGCTTTGGGAGCTCTCAGCCCACAGACAGTAAGGGGATTGAACAACTGGTCAGAAAGAGGTTACAGGGGACCCTATCCCTTGGGTAAAGCTGGCAATGATTGGCAACTCAATTACCCATCCACAGTTCTGTATCAGTATTCTAGGATGTAGTAGAGTTCCTTGTAGTCAGTAAGAAGGAAGCAGGGACCCTGGTCACAGTTCAAAGGCAGAGAGGATCACTAGTGTTTGCAGAAACAAGGGATAAGAGACCTTGGCCATAGTTCCACAGCCAAGAGGAGCAGGAGTACATATGACTAAGATGGATCAGGGGCCTTTCCTGGGTGAAGACCAGAGCCCAAAGAGAGCAGTGACCACACCTCTTCTCAGATCATACCGGCTTTTAAGCATGAAAAAATTGCAGATCCCTAGAACTAGCTTTGAAAACAACAGCATGAAAAAGCCTAAAGCTTGAGACAATGCCTCCCCAACCTCAGGTGAACAGAGCATTAATTAACCAATGTTAATGTAAAGTTCAAATTGAAGAAATAGGCTGGAAAAATGAGCAAACACTGAAATAATAATAATAATAATAATAATAATAATAATAATAAGACCATAAAAAGCTACTAGGGTGGCAGGGAAGACCAAAACATAAACTCAGAAGATGATAACAAGATGAAATCAGCTTTTAAGAAGTCTCAAAGAAAAGTGCTTTCTGGAAAAAGTTGAAGAAAGAAGTGTGGTAGAGGAAAAATTGTAAAAGACATATGACTGCATAAACAACATCGGATTGCTTTCTGTCTTGCGGAGGAGGAGGGAAGGGTGGTGGGGAGAAAAATTTGGAAATAAAAATCCTATGAAAACAAATGTTGAAAACTATCCTTACATGTAACTGGAAAAAACAAAATACTTTTATTTAAAAAGATATGACTGGTGAAAGCTATGAAAAAAAATTAACAGAATGGTAAAAGAGGCAAAAAAAAAAAACACTGAAGAAAAGGACTCCTTTAAAAAACAGAACTGGAGGGGCAGCTAGGTGGCGCAGTGGATAGAGCATCAGCCCTGGAGTCAGGAGTACATGAGTTCAAATCCAGCTTCAGACACTTAACATTTCCTAGCTATGTGACCCTGGGCAAGACACTTAACCCCAATCGCCTTACTAAAAAAACAAACAAACAAACAACAACAACAACACAGAACTGGCTAAAAAGGAAAAGGTACGAAAGTTCACTGCAGAAAATAATTCCTTAAAAATTAGAATTAGGGGAGTGAAAGATAATGACTTTATGAAATTTTAAAAAACAATAAAACAAAGTCCAAAGAATGAAAAATAGAAGAAAATATGAACTATCTTATTAGAAAAACAACTGACCTAGAAAATAGATCAAGTACAAATCATTAGAGGATTATTAGACTACCAGAAGGCCATGATTAAAAAAACAAAAAACAAACCCCAGATATCATATTTCAATTATTATTCAAGGAAAACTTCCCCAGTATCTTAAATACAAAGGGTAAAATCTAAGTTGAAATAATATACTAATCACCTCCTAAAAGAGATCCCAAAATGAAAACATCTAGGAATAGTATATCCAAATCCCACAGTTCTCAGGTCAATGAGAAAATGTCACAAGCAGCCAGAGAGAAACAATTTAAATATCATGGAACCACACTCAGGATTACACAAGATTTAACAGTTTCCACATTGAAGGAGCAAAAGTTTTCTAATGTAATATTCCAGAAGGCAGAGGAGTACGATTACAACAAAGAATCACCTACCCAGCAAAACTGAGTATAATCCTTTAATAAAATAGAGGAGTTTCAAGTGTTCCTGATGAAAAGACCCAAGTTGAATAGAAAAATGGAGATTTGAACACATGGCTCAAGAGGAGCATGAAAAGGTAAACATAGGAGAGAATTCATAAGAGAGTCAACAAAATTAGTTTATGTTTCTTTCTGGGAAGAAGATACATGTAACTGCTAAGAAATGTATCACTGTTAGGGCAGTTAGAAGGAGTCTATATAGACAGAGGCCATGAGTGTGACTAGATTATTTTAGGATGAGCTCAAAAGAATGAAAAGATGAAGAAAAGGCATGCATTGGAAGAAAGGGGAAGGGGGAAGAAGAATGGAAGAAATTTTCTCATGTAAAAGATGCACACAAGGAAGACTTTTTAAAGTGGAGGTTATAAATCCCAAAAAGATCAAAGAAAAAGGAAAAGTACAAAGATGTATAAAAATATTTATATCCCACCAAAAAAAATTTATATCAAGTGTGTGTGTGTGTGTGTGTGTGTGTGTGTGTGTGTGTGGTGTGGTGGCAAAGAATTGGAAAGTGAGACGTTGTCAATTGAGGAATGGCTGAACAAGTTGTGGTACATGATTTTTATGGAGTGTGCTATGAGAAATGATAAGGAGGGTGCTTTCAGGGAAAAAAAGAAAACCTATATGAACTGATGCAAAGGAAATGAGCAGAAGATCATTATATGCAGTTACAGTCATATTGTAAAATTGATTAAAAGTGAAAAATGTAGTTACTTTGATCAATACATCGATCACGCTAATTCAAAAGAATTTATGATTAAAAAATGTTATCCAGCTCCAAAGAAAGTAGTGATGAACTCAACTCTATACCATTTTTTAAATTATTCAAAGCATCCATAACTTAAAACCCCAGGATAATAACATCACTGATACCATGATACTTTGTATTTAGTAAGTATTGTTTAGCTTGTCATGTAGAAAACTCAAATAATCCAAAAATATGTATAATTAGGTAGATCACTCACTAAATCTTAAGTATTACTCTTTTACATTTTTATCCATTCCCACCTTATTGTTCTGAGGGGCAGATATGAAATAATCTTTCTCTGTTTCTGTCCTGTGGTTAAAGATTTCAACTTATTTAAGAATCCTAGTTCAATATGATTACAGAATATTTTCACCCAGAGCCCTGTGAGGAATTGTAGTTCAGTTGACTTAATAGAATAGAGTAAGAGAGTCATCCTCTTTTTTCCTTGGTATATGGAGAAATATGAACTCGAAACTAAATCATGGAAAATGATTGCAGAAATAAAATGACACTGCATATCAAAAGCTTTATGTTATAAAATGTTGCAAAGTTTATTACACAAGTTAAAACATTTAATTATTTAATTTTATGCTAAGTAATTCATATACCATTGAACCAGAATGAATATATGTAGGGGAAGGAATGTGATAAAGGCTACTCATGGGGCAGGCTCTCTGCTTGTACTGAAGAAAAAAAAAGTACTACAAAATGTGTGTGAAGCTTATTCCAATTCATAAGATTTCAGTGCCATTTCCTTTCCAACTAACTTCTCCAGGGAATCTTTCTTCCTCTCCTCCATGGGGCAGAAATAGAGAAAGACATGTATGCACAAGCATAGGCATTTATGTGTATAAATATCTATATGTACACACATACATACAATATAGATTCATATGCATATATATGCATATATATGTGTATGTATATGTAAATATCTATGCATGTGTCCACATATATTTATACATAACTGAGTATGCATGAGTATGTAGGCATTGATATAAATATGTGTATAAATATTTATGTATGCATGTATACACGCATACATATATGTGTATATACGTATGTATATTTGTGTGTGTGTATGTCACTGGGAAGGATTAGCTTTCCCCAAAATAGGCTTTCCTCCATCAACCTTCCCATGGGGGAGGAAATCTGATATCCACTGAAGTTAATGTATATAGCATGTTTAGTAAGGAAAATAAAATATCTGCCAGCAGGCTAAATATTATTGTATAAACTATGAATCTTACTTTTCTTTCACATGTTCAGTCAATCCTACCCACCACCTGCCTGCCTATATAGGGATTGCCTTCTATCTGTGGAATATACAAGAGGAAGGGGGTTTCTATAAGAAAACGTTTGCCAATTCTGCTTGATTCTCAGAAAATCCTATAAAAGACAAGGAAAATGAGCTCTGTGGTCTAAAAACCCTTGGTAAAATATCTGTATTTTTATTTTTTTTAATTAAAAGGCCAACCCAAATGTGAGCTAATTACATCTACTTCCTGGGTAATTACCTTGCCTATAGGCTGTGACGTATTTGAAAAGGAATTTTTAAAATGTTTTCAAAAGTTAAATAGTCTCTTAGCTGAAATCAATCAATCATTTGCTAGCTCCATTATCATCAAGCACCATAAATATTGCTTGTTCTATTTAAAGCCTGCCAAACCATGCATTATTTTTTAAAATTACTTTCACTTTTGTAGATCCTAATTACTTTCTTAAATTCTTATTTGCTGAAAACCCTCAGGAAACTGAATTAGTAATTAAACACTTTCTGTTTTACATTACCAAGGATGAATGAAACCCGGCAATCTTTGCTTGCAATGTTTGTCTTCCCTCCTCCTTTAAAATCCTGATCAAAAGTCACCTCCAGGAAGCCTTCCGTAATTAATTTAAGCCACCTTGGATTGCTCTGCATGTGAATGTCCTCTGAAGGCTTAGTAGCAGATCAATTTGTAGGCTTGTTTATGTGGGGTTTTTTAAAAGTCCATTTATGTCTTTCTTCACATGCCCTGATCTTTATTTCTCATATTCTTTCAGTACTTACTTGTAAATTAGGCACTTTTGCAAGTGGTTTTAACTTTCTTTCCTGGGACCCTAAGGCTGTATTTATAGGGCACTGGGGTGGGAGAGAAAATGACATGCTGAATAGTCTCCTGGTAGTCTTAAACAGTCAATGTGCCTTCCAAAGATTTCTCATGTAATTGCCAAGAACTTTAGGCATGAAGGAAGGGTACCATTTAAGAATTGAAAGCAAAGTGAATATCTATAATTTTGACAATAGCTGAATGGATTGTGATATATAAATTCTCAGTGGGTAGAGCTCAGGACTCATAGTCAGGATGACCTGAGTTCAAATTGTGTCTGAAAGCTTATTAGCTCTGTGACCCCAGACAATTCTCCTAGTCTCTGTCAGTCTCATTTTCCTCAGCTGAGAAATGAAGATCAGAGTAGCACCTATCTGAAAGGGTTATTGTAAAGATCAAAGAACAGAACATACATAAAGAGGTTTCCAAATCTCAACAAGCTATATATGCTTATTATTGTTGTTTTTAATATCAATGTCAATATTAATGATAAAAATTAAAAAGAGAAGTAGGGAGAACACCAAGACACATAGAGCTTGGAGTCAGGAAAACCTGAATTCAATTTTGACTTCCAAAACTGTCTATGTGACTATGGACAAGTGACTTGATCTCTCAGCCTCAGTTTCCTTATCTATAAAATGAGAAAACCAGACCAGATCTCCTCTACCACTAAATCCATGATCATATGATACAGAGTAAAGTAAGCATAATTGGGAAAACAATAAACACAATGATTCCAAAATCATAAATGAAAAGAACAAAACAATGACGGCAAGCTCTATGTAATTATAATGACCAATCTTGAACCTAGGGAAGACAGGAGGCAATGTATGACCCTTTCATCAGAGATAAGAAACTAGAGGTGTACAAAATTCCATGTGCCTATCATATTATATTTTTTCTAAAATTTTTATTTATTCAAGGGCAGACTCAATTAGTTGTGCATGGAGTTTGGGTGGGTTGTTGTTTGTCCTTCATTCCCAAAGAGGATCATGACATGCGGGATATCATGACTTGCACTGAATTGGATTTAAGTGACGGAGGGTTATGAGTGTGTGTGTATAGATATGTGTATATATGTATATATATACATCTATATCTATATCAGTATCATCTATATCTATCTTTATAAATCCAGATGACAGGAGATGACCCCAGATGTTTAAGGCAACAGGGGTTAAGTGACTGGCTCAGGGTCATGCAGTTAGTAAATGTCTGAGGTGAGACTTGAACTCAAGTTCTACTGACTCTAGGACTAGTGCTCAATCCACCTAGGTGTCCCAGGGGAGAGTTATCTGCAAATGCTTATGATGCAAAAACAAACGAAACCACCACAAAAGACACCATTCAAACAACAACAAAAGACGGAGAGTAAATGTTTTAGACTTTATCTTGCTCCAAAAGAATAAATTTATAAATGATAAAATGATGCCTAGGTATGTGATTTTTTCTCCCTGTATGATCTCAATCTTTTATATGGCAACATTTCCAATCTAATAAACATTTATTAAGCATCTATTATGTGCCAGGCACCATACAAAGTGCTGGATATACAATAAATAAAAAAAGAAAAATTAGGACTTTGGAAACCCCAAATTGGGACACAAACAGTCAGGCATGACTGAAACAACTGAATGACAATATCCTTCTCTTTTAGGAGCTTACAGCCTAATGAAGGCAGTGGACACACCAAAGGAGGCAAGAAAAGGGAGGGGGTAGAGGGAAGATGATATCTTTTTCTGTAGTGATGAAACCAAACACAGCAGCAGAGAGAGAGTAGATTGATAGTATATTATAAGAGCAATCATAGTGCTTAATTGTCATGATTTGGCTTAGACAGCCTTAACAAAAACTTTCTATCAAAAGTGATAATCTTGTCCAAGAAAAGTATAATATTGAATCCTCTGCTG
Organism: Dromiciops gliroides; assembly: GCF_019393635.1. Classification (NCBI taxonomy): domain Eukaryota; kingdom Metazoa; phylum Chordata; class Mammalia; order Microbiotheria; family Microbiotheriidae; genus Dromiciops; species Dromiciops gliroides. The sequence continues at coordinate 66,544,431 of NC_057863.1, forward strand.
TAGAGGAGACAAAGGAATATAGGATTTCAATCTAGAAAAAAAAAAACAACACAAAACTTAGAAAGCATTTATGAGGGAGGGAATGATTCTTAACATTTCTTTGTATGCTTATTTCATGGGCCCCTTTGGCAACCTGGTGAAGACTATGGAAACCTTCTCAGTGGTAATTAAATTAATTAATTAATTAATTTGTTTGTTTGTTTATTTAATTATTTATTTTTGCAGTACAATGAGGGTTAAGTGAGGGTCACACAGCTAGTAAGTGTCAATTGTCTGAGGCTGGATTTGAACTGAGATCCTCCTGAATCCAGGGCCAGTGTTTTATCCACTGTGCCAATTAGCTGCCCCACAGTGGTCATTTTAAATGCTTATAGTAAAATACATAGAGTTACAAAGGAAGCCAATTATATTGAATAATTATCAAAATACATTTTTTTATAAAGTTCTCAGGTCCTAGGTTAAGAACTGATCTAATCAGATCCCAGAGATATGAAGCAGTTTGTCTAAGTTAGATAATGATTAAATAGCAGTGACTTATCAAAGGTAATATGTCTAGATTTGAGCCCAACTTCTCTGAATATAGATATAATGCTAATCATGTCTATCTCAAAGAATAATCCTACACAGGAGATGAGGGCAGCTCCATGGTGCAATGAATAGAGGGCCAGTCCTGGGGGAAGGAAGACTCATCTGCCTGAATTCAAATCTGGCCTCAGAAACGTACTAGTTAGGGAACCCTGGGCAAGTTATTTAACCCTATTTCTCTAAGTTTTCTTATTTGTAAAATGAGCTGTAGAAGGAAATAGCAAACCATGTCAGTATCTTTGCCAAGAAAACCCCAAATGGGTTCACAAAGAGTCACACATGACTGAAACAACTGAACAACAATGAAAACAGAGGAGATTCTGATTTTTCTGGTGAATTGAAGTAAGCCTCAAACATCCATTCTAGTACAAAACAAACAAGAAAATATCAACGAGTCATCAGCAGGCTCTCCTCCATATTGAATACAAGGGTAAATACCTCCAAAAAAGTGATCTACTCAGGGAAGCAGGAAAGGCTTCTCATGGCAAATGGCACATGATCTAATCCTAGAAGAAAGGTGTGAAGGACAGTCAGAGAGTAGGAGATAAGAGGGCTGGCTTTTGGGAGGAGCAAATAGGACTGTATGCCTGGAAAACAGAGTATGTGAAAGGGGATAACCTGAGATTAGTTTAGAATAGGGGTCAGCCATTTATGACCTGAGCCAAATCTGGCCTGACACCTCTTTTTGAATGGTCCCTGAGCTGTAGCTGGCACAGCCCTGGTCTAGAATTTCCTCCATATGAATGGAGGAAAAGAAACAGATACATGAGATGTTATGGTGATAGAATAAACAAGGCACTGTACATTATTGGACATGGGAAGATGGAGAGGTTTGAAAGAATTGAAAAAAGCAAAGATAACTACGTGACTGAGAATCCATATGACCAAAAAAGACTTTAGTTTTCTGTCATCAAAATTGAGTCAATTTTTATTTAGGTATTTGAAGTTCCCACTTAAATGTAACCAAATAATTTAGGAAAACCAATTTTCTTTCATTGACACAGAATGGGAAGTCATGTAATCTTGGAATAGAATGGTATCTGAAGAATTGACAACCACTCAAAAAATCTTGGAGATGATACATGGTGTATATGTTGTTGTTTTTTAGTCATTTTCAGTCATGTCTGACTCATAGTGACACCATTTGGAATTTTCCTGGCAACGATATTAGAGTGGCTTGCCATTGCCTTCTCCAGCTCACTTTACAGATGAGAAAACTGAGGCAAATGAAGTTGTGACTTACTTAGGGTCACACAGCTAGTGTCCAAGGCTAGATTTGAACTCAGGAACATGACTCTTCCTGATTCCAGCGCCTGGCACTCTATCAGTTATGAAATTTAGCTATCCATAGTAGGTATGGACTTGCTGCAATATATCATAAATGTTAACGCCCCCAAAAAGTGACATAAAGGATGCTAGGAGAGAGATATGACATAAAAAAGGAGATTCATCAATCACATAGCAAGACTTATGCATAACTCCTAAACAACTCATGTACTCCATTTCCAAGAAATATCAAGTTATCTATAGATTGGGTTCTTAATTGTGGTCCTATAATTGGTTTCTTTTGTAATTCTGCACATTTTCTTTTATGAATTTAAAAAACAAAGATTCTCAGAAGGGTTCCATTAGCTTCATCAGACTGTCAAAGGCATCACATGCATTCACACACACACACACACACACACACACACACACACACACACACACACACACACACTGATCTCTAGCAGAAGACCCTGCAACACTTGATGGACCTCTCTGAAGGATTTCCCAGAGGAACTAGACAAGAGTCACCCAGGTTGGACATTCATGGATAGGTTGTAATCTGCCCCATCAGAGGGATTACCCTCATCAATGAGATCACAGATCTGTAGTATAAAAGCAAATTTGGTTAATACAAAAATATAGCAGTTTACTCTTTCTAATACTGGCAAAGTAGCAACTTTGAGCTAATCCCAAATGTGTCTGGCACTGCTGAGATTCAATTTAAGTAGAGACAGCTGCCTCAGGCTTGGCAGTGGTGAGTGTGAGACAGGAGATAAAAGAGCTACTTACTCTTCTGGCTTCCCAGAAAGGGCTAACTGACCTCTATACACAAGGCTCCCTCACCCTGTTTGAAAAATGAGGCTTCATGGGAGAATCTTCATTTCAATCCAATTGAAAAGAATATTCTGAAAAGCTAACCTTATTAAGTAAGTTTGGAAGGATCTATTTTGTAATGACTAACATTCACATTTCTTTGCCTAATCTTGGAATATTCTCTCTTTTTTTTTTCTTCCACCCTTCCTACCATATAGTATTTAATTTCTATATTTAATATTTTTGTTATTTGAGGGTATTCCCTCAAATTTTACTAAAACTGATGCCTTTAATCCCATGCAGTGCTTGGCCATGTTCTCCCTTCATTCCTCTTCAGAGAATGCACCTGATGTGTTAGTGACCTTTCCCTTTGAGTTCTTGACATTATGTGGATACCAGTGGATGACTTGCTCTTTCCATCTATTCATTCTCCTTGTTATCATTCATGTGACATATCACCTTTTTTTTCTTTTCTAAGTAGATCTCTGATTATATAGTTTATACTGCTTCTCTTTTGCAGTTCTTTGTTTAGAATAGCTTGCATTGGGGCAGCTAGGTGGTGCTGTGAATAGAGCACTGTTCCTGAATTCAGGAGGACCTGAGTTCTCATCTGGCCTCAGACACTTGATACTTATTAGCTGTGTGACCCTGGGCAAGTCACTTAACCCCAATTGCCTCCAAAAAAAAGAATAGGTTGCTGCCTAATCACACCCTCCATGAGCCTCTCCATTGCTTTTTGATTGACTCCTAAATTAAAGACTTTAGAGACTAGACTATCCCATGATTTTCAACCAAAAAGCATTACTAAAGGAATATTGATGCTTAAAAGATGTTATTTTGCTTTGTGGAGAAATTTGGGGTTATTCAAAGATCTATAGAATTTCTCAAAGATAGTTTAGGCCATTCATCTCTAATTCTAGGCCCAGTTCATTATCAATATACAGTTGTCCATGATACTTGTACTACTTGTAAGTAGTTTCTAAACTCTTTTGTTCTTGTTGTGAGTGATTTATATCTGTTGATTTTCTTAAAAAGGGAAATGGTCATGGTCGTGGTTTATTCTTTTATTCGCTTGATAATATTTATCTGATTTAACCTTTCCTTTTTGTTCTTTGCTCTCAACAACCAGTTTAAAAATATAAGGTTCCTTTGTGTCGTTTACGTATTGTCTCATAGCATATCTTGTCACTTTTATTTGTTTGTTGGAACTATTATTTTTCCTTATTTATAAAATTTGCTCCAATAAGTTGATAGTTTGACTATATATAGACAACTGATCCAAAATTAAATCCCTCAACAGAAATTAATGAATCTATTGAAATGCAGTAATTTTTGTGATGTTTTCTGATACTTGCATACAAACATATGGTTTATATATACATATACATACATATATATATATACATATACATAAGTATGTATATTGTATGTGTATGTGTATGTAGTATGTGTATGTTTATAAGTATGTGTATGTATATGTATATAAATCGCCCCCTGACCCTTAAGGAAGAAAATGTGTTTTTATATCTGCTTTGGCCCCTTATATTTCTTACTCCTGAACCATGTTTTATTTATTTTTTATTTCTCACTGTCTTCTATATTATCTGTATAATAATCAAACATTAAATTATATCTGATTTAATTTAGGAAATGTCATTAAAATTTTTGTCAGGTTTCTCTATCTTTTCGTCTTCTGAATTATATTTTGTCACATAAGCTGTAAATATGATCATGATTTTTTTTCTAAATACTTATCCTAAGTGTTGTATTACAAGATGATCAAGTGTCCCACGAAATGATGTTTTTGATTGCCTTTGAGTATAAGATAAAAATCAATTCCAACCCCTTTATTTGTCTCTCCAAGGAGAATCTGAGAATTATCTTTTCATTTAGTTGCAATTTTCCATTGTCTACTGATTTAATTTATAGTGAGAATGTCAAGATAGACAAGATTCAGTTCTTCTAGTAATATATCTCCCTTTTGGACACTGGACAACAGTCTCTATTTAAAACTTTAAAAAGCTAAGTTCATGTTTATAGATGTTCTCATATCTGGGTGATAATATATTTAATATCTGAGATTCTTGGCATTCTCTGTTCTCTTCCCTACCTCTTTGCCATGGTTACCACAGAAGCAAAATGGGGACAAATAGGGTTGAGTGCCATGTTGCATTTTTCTTGATTCATGGTTTGTTATATTCAAATACTTTAGTACAAAGTGGCCTATCCAGTATGATAGAACCCATGACGTCTAGTGTCCTCTTCCCTAGCCTGTGAAGACCCAGACACCTCCATGACATAATGTGGCATATGAGAAAAACTTTTTAGAGCTTTGTTTTTATATGTCTATCACTTTACAAGTCACAAAGCACTTTCATTTCATTACAAACACAGTTATTAAGCTTCCAATATGTAAAACACACTGTGTTAAGTTCAGGGTATATAACAAAACAAAACAAAATCCCAGTCTTCAAGAAGGTAACTTCCAATGGATGAGATTACTATATAAATAAAAATTACTAAGTAATTTTAGCCATGTGAGAGAACAAAGAACTGTAGAAATAAGAAAACTTTGTGGAATAAATGCCATCTAAGTTTCACCTTGAAGAGAGATTTTCTTCATATAATCCTGAAAAATAGGGAGTTCAATTCTTAGTTTTTCTTCCTTCCTTCCTTCCTTCCTTCCTTCCTTCCTTCCTTCCTTCCTTCCTTCCTTCCTTCCTTCCTTCCTTCCTTCCTTCCTTCCTTTCTTTCTTTCTTTCCTTCTTTCCTTCTTTCTTTCTTTCTTTCTTTCTTTCTTTCTTTCTTTCTTTCTTTCTTTCTTTCTTTCTTTCTTTCTTTCTTTCTTTCTTCCTTCCTTCCTTCCTTCCTTCCTTCCTTCCTTCCTTCCTTCCTTCCTTTCTTTCTTTCTTTCTTTCTTTCTTTCTTTCTTTCTTCTTTTGACAGATAGGGAAACTGGGTTTTGAACTGAGACTTCAAGCAGTTCTTATTATCCTCATTTTGCTAACAAGGCCACTTAGGCCTGAAGAAGATTGATGAGAGCCAAACAGAAATGGGATCATTCAAAGAGAGGGATATCTTTCCCATCAAAATCACTTTTTCAGGGAAAACAAACAAATTTTAATCCACAGACAATTGTGGGTTAGTGTCAGATCACTCCTTTCCCTAAAAGCCCCTTGAACATTGGAATATTCACTTTGGGATGGGATTTTTGCCTAGGCCATAGCTGTCTTCATTCTTCTTTGTTTTGTGGTACTCTGGGAGCAGGGCCAGAATGATGGCCAATAGCTTGCTACTTAACCTGGTCTTGAGAAAACAATGAAAACTAAGTTTTTTTGCTTCCTATGAAACAATATCTGAAGGTTCATATGCTTCCTCTTCCTGTTGTATTCTGGCAAGAATACAAGTTTTTCAGATGAAAAGTTAGAGAAATACTAAACACAGATGAGCCCCAGACATGTCTCTTTTTCATCTAATGAGTGATAATTGATGGGTACTATTGCACCTACCATCACAACAATTATAAAACCTTCCTCTCACTTAGTTTAATCCCATTTTCCTCCAATGCTACTTCATTTTATTGCCCCTAAATGCTCAATTTCCCCTCAGTTTTGGTCTCTATGTTTATCTTCTCAAATCCAATCTTCTCTTTGGGTGAAACTTTCTTTTGACTTCCAGATTTTCCACATTTCTTATTTTCTTTGGGAAGGATCCTTTGTATAACTAACTATTTCCATCATTCCTACCCAGTGCTTACACTGTTCCTGACCAAATTTCCCTGCTACTCTCAAGTTGACTCTACCTGATGAAAAAGTAGAGGATAGAAGCATGAATTCCTAGCATGGAGCATGGCATTGAATGACAGGAAATCCTCATGTAGGTAAATTAATCATATGGAAGACTGCCTCATTTGGAGTCAGGAAGCCTAGCCTATTGTTCTACCTCTAAGCCTATATCACATACTATTAGATAGGTGACCATAGATATCTTTTTTTGTTTGTTTCTTTGTTTTTTGTTTTGTTTTTGGTGAGGCAATTGGGGTTAAGTGACTTGCCCAGGGTCACACAGCTAGTAAGTGTTAAGTGTCTGGGGCCAGATTTTAACTCAGGTCCTCATGAATCCAGAGCTGGTGCTTTATCCACTGCACCACCTAGCTGCCCCATAGGTATCTTTTACTTTCTATGACTATTTTTTCTTCTACAAAATGAGATTGATATATTCCCAAACTTGTGGTTTTGTGGAAAAAAAGTATTTTGTCTATTTCACAATTCAGTCAGCCAGCTGTTGGTGGTGGTGGTGGTTGTGGTGGTGCTGGTAGTCATTTGTTTTTTTGAAGAGGACCAATGAGATTACAAGGTGATGCTTTAACTTGCAGATGAATGGGATTTAAATGAGGCAGTATTGTACAAAGTCCTCAGTCTCATTCTCTCATCCTGTGTCATTCAAGTCCAGCGTTAAAACAAAAGTCAGAATGACTGGTGATGGCCTGGTATGCATTGGATGACCTTGGCATCTTTATTATCTGACCAAGCTCTAAGGGCTCCACAGTGCCTTCTTCAGTCACCATCATGACTACTGGAACCAATTATTTTCATCTAACCATTCTCCCAGGGAAGTCTTCACATGCTTGAGGTTGATATACCACCCTTAACTCCCAGATGGATTTGAAGCCTAAAAGGTTACTTTCAACTTGGTTAAGCCTGCCTGAGGAGTTTTGTTTGTTTATTTGTTTTGTTTTTTACTGGGGTGTGGCTACTGCACAGGGTTCAGCTTCTTGGAACCAGAAGTGACAGTTGAGTGAAAGGTGGGCACTAAAAGTATATAAGCAGCCCTGAAAAGAACTTGCCAAGCCCTCACACTAGAAGTCCTAGTCCTCCCTGAACACCCCATACACTCTAATAAGTCAATTGGCATTTATTAAGCACCTACTGTTTGTCAGGCACTGTACTAAGTGTTAAGGAAAGAAAAGAAAAAAATAACAGACTATCCTTGCTGTCAAGGAGCTTACAGTTAAGTGTAATAAAATATGAATTATAATTATTACTATTATTAAGTTATTATTATTATTAGTTTTGCAAAGTAATTTTCTTTTCCTTTGGTAGAGGGGAAGTACTCATAAGGAAACCTCCTCTACTAATACAGAAAAATATACTTTATAGTCATGAAGAATTCCCGGAGAACACTGAGAAATTGTCACTTTCTCAAGTTCACATAGCCAATATGTGACAAGAGCTAGATTTAAACTCAGAGGGTATATATTTATCCCCTACAAGTATTATTTTTATTGCTATTATTCTAATGATCACAGGAATTATCTAGGCAACTCGATAAGATTAGATGCTGCAGAGAAGACGTAGACCTGAATCGTTAGAGGTACTTTTCTCATATAGGAATTCTCTACATTAATGAAATCACAGATCTAGTCTCTGTCCCCATTATAAATCTATAATGGTTATCCACTAGGGAACTTCTCCCTTTTCTTATATTTAAAAAATTCCAATTCAAACATTAATATACACTTCTAAACATTTCCAACTTCAAAACTAGAGGTGGTATGTCAAACAAGCAATTTATAGTCTATCCTAAGATGTCTCATTAACATTTTTTTGTTTTCATGATGAACAAAGGATTCCTCTTTTAAATATTCCTTGGGAGTATTGGGTGTTTTACCTTCCTGTTATAACCATTTCTTTTTCCATTAGAGTAGGTAAACAGATGTTCATGTCACATATGGAGGGAGACAATTTGTAACTAAGAAAAGAAAGGGACATAGGACTTCTATTAATTTGCACACATGCAGGTCTTGTCCATATACATTAAATGTAATCATTTCCCTTTTCAGAAATCTCTAAGCTTATTGTGGTTGACCATGGGGTCAGAAGAAGGACTAATTGCAAGAACAGCTGTCATCAGCCAAAAGAGTTAGCTGAAAAGTAGTACAAAGGCCTTCTGATTCACAAAACATTCCTCAGTGTGCTCAAGTGGTACTTATGACTCAGTGTTAAGAAGATCAGTGATGGGTAAACCACAAGAATTCCTTGGTACATATTCCCTCAAATATTGCAAATTATTTAAGGCTATATGTGATGGCTTCTTATGTTGGGTAAGATAATATCCTATCCTCCAAAAGGACCAGGGTTCAACTTGAAAGTCATATTCAAATCCAACATAAGGGCTTACCTGTGCTATCTTATATATCTCAAAGCAAGTTTTAAGTAATTATATTTTCAGACTAAGAATTGAATTTAGGGCCTAAAAGTACTGCCCAATAGCTTAACTACGTTCTCTTAGTTCTTATTTCCATTTGTTTTCCTTTATGTGAACTTAGATTCACCATCCTCTTTTCTTGGATTTGATTATGAGTATGCTGTTTTTGTTAGTGTTGAAGGGATGATTACTAAAAATTTTGAAACAGTAATTTAGTCATAGCATGGAATAGGACATCAGCAAACTAAAAGATGCAGTAGGCTTTAAAATATCCTTTTTCCTGTGCCTTTCACCGTCTTAAGGAGGAGCAATCTATTTTTTTCAAAGTAAACAACCAGAGTACTACTGGTAGTATTAAGGTTCTACATGCTTACAGTGTAAATAAGCAGTAGTAATAATAGAGTGCCTTGAATCTTTGCTGTTGGAATATGGCTTTTTTTTTTCAGACTGAATTAGACAGCATGTCTGTTAAATCCAGTAAAATCCTTCTGGCAGTAATAGGATCCTTGAGAGGAAGGCAGAACCCCACATGGTACAGTTATCCAGTTATAGTATTGACTTTTTTAGAAGTTAAAGAGTTAGCTAACACCTACTGCTTTCAAACTGAGAGGTTCTACATGAGGCAAATGTTTCCAAGGGGTGTAGTGTTGTTTGGCTGAGAATATTTTCCTTTATGTTATATGTTTTGTCTAGTGGGTGCCATAGAGGATTAACCCTCAATTGATCAAAACATTCAAAGCAACCGCTCACACCTCCAGCATACAGGTTAAAAGATAACTGTAATTGATTAGTTAGGCTGGAAATCTGTCCCAAGGATAGACCATTATCTACTACTCTATACACTTAACTCATGAATGCCCAATCAGGTAACTTGTTAGCTTCAAGGCCATGGACCAAGAGTGGTGGTTTAGTTCAGATAACTTTGGAGATTTAGAGAGAAGAGCAATACTACCAATGGAATAGGAGAATGTTGGAAACAGAAATTTTGTAAGGAGTGGAAATCAGATGCTTAGTGAATATTCTAATTAATCAATCAACTAATCAATCAATCAATCAATCAATTCATTTATGATTAATAGGTTATCATAGGTCTTTAAAAAAGGAATCATTTCTTGATAAAATGAAAGGGGGTAAAGGTCAAGAATAGAAAGTGATGTCCATACTAACTTATGCCTTATCAGCCTAGAGATAATAGACCAATTCACTTGCAGTAATGTCATTAAATAAATTCCAATTTTCTTATTATTGATCTTAAGATATTCCCCATGATTATTGGTCTATAGAAATGAATTCTGGCAAATTGTATCTAATTATATTATTCTCTTCTCTTGTCTATATCTAGAAAACAGACATCAAGACTATATAGTTCCTATAGGCAATTTTTTTAATAAAGTTGATGATGATCACCTGAGATCATAGGAAGATAAGGTCATATCCAAAGTAATCACAAGTTCTAAGTCAAACATGTATACTTAGTCTTCTGAATAAACAAAAAGACTTTTACATTACTTCTACATTCTATATTTAACATATTTAAAAAAAACATTTTGTTCTCAGGTCCTCTATGCTCATGAAAATCTTGATTTCTATTGGATGTGCCACCACTCTTCCTGTCAACCAAGATCATGAATTTGGGATTATCTTTGACTCTTTCCTCTACAATCTTCACATTTTATTCACTGCCTACTACTATCCCAAGTTCAACACATTTCTCACATCCATTCCCTTTTTGTTACTCCTACTATAGGGTCTGTGGATACATCACTGGCCCATGTAAAGGGCTAAAATTCTAGCTAGTCTGTCTAAAATCTAATGAGTGGTTGCCAACAAATTATAAGCTTTAGCAAGAGTTAGACTTTTAAGGATTTATTAAGGAGAATAAGAATTTGGTGAAGATAAACAGAAAGGCCTAGATTCATCTATCAAAGGGAGAGTGTGTTTCTAGCTCCTCTCTCTGCCAGAGTCCACATGAAAGAGAGTGAGCCAGTGCACCAGCCTCCCCCTTCTTCCTCCCACCAGCAAACATCACTTCCTGACGCCAAAGAAAAGACGCATGGTCCTGCCCTCAGAGGTCCTCTCCTCATGTTGGAGCTTTCCTACAGTAAGTCTCCAGCAGGTGGCATCATTCCAATCGTTACACCCTGAAGTTGGGAAGACTGGAGTTCAAATCTCACCTCAGATACTTACCAGCTATATGACCCTGGGAAAGTCACTTAACCCCAATAGCCTTAAAACATTCAGGGCCATCTCTATTCATCCTGATTTATATAATCCAATTCAGTGAAAGTCATGACATGAACCCAATGTCATATTCCTCTTTGAAAATGAAGGACAAAACAAAAACTCCTACTACAACTAGCCTCCATTAGGCTCTTACCTCTGCTTGCTTAGATCATAGTAAAAGTTTTAAAACAGGTCTTCTTGCTTTCTGGCTCATCTTGCTAATATGCTACTTTGATATTTATCCTTCATTTAAAAAACATCAAGGACTCCTCATTGTGTACTATTTCTGTTATTTAATGCTCTCCACAACTGAGTTCCTAATTACTTTTCATATTTTTCTCTGTTATATATTCTATATTCCAACCAGACTGCTCTATGGTACTTCTGTCCCCATTTCTGTTACTGCTCTTCATTATTCCTTGTGTCTAGAATGGATTCTCTCCAATTTCTATTTGTTTAAGATTATCCCTTCTTTCAAGAGTTAACTCAAGTACAACCTACTCCATGAAACTTTACCTGATCCTGAAAGCAATTATTCCTATTTAAATATTTGAGAGAATTTTGGCTAGTCATCTTTTTTGTTAGCATATCTATTATTCCTTTATCTATAAATAGACATATAGATACATTTTCCTTCCTATGTCATATCTATCTTTATATCTTAGTGACTTGAAAATATGAGTTGCTAAACAAATATGTGTGCAGTTGAATTTAGAATAAAGTGATCTCATGATCATGCTGTCTTTCTCTAGCCCCCCTGTAGCTACTTTCCATTCTCCAACATTAACTCCATTTCTCTCATAAATTCACCCTACCTTTAAAAGTATTTCTTCTTATTTGACTTGGCAGGGTTTTTTGAAAATAAAAATTATTTTTCATACTTTTTCCCAAATCTGAACTCCACAATTCATTCTTTTTTAATTCTTCTTTTTCTTTTCCTATTGGAAGATCTTAGGATGTTCAGCATCTCATCTGCAAATCTCATCAGAACTCAGAACAAAGAGCTTCAAGGAGCATATGAGTAATGGGGTAAACCCACGTTATAACAATTACTACATGTAAAGGAAATGAATATGGCTTTTGAGCATGTGGACTTCATGTGTGGTGATGGCTTAGGTTGTTTGGCAGAACTTGAAGTACAATTATTTACTCAATGGAATGCTTTGTTATCATTTAACATTCATTTTACCCTTAATGACCTAAAAATGTCCAACGTGGAGTAGAATCTTCAGAACTGCCTTAAATGATGCAGTATTTACTAAATGGTCTCCCTCATATTTAAATATTTGGAGAGGGTTGTAAATGACTGTTTATAATTCCAGGACACTGAAACAGGGAAGTTTTCAATAAACATACTTATGTATTCTATTAGAAGGCCCTTAAATTAGAAAATATGCCACATGTTTCTTCACTTTCAAAACATTTTAATTTAATTTTTATCCTTACTCCCACTGAGGTCATCACTCGTCCTAAGAGGAATGATTCTGTAGTTCATCTCTTTTTGGCTTGAACTAGAGCATTATGAGATGAAGGGAAGACTGGTCTGGGAGTGAGAACTAGATTTTAAACCAGATTCTGCCCTGGCTGTTTGTAGAGCAATGAAAATCTTGGGCACTCTGTCTTTGTCTTGAAGCCTCCCAGAAAACCACCTTATAGATTACCTATAGATTAGCAAGTCTCTATAGATTGCCCAGAACTCAAAGAGGTGGGGCCACTAGGTAAAACAAGTCAGAGACTTCCAAGATTTAAAGCTGGGAAGGATCTTAGAAATTGGATAGTTCAAGCTTTTCATTATATAGGGGAAGAAGTTTATTTTCAGTATGTAGATGATCTCACCCACAAAAACAAACAAACAAACAAACAAAAATTTGACAGAATCAGAGACTCTCATAGCTGAAAGGAATTTAAAAATTCACATAATCCAATCCACACCTGGACAGGAATCCCTTCCAGAGCATCCTTCCAATGATGACAATGTAACACTGAAAAATCAGGTGTGGAACAATAAGAACAACACTGAATTTGTGGTGGCAGAATCTATCTGTGTTCCAATTATACATTTTACTAATTGTTGGAATTTGGACAACTCCCTTAACCACCATGCTGCTCAGTTTCCATATCTGTAAAATGAAGGAATTGGGCTCAATTAATTTTTAGTTTTCTATCACATCTAAATCTATGCTTTTATAGGAAACTCACTGTCTTGAGAGGTGGTCCATCCCATCTTGGGATTATGTTGACTGCACATATAGAAAAAAGAGATAAGATAGAGATAGTGATAGAAATGCTTAGGGGCAGCTAGGTGGTACAGTGGATAAAGCACAGGCCCTGGATTCAGGAGGACCTGAGTTCAAATCCAGCCTCAGACACTTGACACTTACTAGCTGTGTGACCTTGGTCAAGTCACTTAACCCCCATTGCCCTGGGGGAAAAAAAGAAATGCTTATATACACATGCATATAAAAGGACTAACATGTATGTAACACTAAGTTTTGCAAAGCACTTTGCAAGTATCACCTCATTTTATCCTCAAAACAACCACAGGACATATAGGTGCTGTCATTATCCCCCATTTTACAAATGAGAAAACTGAGGCAGACAGAGGTTAAGTGATTTTCCAGGGTTACACAGCCATTAATTATCTGAGACTGAATTTGAATTCAGGTCTTCCTGACTCCAAACCCAGCACTTTAATCACTGAGCCACCAAGCTACAATAGCTATTTAAAACCAGAAATTCATTGTATAAATAAATATTCTTAAAACTTTGTTTTTTGACAGAACATAATTTCTTGCTTTTTTTTCCCTTTCTAAATGAAAGTTCCCAAATCATTTAGTTCTGATATGGGGGAAATGGGGTACATGTTTGGGTTATGGTTCTTAGGAATTCCTCTTTAAAGAATTACACCCTCTTGCACACAAAAGTAGTTAGAATAAGGTGGTAGTTTATTTAGGGCCAAGGGAAGGGAAGGGGGGGGAGGGAAACCATGAAAGAAATCCTTGGACTTCTCATGAGGAGATGAGCACAAAGCATGTGGCTCAGAGGTACCAATCTCCTCGAGCAGGAGACTGGCAGGTACTTTTATAGAGGACTGATGGGGGGATGGGTGAACATTTGACTGTGGAAAGTTCCTTTAGTGAGGGAGGACCATCCCCCACTGGCAGTGACTGGAGGAATTGGGTGAGGGGTGGCTAGGGATCTCTCTTCAGGACACAAAGGCCACTGCCACACCCAAATTTATCTCCCCACAGGTAAGGGAGACCAGAATGAAGGGTGGGAGATCCCAAAGCTAGCTCAGTCCAAACTGGTTCTGCTTATCTCTCTAGGTTATCTGTCCTCTGGTTTAGTTTCTCAAGGAGAAGATTCCTTGATGTGCCCCAGAGAACTTCTGGGGTGCTCTGCACCCCATGACAGTTCATAGGTACTTTTGCATTCATACACGTATACATATACACATGTGAACCCTGAGGTTTTCTTATTGAACATTCCACAACCACAGGTATTTATGACTATCCCTCTCCCCCTCCAGGTCCCAGTCCCTACACTCTCTCCCATTCTCCCCAATCCAGCATTCCTCCCTACCAGTCATTGAAAAGGCTTTGCTCATTCCAAGCACTTCAGGAACCACATAGCAATAAAAATATGGGGTGTAATTACAAGGCAGGCTTTTCTGTTTCTTCATTTATATCCAGGTAATGATAACAATTCTCTTTTTGGTGTCTCATTATGTTCACATTTCTATTTAATATGGTTTGGAAGAATCATGTATCCAGGGCCCTTTTCTCACAAAAATATACCTAACCTTCAGGGGCAGTGAATCCCCCAAAGCCTATGAATGTCAGCTTCACAATGAGCCAACTTATCCAAGGAAAATATCAGGGAAAAAGGAATAATAGCCCTGAACATGGGTGAGTAATAAAGTTGATGGAATGAGGAGAGATCATGTAAATAACTACCCCCATCCACTAATTCTTCAGCTCCTCTGTTGCTTCCTCTTTCAGCTCATTTCCATCCTCTCCACCCTAAGGCATCCCTTTTGGTGGGAGTGACTCCAGCCTTCTTAGGGGAAACAGACACATCTCTGGACCATTTTTCTCCCTTTTAATGAGTACCACACACAACCTTTGGATGTGAGTAGGACTAGTAATGAGTCATTAAAGCCTGTGGGATGAAAAGCTATGAAGGTTGTGGTAGAGGAAGAAAATGGGATGATTCTAGGATTTGTTGTTGTTTTGTTTCTTTTTTGTTTGTTTTGATTTTTTTTTTGAGAGGCAGTTCATTGAAGAAGAGATAAACTTAAAAAAAAATTAGTTCCTAGCTATCTCTGCCACATGCTTTATGTATGACATGGGGAAAGCCATGTTAACTCTCAGCCCCAGATTCCCTATTTATAAAATACAAAATCCTTGGATCAAAGATAAGAGTTGGACCATATTCTACGGTCTAACAGAATTGACTTTCTAGCTTGTTCTCACACTTGACCCTCTCTCCTCTCTTTCTGTGCCTTTACACTGTCTCTCTCCTTTGCCTAGAATTTACTGCATTTTCAACTACCCTCTTAGAATTCTTTGATTTGGGGCAGCTAGGTGGCACAGTGGATAAAACACTGACCCTGGATTTGGAAGGACCTGAGTTCAAATCCAGCCTCAGACACTTGATATGCACTAGCTGTATGACCCTGGGCAATCACTTAACCCTCATTGCCCTGCCTCCCCCACCAAAAAAAATTCCTTGTTTCCTTCACAATTCAGCTCAGCATCCACCTTCTATATGAAGGCTTTCCTGATCCCCCCTCACCTCAGATGGTATAATCCTCTCCTCCCCTTCCAAATTACCTTGGTATTTTGTGGATATGCACTTCGATGGGTGCACCATAATTCAAGTGAACCTGAATTAAATGTAAGGTTCTTGAGGGAAAGGAATAGGTTTTGTTGTTGTTGTTGCTGTTTGCTTTCTTTTTTTCTCTCCCATTGTATCCCCAGTATCTAGCAGATTGCCTGACATATAGTAAGGACTTAAATGCTTATTGTTTGGTTGATTGACTATCTGGAAGGGACTTTAGAAGACTTGCAATTCAACTTTTTCATTTTAGAGATGACAAAACAGAGACCCAAATAAATTCAGTGATTTGACCACAATCCCATATACTGTAAGTGGCAGGACTAGTTTTTTTGAATGCACGTCCTCTGACTTCAAAGGATGGTTAGAAAAAAAAAAAAGGTTGTAGGAAAATCATGTGAGAGAATGTTTGTGAAAATTCTTTTTTTTTTTTTTTTTTTTAGTGAGGATATTGGGGTTAAGTGACTTGCCCAGGGTCACACAGCTAATAAGTGTTAAGTGTCTGAGGCCGGATTTGAACTCAAGTACTCCTGACTCCAGAGCCAGTGCTCTATCCACTACGCCATCTAGCTGCCCCCCAAAATTCTTAACTGTCATCCAAATGTAATGAAAGTATTGTTCCATTTGTCTAATTTGTTTTTAAGAATGAGCTTCTCTTCTCATTTGACTTCTTAGTGAGACGCTTCTTTTCTTCTGGTTAACACAGGGATATCACAAGGGAAGCAGCTTTCTATTTGGTCTTCTATCAATTTTAGAAGTAGTAAATGTTTTCCTTGGAAGCCAGTCCTCAATGAAGTAAATTTCACAAATATTTATTGAGCTCCTGCTCTGTGCTCATCATAAACTCCAACATTTAGATCCTAGCTGCATAAACTAACATTTCACTTTTCTCAATGGGGAAATGCCCTAAAATCTATGAAAGCACTTGTGGAATTAAAATTGAACATAAAGGGAAATCAGGCTAAGCCAGTGATTTTCACAACAAACTAATTATTTGGAATCCTATGGAACCTCTAATACAAATTGAGCCAGATTTCCCTAGTATTAGCCATTTCTAGGCAAAGTCACATACATTGGGAAGCCATTGATTATCATAGCAGAAGAATTCATTTTTTTTTTTTTGCTACCTTGGTGCAAATTCCAAAGGTTTAGTTCCCCAAAGAGCCTAATTTAGGATTATAAAGATGGAAGGAATTTCAGAGACCTTCTAGTTCCTAATCTCATTTAAAAGTAGAGGAAATGGAGGCCCTGAGACAGTAAAAATTTGCCCAGAGTTGTTACATAATTATCTCCTATGCCTGCTTTTGTGGTTGATTTTTAGGTCCCTTTCACTTACCTTTAGAATCCTGGAAGTATCCAAGAAGTCTTGGAGAGATTATGGCCTTGAGGTTACCTAGCTTGGCAAAATAAATCCAGTTAATAAGTGGGCTTGGAAAACTAAATGTCAAACCACTCCAGTATCTTTGCCATGACAATTAAAAATAAGGTCACAAAGAGTCAGACCCAACCGAAACAACTGAACAGCAACAAAAAATAAGTGGGTTAAGGCAGCTTGACCAAGGTTAAATTGCAAATTAGTAGCAAGTTTCCTAAATCCCAGCCTACTGTTCCAAGTTCTCCACCATTTTCTCTTTATTTTTTAAAAAAATAATTAACACTCTCTTTTTTATTTCAATATGTTTATGTGCAGTGATTGAGTCAACTGTAGTATTTGGCATCACAGAAACTGAAAAAGTTTAACCAGTTATGTGATCAAAATCAAATTTGATAAAAATCCATCTTTTGAAAGCAGGAGTATGCCACTAAAGCTAGTCATTAAAAATGACAATAAAAATTATGAGTCATTAAAATACTCAAAGCTTTTTGGTCATTATTTCTTCATCACAATGGAAAGAGATAAAGCTGAAGTTATCTTGTTTTAAATTCATGAATGGTATAATATAAATATGTGAAGGAACTCAAAGGAGAGCCATGTACTAATCATAAATAATTATTTATGCAAATAAATCCTGGTATAAGGAATTTTTTAAACATTATTCTATAAGTAGGAGCTTTTTCCATATCCAAATGCATGCACATAGCTACAAAGCTTTCTGAGAAAGCATTGGATATTAAGTTAGAAATTCTGGGATCAAGCCTAGTTCTGTCACTTACTAGTTATGTGACTTTGGACATGTCCCTTCAGTTCTTGTCATTTCATTTTCCTTACCTATAAAATGGGGAGAATAGCAGAAGAACCATATATCTCATAGGATTAATCATACCTCACAATGTAGACAGTAAAGCCAAGAACAATGTTGTGAGAAAGGTTGCATAACTATGATTCTTCCTATTTTATGGGTCAAGAAACTGAGGTACAGAAGTTAAATTCCTTTCTGATAGTCATACAACTGGGTGAAAGCTGGGATTTGAACCCAGGCCTCTCCTGATTAGAAATTCAGTATTTTGTTTCTCTTTTTACTTATCTTTCTCTACAATGTTGCTAGAAAACACTATGACATGCTAGAATCAGGATAACTGGATTTCAATCATGGCTCCATTACTTACCTGCTCTATGACCCTGGGTGGTAGAGTGGATAGAGGGCTAGATCTGGAGTCAGGAAGACTCATCTTACTGAGTTCAAATTTGACCTCAGACATTTACTAGCTGTGTGACCCTGGGCAACCCTCACCCCTGTTTGCCTCAGCTTCCTCATATGTAAAATGAACTGCAGAAGGAAATGGCATGCTACGCCAGTATCTTTCCCAAGAAAAACCCACATAACATCAGAAACAACCGAACAAGAAAATGACCCTAGACAAATATATTCCCTTCTCTCCATCCAAATTTGCCCACATATGAAACAAAAGGATTCAACTAGATGATCTCCAAGGTTCTTTCTGACTCTAATTCCTGAGAACATTATTAACTTGAGCTTAATCTTTGCAAATGATGTCATGATGCATAAAGGTGAGCTATTTCATGCAACTGACTATATATTCCACATAGAAAAGCCACAATTTAGACTCCAGAATAAAAGCAGAATAAGTATCTGGATCTATGCATACTAAAGATTTGTTAGAAGGATTAAAAGATCTAAATTCCTGGAGTCCATGCTTTTGTTAGCATGTTTGCCTTTTCCCATCACACTTCTGGCCTGACACACTGAATAATCGCAAATGTGCAATAATACCCTATTTAATTTGGTTCACAAAAATTTCCAAGGTGCATTTTATCTACATTATTTAATCCTTGCTACCCCAGATTTGCAAATGCCTATTGTGCTTTATTAATTTGTGTTTCATTGTTCCATGGACCAATAGGAGGGTCCAGCTCACTCTCATTCTGAGTTTGAAATGATGCAAAATAAGTGAAACTGAGAACATTAAACACTTACTATTGATCCCCTGACTTGTCCAGTCCCATTGGCCTGTTAGAGGCTGTTGTGTGGTGAATATCAAAGCTAATGTGCCCATATTTTATGTAGCTGGTCACAAAAGAGAAAGAAACATCCAAGAAGGGAACCTAATCTATTACCTGCTATACTCCGTCAAAAATAAGATTACTACTATGTGCCAGGCATTGTGCTAAATTCTGGGGATACAAAGAAAGGCAAAAGACAATCCCTATTCTTTTTTTTTTTTTTTTTTTTTTTTTTTTTTTTGGTGGGGCAATGGGGGTTAAGTGACTTGCCCAGGGTCACACAGCTAGTAAGTGTCAAGTGTCTGAGGCCAGATTTGAACTCAGGTCCTCCTGAATCCAGGGCCGATGCTTTATCCACTGCGCCACCTAGCTGCCCCCCGACAATCCCTATTCTTAAGAAACTCACAGTCTAATGATGTCTTTTGAAACTGTCTTTTTCTCAAAGACAGATCAGGATTCTGATCACTTCAAAATTTTCCCATATTATCAATAGAGATCTGTTCAATGGAACTGTTGAATGACTAAACACTGACCTTTCAGATGTTTGAAACTTGAAGATTTGAAAATGACCTCCCCAGGGCTTACACACAATTATGAGATCAGTATGTGAGTGCTTCCCTAGGGATGAGATGCAATGGCCCCTCTACACATGGGTCTTTGGAGTGTTTATTTATGCCTATCCAGTGCCTAATGAGGGGAATAATTGAAATGGTGTGTCAGGACAAATTGCTTGACTATACTCAGCCCCATTTTTCTCATCTATGAAAGGAACATCGGACTTTGTGAATGATCCAATGATCTAAACAGCAAGAATGAGATCTTGGGAAGGAATATCTGGTCCTATTCAGGGGAGGAGTTGAAAAAACTAAAGGTAGTGTGACCAAAGCTTCAGTCCAGCTAGTAAACTATCTTTCTTTTATCCTTATGAATAGGGTCTTACACACACACACACACATATACATATACACACACACATACACATATATACATATACGTTGGTTCTTTTTATACATAAAGTTAATTCTTTTCTTTGTTATCAAGAACACATAAGGTCCTATGTAGTTAAAATGGATAAATAAAAGTTTGGTAATAGAAGGGACTGGGGAGGTGGGTCCTGGATAGTGGTAAACAAGCAGAGGAATATGTGTGGTCTTGAAAATGCAATTAAACATAAACAAGAAGGAACCCCCATGTCGACTTAGAGTAGGCCTAGCAAAGAATGCCAGGTTTAGATTCAATCCCTGAGTGCCTTTATTGTGAAGGAAATAGAGATTATACAACCAAGTCACTGCCTTGGCAGGCCATAAATCCAAATATCTTTTAATGTCCAGTGATTATGAAAAGTCTTTTGTTGTTGTTGATCCCCCCACTAGGGGATCATTAACATCTGATCTCAGTAACATCTTTCCTAAAGCCTGAAGGCCCTTCAAAAAAATAGAAAAAAAAAATTTTAAGACAATGCACGAAGATTGGCTACCACAAAACTACTGTGTTGTTGAACATATTGCATCTTTGGGATTTCCCAGCTGCCTAACATAAAAGTTTACTAGGATAAGCAGCTTATTAAGTGTTCACCCATAGCTGACTGTCAAAGTGATGTAGGGGACTGGAATCAAGGGAGGTAGCATTTATTCTTTTATAACTCTTTACAATGAACTAAAAGTTCATTCCCAATTAAGTGTGGTTGACATTTGTATTTTCGGAATTAACCAAGGTACCAGACGCTAAGCCGCCCAATCCTCTCAAACTGACAGCCTTGCACTAAGTTAAAACATTCTGCCCATCTGCAATAAAATCTCCATCTTCTTAGTCCAAGGAAACTTGCTGAGCTCATAGACTAAACATTCAACAGTTGTATGCACTCAGCAGTTTTATGAGTTTTTTGATGCTTTTGTGGCATCATCCTGGATTCAATTTATCTTCACGCTTCAAAGAATACTAATTCGGAAGTACTCCAAATGTTTGGGATCATTTTAAGATTATTTCTCTTCTGGAAATTTAAATGTAAACGAAAATGAATACTTGCTTGATAATTTCATACTGTTTTTCACTGACTGTCAAGCAGTTGCCCCTTATACTCAAGATACAGTTTTCATGCTTAAGTGCATTTTCCCTCCTATCAGTAATGCTAATTTAGAAGATAGTGCCTTTTCTCTCACTTTATGTGTAAGAAGAGGTGTGGCCAAGTTCTCGAAACTGTAGAGAAGATTTTTCTAAAGTTAGTTATGTTTTGCTAGGAATTTACATGATAATCAGAGATATATTCCCTTAAAACTAAACTAAAGCAATAGACCAAGTTGGAAAATGGATGGTGTCACTCCCCTACTCAAAAAAACTCCAGTGGCTTTCCACTATCTAGAATCAAATCCAAAGCCTTCTGTTGCACATTCAGAGCAATTTGCAGCTTATCTTTTGACTCATGCTATATAGAATATCCCAAAAGTCTTAGTGCAAATGGAAGCTATTAAAGCATAAAACTAAACTAAGACTCTTTATTACCCCCTCCCAGACCCTAAGAGGCCACCAAACTTGCTTTCTCTCTGTTACTTAAATGTAAGACCCTATTCCCCATTTCTGCTCTTGCCAGGGCTTTTCCCAATCCCTAAAATGTACTTCTTCAATTCTATCTTCAAGATTCCTTTGGGATTTTGTCCAGGAATCACCTTTTAGATAGAACCTTTCTTGATCCCCTCAAATGCAAATGTCCTCCCTCCCCAACTGCCTTGTGTTTAACTACTTTGTATTTTTGTGTATTTATATTATTTATATTTATTCTCTATGTTCCTATATTACACACACACACCCACACCCACACGCGCATGCACACACATACATGTTGTCTCCCCATTAGAATGTGAGCTCCTTGGGATCAGGGATTATTTAATTCTTTGAACATATCCCTAGTTCCTATTACAAGGTCTGTACCTTAACAAATATTGATTGATTGATTGATTGAACTGGAGATTACAATACTCAGAATTTGGGAGTACCAGTGTCATTGGTTGAGTTCTACTTATCATTTTTTGTCAAATCTCAACAACTTCATTAGAATATTACCATTGTTATTCATCATATTATGGCCCAGAGTTGGTTTTGGGTCTCAAGACAGCACCAATAGCAGATAAATTTTGGAAGATTCTGCCATGTTTGCCTTCTAGCACAGGCCCAAGGATGAGCAGAATGACTTTTGCCCAATATTTGTCTAGCTAAGTTCATAGTGGCTCATCAGCATTGAACTGTGCAATTCTATATATGTATATGTATATGTATATTTAAATATATGTATATGTGTGTATTTAAAGCCATAGCAACCTTCAAAGACCACTTAGCAGTTGATAGTACCTAATGATGATCTTGAAAAATGTGATTTCAGCTTGGTACAGTGGAATAAAAATGAGATCTAGGACTAGATGGTATTGGGAGAAATCCTAGCTTAGTCATTTACTACCTGTACAACTATAGGCAAATGACTTAACCATTCTGAGTCCCAGTTCTCATCTTGCAAAGAATGGGGTTGGATTAATTGAGTCTTATCTTCTTTTCCATCTGTAAATCCATAAGCCTATGATCCTTTTCATTTAGGTATTTCTAATTTCCAACAGAACTGGTCTGCCATTTAATGCCTGTTCAGTAGAAACTGATTTTTTTTCACAAATAAAATCACTTTGGCTTATCTCACAGAAGGTTTTAGGTATAAAATTAATTAGTTTGTTTTTTATTAATTATTACATTTTTAAATTATATAAGTTCATTTTACTAATACAGGGATATTTGCAGGATTCTTCAATGACTTCACCGCTCCCATGACTTATTTCTCTTTTCCTCCTCCACATTCCATCAGGTAGGTGTTTATTTTTCAAGGAGGGAATATAAGACATAGAAGACTCTTGCTGGCTGTGATATTCTACACGTATATTGTACCTTTGTAAGGTTTTATTGTTAAAAATTATGTCTAATATACCAAAAAAATAGACTAAAGTAATAAATAACTAAATCAAAATACAAATCATGTTGTAAATAAAAGTTGATCTTTTCTTGGGGATCTTTTATAATAGCACAACTACATTGGACTGAACATGTGAAGTATAAATGAAAGCAATTGAGATGAAATGAGGTAGTCCAAAGTAGTACTTGAAATAAGGTAGCAGTAGATTGTTTGATGCTTCAAAGTTATGAAAAGATAAAAATAGTAGTATATATAGAATCATTCTTATACATACATATATATATGTATATATATATGTGTGTATATATATAGATATGTATATATAGATATAGATATATAGATATATATATACCTTTGTGTTGAATGGTAGCCATCTCTAGGGCAGAGGAGAAAGTAAGAAAAAAGGGGGGGGTGAGAAAGAAATTTACATATTAACTTTAATACATACTTTTAAAAAAGGAATAGCAAGTTGTAGATAATAGATTTAGAGTTTTGCATCCAACCATCTTTTTGTTTATTCTACTGTTATGGAAATGCTTGTTTTATTTCATAAATTAAAAATAAAATAAAAATAAATCCTTAAAAAGACATGAAAAGATGAGTGAGGGACAGGATGAAGAATCCTAGTCTTGCTAAGAATTATTCATGTGTCAGATTTGGTTCAGTCAATAGTACACTAGAAAGAGCATTTACTGAAGTCAGATGACCTGAATTCAGATCTCACCTTCAGAACCTGGTCCCTTCCTACCTTTCCAGTCTTTGTAAATCTCCAACAGACCTGCACATACACATTATAAAATTCAGTTACATTGTCCAACTTGCTATTCCTTACACATGTCTCTCCTTCATTCAACTCTGAGCCTTTACACTGCTTGTCCCCCATTCCTTGAATGCTCTCCCTCTTCACTGCCACCTCTTGAGTTTCTTTCCTCAAAATTCAGTTCAAACCCCAACTTCTGGAAGAGATCTTTTTTTGACCCCTTACCCCTGTCCCACCTGCCTCTTACACTAAGATTATATTCCATCTAGTATATATCTCCTATATAGTTAGTTATTTATATATTGCATCTCCCCCACTAGAATGTGAGATGCTATTTTTGCCTTTCTTTGTATCCCCAGTGCCTAGAAAAGTACCTGACATAGAGTAAACACTGAATAAATTCAGCTGGACTTGAAAGCCCATATTATCAGACTGTGATCATTAGGTTTCCTTAAACAAATTCAATTCCCTTAAGCACCTATTATTTTCAAGATGCTAATGTAGTTTCTGGTGATAGAAAGAAGATAAAAATTAAACAGTTCTGCCCTTAAACAACTTACAATATATTGAGAGGATTCAATATGTAACCAGGCAAATAGGATTCAGGAAAAAGAGTTAAGGATGAGAAGTGATTAGATGAAGTGCTTTACAAAATATTTGAGAAGGCACTGAACTCAGAAAAGTGATGAGAGAAAACCCAAGTGTTTAGAACCTTCGTGGGTTTAAGGTCACATATGTTGGGGAAATTTTTTAGTACATAATATTAATTCTTCTATCTGCCTCAAGTTCCCATCTTAGCTAAAACGTAGGAAATGTTCAAGTCAGCTCATCTAGATATTCAGTTCTACCTTGCTAACAAAATCAAAGCAAGCAACAGCATGGAATCATCAAAGAATTTTAATTGGAAAAGAGATGGATTTATAAAGTAATTGAAACATCATCCATACAGTTTCTATAAATACACAACTTTCCACCCTCCCTTTCCCAAGAATAGGCAAGAAGGGAAGTTTCGCTCTCTCTAGTGCCCTGATTGCAAACTTGGGAAAACTTGACAAAGTGCTGGCAGCTTTGAATAGTTACCACATATAATTTGCGATGGTCGATTCACTCGCTGGCTGGAGTCTCTCCATGGAAGTGGCAGACAAGGCAATTTTCTTGGCTCCATTGGTTCACTTGCTCTTAGTTTGGGTTGCTGCCTGATTGCCCAGGCCATATGTAGCTCTGTTCCTTTCTTTTGGGGGGGGGTAATTCAAGAGTTGGGGCCTCTTGGTTTCTCAGTCACATGGAATAGTATCTCCTTCCTCCTTTTGGCAATCTCTGCTGCCTTCTTGATTCCATCACTCTATGTCATAGATTAAAAGTCCTTTAGACAGTGAAGAACCAAGAATCTCCAACTCTCATCCCTAAGCCATGAAATCTCATGGGATATGCAGTCCTTTTCCCTTAAACAGTCTTCCATTAGAGAAAACATTATATATTTCTAATGCAATTCTGATTTAGAGAGAGTAAGTCTTTAATTGACTTGCTTGACAGTATGCTAGTAGAGAATTAAAGGCTATCTCTCTTTAATCATTAACTCTTGAAAGCTACACCAGAATTTAAGATACGTTTTATGTCATAATCTTCTCAAAACTATAGCTCATGAACCTTCAACAAAGTTTTCCTTTTATAGACTTAAGCAAAGATACATTGATTCAAAGCAATAAAAGTTTTTAATTATGTAGAAGCCTAATGGGAATAACCCTGAAATTCATTGGAGAGCATTATTCACTGGCTCCCATGGCACCAGTAAAAAAAGAGGATATACTAGGGGAATATATTCAGTCAAAGAGAACACATGAGAAAAAGGAAACATCCAGGAAACATTCTTGGTCAGAAGAACACACATGGAAGTAGAAACACATTTAGCCTAGACACATCATATATGGCTGTTGGTACATTTCTCTGCTTCTAAAGTTTCTGCTTGCTACTTCTCTGAAGAATTACTGATATCAGACCTGCTGATCTGATGATGCCATGCACCGGGCTTTTTATATAATTAGCTGTGGGCTCCTACTATCATCTTTGGTCTTTCTTACCTAATGCATTTGTTTGTTTGCTTGATTTTTAAATTATTATTATTATTATTATTAATTTTCCTGATTTTAAAAAAGGATCATCATTATTTGCTTACATACATTTAATTATTTATTTTGTTTTATTTTTAATTTATGGAATAAGACAAGCATTTCTATAACATAGTATAATTAAAAAGATGACTGAACATGAAACTGCTGATTTATTATGTACACTCTACTATTCCTTTAAGATGTATAATTAAGTTAAAATGTAAATTTGGTTTTCTTCCTTTTTTCTTCCCTCTCCCCTTTACTCTAGACATGGCTACCATTGAACACAAATAGGTGTATGAATGTGTGTGTGTATATTTTTTCTATTTAACAGCATATATGTATATGTATGTATGTGTGTATACATGTGTGTATGCATACCTATTTATTAGTTCTTTCTCTGGATGCAGATAGCATATTTCTTAATATGTCCTTTATATTTGATTTTGGCATTTATAATAGCAAAAATTACTTATTTGCTAAGTCTTTTAAAATCAATATTGCTGTTATTGTATCCAATGTTCTCTTGGTTCTGCTCATTTTTTTCCTCATTATTTTGTGCAAGTCTTTTCATGTTGTTGTGGTGGTGGTGTTTTTTTTTTCCTACCAAATTATTTGTCAATCTGATTAGTTCTTTCCTAGTTTGAGCTTCTAACTCAGTCTGGAATAGTCACCACTATATAGCTTCCTCTACATATAGGTATGGAAACAAAATCATTATTTTTGAGTAGCTAACAATCCAGAAGTAATTCATCTCTCTATGACTCAGATCTACAGCTATATCCATTTAGTCTACCAGGTAAGAAACAAAAATCACTGGCATAAATATGCCTTTTTAATTGCTTTGTTTCTGTCTTAGTGACTACTCACAGAGGCCTGTGTACTTATTGGAGTTGGGATGAGCCAGTTGCTTTAGACCTTTACCCTGCTTCTGAGAATGGCCACTGAAAATCCCCTAGAACTTTACAATAGTAGAGGAAAGGAGGTTGAAACCAGTAGCCTTTCATTTGTATATCTATTAACTACAACATACTCTTCACCCTCCCTGCATTTTCTGTAATTCCTCAATTGCTATAGTCCTTGATATATGTAATTAGATCTTTTATATGTAGTGACTAGCCATATTCTTACCCAACTCATAGTTTTTATCCTAGGCATGGGACCCAGAGAAGAAAGGAAGGGTAGAATTCACATGATTAAAATCCAAAACAAGATACTGAGACTCAAAACAACACAAACACACACACACACACACACACACACACACACGCACAGAGGAAAGAAAACCTGGGAATACAGCAAAAAGAGAAGCCAAAATTAGCTTGTCCTCCCTTTCTTGTTTAACTTCATTTTAAAGCCCTAAAATAATGTCCTTTTCTAGCAGTCTTGTAGCAAAAGCTTTTCCATTTCCCATCCTTAACCTTCCTTTTAATATTTTGCTCCAATCCAGACAGATTGTCTGGAGCTTTATAACACAGGCTCTTATGAAATTCATAACATGATGTTGGAAATTATTTCAAAAACTGGAGCTACATTAAATTTGGAAGAGTTAGGAATAAATGAGGTGACTAGATTTTCTCAATGGAGAAGGGAGACATGGTATAGTCCCAAAAAGGCAGCTCCTGCTTTGGCAATTTGTCCTGATTCTGCAGGCCAGTCATCCTCCCTACTACTTTTAATTCCCTTGCCCATTCCAAAGAGCACTGTTCACTTACTTATAGTACTACCCAGTAATACAAAGGAAGATGATGAGTATCTCTGGGTTTTGGGGAGCTTGGTTTTTTTTCCCATTCCCCTAGAGTGTTTTCAAAAAAATGTCAACAATATATGCTTAAAATCCTTCTTGACAGACCAGCACTCAACTTGAACAAAAAAGAGTGCTTAGCCAGCTTGGAATCAAGCTAGGTTCTCATACCTGACTTAGAAATATAAGCCAACATTTAAGGGACTTGTAATCAAATGCTCTTTTCCCTTGAAAAATGGGGAAAAAAGAGACATTAAGGCTCTATGTTTATGTAGCCAAAAATATAACATTTAGAAAGGTAATCTCCCTCAATAGAGTATGCTATTATCCAGATAAAGAAGTGGCAATATCCTAGCAGGGTTGATATGACAGTGGCATATGTACAACCACTGTGAGCAGATCGACTGAGAGCTTTAATTATGTCATGGCCCCAGCTGAAACATGGCTTTATAGAATGTTGGCACAAGAATGATCCCAGGGCCATAAAATGTTGGGGCTTCAAGATATAAAGGACAAAAATGCATAAAATAAAATGCACAGGACTACAAGGAAAACCAATTCTATTAAGATAGTTATCAAAATATGTATATTTGTAGGAGGAACAAGTTTGCAGATCCCAGGTTCAGAACCTCTGATTTTAGTCCAAGCGCCATATAGAAACAGCTTGAGTTTTCATGACTTAGCATTTTGGGCAAATGCGCTAACATAAACGGTCTTCATTTTTCGCTTTCTGTACATGTTCACAGCCTGATATTTTTTTTTCTTTATTAGCAAACGAAATGTGCTTAATTGTATAATGAAATCACACAAGAAGATAGAATCCTGGAATTGGATGATATTCATCAGTTTTCTTTGGAATTTCACATTTAACCCATGAGCTGAAACAAATAAAGTTGTCAGGCTATGGCCCTAGAACCCTGTGAACTGAACCCAAGGACATTTCCATTAAATCCTGAAAAACTGAAATAATTTTTCAAAGGCGTGATTTATGTTACAATCATTTGCATTTCTGCAGTACCTTAATTCGAAGGACCTTTTTAGTCTTTGTAAACAAGCTTCCTTCATTAGGGTGCTCTGAGATGTAATGTAAATTCACCCAGATTTATCACAGAATGTAGCCTGCCAGAGCATATAAACTTCTACTTGTATGGCACTGGAAGAATATAAAACATTCTAAAATTACCAGATGTCTTTGGCTAAAGAATAAAGGACATGGAGCCTGACAGACTATTTAAATTCTTACCCCCCAAAAAATGTCTCTTCTAGGCTGGTAACCTGAATGTCAATTTTCAGGCCAAAGTATATTTTTTTACCACAAAATTAAAAACCTGTGAAAAAGTAGAGGTGTGACAGATGGGATTAAAACATTTTAAACATGTTCTTCCTTTAATGGTTTTGAAATTTTATTGCCTTTAAAAGCCTTTAACCAACTCCAAAGAGTTTCCGTTTTGTTTCTCTAAGGCTATAGTGTTTAGTGAAACACAGAAAACCCATATGAATTCCCAAATCTCTGGTATCCACTGAAGATTTTGAAGGCAAAGAAAATATTGGAAACAATAAGAATGCACCCATTTCCCTTTTATATTCAGAAGAGTCCTCCATGCAACATTGGAAACAGTCTTTATGTTTACCCATCTGTTTTACATAAAATGTTAGTGGACCATACACAAAGTGAAACAAATACATACAAAGATTTGTCATTGGATTGTTGCCAATGAAACATTCCCTAGTTGATGGTGAGTTTAAAATGATCTTACTCAACTCTTCCTTTGTTCTCTATTTTTGAAGGTTTTGTTTTGTTTTGTTTTGAAACCTTTAATAACAAGCAGTTCCTGTATAATCAACTGGCCTGGTCATGTAAGTAAGTAATGCAATTCTGTATCAATAATGGCCCTAAATACTGGATGGACTGGTTTTTCCTTTGATTTTTATAAGAAGAACATACACTCTTTGAGGACTTTGAGGAGAGAGAGAGCATTAAAAAAAATCCATGATACCTGGAACATTATTTTTTGATAAACACTTATTAAATCATTAGGCTTTTTCATCTGGTTGGTACCTATGTAATCTGAGTTAGATTTCTATTATTTTTGTAAGCATCACATGCAGAAAAATATGCCTAATGATTTGGGCTTTCATCACTTTCTAAATGTTAAAGGAAAGCAATTTAGCCAATCCTTTGCTTTCTCTTCTATACATGGTTGATGTCACAGAAATCAAAGAAAAGATAATAGAGCTTTTTAAAAAAATATATTGATTTGTTAACTAGATGCAAAAATGTGTTCATATCATCTTATAACTATGAAGTGTAGAGATAGAAGTATAGAAGTAGATGATATTCCTAGCCCTGTTCCCCCTTTATGAGGGATGTGTGAAACTCTTTTTGCTGTATTATAAGTGGCCAATACATTGATTGAATAAAAATTGCCCAATTTGCTGATGGTCTTTAAATGACTGAGCTCATCATCTCTGAGTTAGTCCAAGTCAAAAGTTACTTTTTTGGAGTGTGACTCTTCTGCTCATGCTAGTGTAAGGAAGATAATTTTATCTCTCTTCTCCCACTCCCCATTGGCCTTTGTGATTTTTCTTGGTGTACCCATAGACTAGGAGTCATTTTGTAGAGCAGGGATACATACTCTAAAGGAGTGAAATATAGGCAAAGAGATATACACTGAAAGCAGGAAGCAGCTTCAAAGAGCTGGATTTCTGGCAGCAGAGAAGAGAGTCATCTGTGAATTTAAGAGACAAACAGCTCTGGAATAATCAACCTGACCTGTGAATATATGCAGACCTATGGAATCCAATTGATCAACTTTTCCAGCAGTGATGCCAGGGCCAGTGTGGAGCAGCATGAGAACTCTGCAAAGGAGAAAGGATTTTGAAGTCTAATGGAACAAGAGGAGTGAATTGGCTTGAATACATATTCTCTCTGTCTTTCCTTACTACTTTTGTGCTACAAATTCATGGTTATACTTTCCACAAATCCCTTGTATGCTGTTGGGAGAGTGCACCCAAAACTTACTAACAAATATGCTTATTAGCTACTATTCTTACTGTGACATCTTAGTAAATATATTCTCTTGGAACTCGTTGTTTCTACTTGCTGACTGTTAATGGGAAGTACATTCATTTGCAGGGACACATAAGCTTTAGTAGTAGGGTCTCACACCCAGAGGGTATCCAAGAAGCCATGATAATAGAACCTTCTCATTATAACCTGACTCTCTGAGTGAAGGTACAGATTGGGAAGTAGCCCAGAAATGCTACCACATGTAATGTTGCAAAGTATGGTATAATAGATAGAGTGCTGGACCTGGAGATAGGAAAGAATCAGGCTCATATCCCAACTCTAACACTTCTAGTTGTTACCCTGGGCAAAAACCTTAACATCCATTATGATAATAACACCCATCTCAGAAGATAACCATGAGGTTCAAATGAGATAATGTATGTTCTGTACTTATCAAACCTTAAAACTATATAAATCTCAGTTATTGTTCCTAATAAAGCCAACCAACCAGGGTATATCTGTATTGTTAGTTATCCTGTCATAACAATTCCATCTTGCCTGCTATAAGACTTCACTTTATATATTGATTTATTATCCATAGAAGGGGACACTTTTTATCTGCAGAAAAGGCTTTTCAATTCTCCTCCATCCAAGGGAAGGTAAATGTCATCTTTTTTAACTCTTCTACTGACAGGATAATCAGCTGAGCCATTCTCAGTATGGTAACCAGAGGAGACTGCCCTCTCTTAGGAAATAGCTATTGGAGTCATTATCATCATGGACTGAAGCTGTTACATCTTTTTTTTACCACCAATTAGGTAGAGAAACAGACACCATATGCTGCATTTACATTTCCTGTGGTACTGGCAATGGAAAGTGTTTATAGAAAGATATTCCTTTTACAGTTACAGAGGCCAAAGGAACAGTTGCACTTTAGCCGAGAAAGAATAAAAAAGAGTCTGCAATTGGAGGAAGATAACAGTGTCATACTGGGGATCTGGAGAAATGAATGTTAGGTCTCTCAGAGAAATGTACTCTTAGGTTTCTATTTTTTCATAACTTAAATAAATGGATGCGGATACAGATAGGAAGTGAAGGTAAAAATCAGAGAATACAATTTACTTTTGTCTCATTTGATGAAAAGGTCTTCATCTTCTGGTCCTATAAAGTATTAGTATGATAGACCAGCTTGGAACTGTGAATTTAGTACTACTCATTCATTCATCCATTCAAAAAGTATTTTCAGTGTTTATTTTAAGGCATATAGGACCTAGAGGTATTAGGATAGGCTTCAGGTATAATGTTGTCCTGAATCTAAGTCTTATACAAAACTAGGGATTCTAATAGGTAAAGCTGAGAAGGGAGTATCTTATAACGTTGGAGGCATAAAATATAAAGGCACAAAAGAGATGGGATTTCATGTGTAGGGTGCAGTAAGCAGGCCAGTTTAATTAAAATGTAGAGTGGTTTTTTTAAAGGCTTTGAAACCAAATGGATGAGTGTATATTTTATTCACTTATTTCATTCCCTTCCTGACTCTGCCTTTGACTTTCTGGATGTTAACATCCTCCTCATCATCATCATCATCATTGTTTTAATATTGTGTATTATGCATAAATAAAATATACCAGTTGATAGGATGGCATGTGCATATTATATACAAAATAAATGTATATATGTATACACACATACACACACAAGAACACGTTTCTATGTGCCATGTATGTATATGTGAACCTGGTATAGTTTGGAGATGCCCAGCCCATATTCAGCTAACATGGATGAATGCCTTTCAAGACTGAGTTTATATTATAAAATATAATTTACAACCAAACTGTCTCGCTTGATCTTCCTCATAAATGACATCCCTTCTCTTATCTAAATTCCATGCCTAGAATTCATTCCCTCTTCCCTTCATCCTCTTCAGAATCCCTAGTTTACTTCAAGGTTCAGCTTGAGTCACTTTCTCCATGAATGAGGCAAATCATCTCCTTGGGTGCCTTCTACACATACACACACACATGCACATGCACATACACTTACACATATGCCCATCCAGAGTCACTTATTTGTATACATGTTGCATCCTGTACAATCCATGCCCCTAAATGGAATATAAATTTTATGAAGTCTTGGGCTATTTAATCTTTTCTATATATCTCTGGAGCATAACAAATTGTAGTTGATTAACAAATACACACTGAATGAATGAATGGTTATTTATCCCCTACAACAGTAGTGTAATACTAGAGTAGAAATGGTTCCTTGAAGGCCACATATTCACTTAGAAAGCCATGAAGTAAATATCTATGTTTTATTGTATTTTTATTTATTTTTTAAACATTTCCCAATTATAATTTAATCTCATTGTGGATATTGTGCACTTTCTGCCTATAATGCCTAGAATATTGAATAATGTGTGGTATGAAAGTTTTTAACAGTCGGTTAGGATAACTGAAAGACGCCAGTTTTTCAAGGACCACCCTTTTGGGGAGGAGATGAACAGTCCGCCTGCTGCGCATGTCAGACTGCCTGCCGGGTACAGTCCGCCTGCTGCGCATGTCAGACTGCCTGCCAGGTACAGTGCGCCTGCTGCGCATGTCAGACTGCCTGCCGGGTTTTTTTTTACTTCCGGGGTGGAGAAAAGGAGAGAGGCCTTTTTGCCTGCTTGGCGGGACTCCTGACGGCGCGGCACGGACTCTCTCTCTCCAAAGGAGGCCTTGTCGGTTGGTGGCCTTGTCGGTTGGTGGCCTTGTCGGTTTGGTGAGTTGTTATAAGGAATATAGACTAAGCTTAGACTTAAGACGATTTGTATTGTGTTTCTACTTTCCTATCCTTCTAACCAACATCACCTTGTGACTATCATAACTATAAATAAAAAGGTCTATCTAGAAAACCAAAACCTGCTTCCATTTACTAGTTTGGGAGATAAATTAAGGGAAAGGTTAAGTAGGGGAGATTTATGATCTAATATCCAATTTTAAATCTCACAGTTTTGGCGACCCCGAAGGGACCTTAAGGACCCTCCCACCCTCCCTAGTTTGGCCATAAGCCGGCCAATTCGGTGGATTTTCCAAATTACCCCCCCCCCCACGGACTTTCCCTTTGTCTAATCTCCCTTAAAGACTTTAAGCCTCTAAGAGTCTTGCTTTAAACAGAAAAGCCAGCCCAGTTTAAAGGGCAAGATGCTCGAATATTCTACTATCCCTTTGATTTTTCTCATCGGAATGTATTGGGACAGCATAACATCCCGACTTAGAGGAATAGTTTACTCAATGGTCCTTCATAACATTATTGGTTTTTTCCTCATTCAGGCAGCAAAAAGTTTTTTGTATAATAGTATACGTGAGAATCTTTGGGAAAATACGTTTAATATAAGTAGAAATTTTATGCCTGCAATTGAAATACCTTTTAATACCACATCCATAGTTCATACGACTAAGGATTTTATTTTTTTTTTGGTTTTTTTTTGTTTTTGTTATTATCATTGTTTTTGTTATTATCATTGTTATGATATGGGGGAAATTCTCACATATGGAGAGAGACCTCGAAATGAAATTCTCACATATGGAGAGAGACCTCAAAATGGCTGTTTCTACTAGAGATGATCCAAGTTCAGAATCAGATCAGCAGAAACTACTCCCTCTGCAGGAAGCTATAGAACATAGTAAGAAGGGAGTGCCAATTCAAGTCAGAAAATATAGCCCCTTTAGACCAAGTGACTTGAGCGCATGGAAATCAATCATCCCTAGTTTTGAGAAAAATCCTAACACTGTAATTTCACAGTTAAGGACTATATTTAATGCATATCAACCCAGTTGGGCTGATGTTACTTGCCTTTTGGAAACTTTACTGTCCCCAACTGAGATTACAGATGTTATCTCAGCAGGAAATGCCCTTGTTGCGAAAGGTAAGGCCGATGTGGAATGGCCTCTAAAGGATCCAGAGTGGAATTATAATGATGATAGGGATTTCCAAAGATTAAAAGATGCTAGAGAAACACTTCTGAAGGGAATGGAATCTTGCTCTAGAAAACCAGAAAACTGGCAGAAATTTTTAAGCCTACCTCAGGAGGCTAATGAAAGACCAAACAGATTTTATGATAGACTTTGTGAGGCCGCTAGACAGTACACCAGATTGGATCCAGTAGATTTAAGAGATTCCTGTATCATTCTCAACACATTTGTTTATAATTCACTGCCAGAAATACGCAGATACTTTCTGAAACAATGTCCAGACTGGAGAAATCTCTCAGTAGATAGAATTAAGGAACTTGCAAATTATGTCTTTGACTCACGTGAGGAAGATCCAGATCACCCTAAACAGAGCATTCTGGCACCAGCGATTACTAGTCAGCCATGTGGATACCGGAGCAAGGACACTAAGGTGTGTTGTTACTGTCGTAAGGAGGGGCATGAATTGAGAGAATGTAGGACTTGGAGAAGAAATTCTAATTCTAATTACAGGCGAAATCAAAATAGAAATAGATCTTTTTGGAGGAATACAGAAAGGCAGTACCAGAATAATGGTAACCAAGACCCCCCTCAGAAGAGGACACAGGAATGATGGTGTCTTGGGGAGGAATGGAACATAGATAATGAAAGCCATATATTCCCAGATCCGGATTTTTTGAATGCACTTGTGCCAGTCCATTCACCTCCCCAGAGTAATGAACCACATGTCACCTTAAAAGTGGGGGAGACTTATTATGATTGTCTGCTAGACACAGGAGCCTCTAAATCAGTATTAGTAAGCAAACCAGATGCTGGGTGTAGACCTGTAGGATATTTGAATGTAGTGGGAGTCTCAGGAAAGAGCCAGAGAGTGGCAAAATTGAATCCTCGCATGGTATCTATGGGGCCCTTAACAGTAGAACATTCATTTTTACTCATGCCTGATGCCCCTGTAAATTTATTAGGTCGTGATCTCCTTTGCAAGCTTAGAGCAACCATATCTTGTGCTCCAGATGGGGCTGTCTCCTTACAATTGCCAGAGGATACTGTTCATTTATTACCAATTTTACTTACAGAAGCTCAAGGAACAGCAGGGGAGGTATCCAAAATCCCCTCTGACATTCCTGAGTCTTTATGGGCCTCATCCCCTAATGAGGTGGGGCTCCTTAAGTCTGCCATGCCTGTTACCTTTAAAGTTAAGGGGGGACCACCCCCCTCCATTCCACAGTATCCATTGTCTAGGGAAGCAATAGAAGGGATCACCCCTATAATTGAGGCTTTGAAAAACCAGGGTATTATTATTCCATGTCATCACTCTCCATGCAATACTCCCATTTTGCCAGTTAAAAAACCCAAGCCTGGGCCAGATGGTAAACCTGTTTATCGCTTTGTGCAAGATCTTAGAGCGATTAATAATTATGTTATTCCTAGACATTCTATAGTCGCAAATCCGGCTATGATAATTTCCTCAATTCCCTATGAATCTACATGTTTCACAGTGGTAGACCTTTGCTCTGCCTTTTTCTCCATACCAGTACATGAGGACTTCCAATATTTATTTGCTTTTACCTGGAAAAATAGACAGTGGACCTGGACTAGACTCCCACAGGGATTTGTAGACAGTCCCACATTATTTTCCCAAATTTTACAGCAGGATCTGGCCTCTATTACCTTTAAAGCCTCCACACTAGTACAATATGTTGATGACTTACTTT
Source organism: Dromiciops gliroides (assembly GCF_019393635.1). NCBI lineage: Eukaryota > Metazoa > Chordata > Mammalia > Microbiotheria > Microbiotheriidae > Dromiciops > Dromiciops gliroides. Next base: position 66,581,006 of record NC_057863.1, read on the forward strand.
TGGCCTCTCCTAATGCTGAAATTTGTCAGGAAGATAGCCGTCACTTACTGCTGGAGCTGCACAAGAGAGGACACAAGGTTTCTAAGACAAAGGTACAATGGTGTTTGCCCCAGGTAGAATATTTAGGATTTATTTTGGCTGCTGGAACTCGCTCTGTCTCTTCTAAGCGAGTCCAGGCCATTCAACAACTCTCTGCCCCCACTACTAAGAGGCAGTTGAGAGCCATTCTGGGAGCAGCTGGGTACTGTAGACAATGGATACCCTCTTTTGGTGAAATTACTAAACCCCTCATAGCTCTTACAAAAAGTTCTGTTCCAGACATTTTACAGTTGGATCCCCAGCATCTCTCAGCCATAAAAGAATTAAAACGGGCCTTGTTATCAGCACCTGCCCTAGGACTGCCAGATTATAGTAAGCCTTTCACTCTCTTTGTGCATGAACAAAGGGGGGTGGCTTCTGGAGTCCTGACTCAGTCACTGGGGCCTAACCAGCGTCCTATAGCCTACTATTCAATTCAGCTGGACCCTGTAGCGGCTGGAGTGCCACCTTGCCTTAGAGCAGTGGCGGCCACAGCGCTTTTGGTAGAAAAAGCCTCTGATTTGGTCCTAGGTAACCCTCTAACTGTGCAATGCCCTCACGAAGTGGAGGCTCTCTTACTACGTCACAGGACACAAGCCTTTTCAGATCAAAGGCTGGCTAAGTATGAAATAACCCTGTTAGGTAATGAGAATATCACTTTAAAACGCTGCACAGTTCTTAATCCAGCAACACTACTCCCTAATTTACCATTCTCGGGGGAACCGTTGCATGACTGTGCTTCTTTAGTTGATATGGCTGAAAAACCCCGTGATGATCTTTTTGATACACCTTTAGAAAATCCTGATCTTGTCCTCTATACAGATGGTTCCTCATTTATGAGAGAGGGAACCCGTTTTACTGGAGCTGCTGTAGTTTCTGATTATGACACCCTCTGGGCAGCTTCTCTGCCTTCCCATTTTAGTGCACAGGCTGCTGAACTTGTGGCTCTTACACAGGCCTGTAATATAGCTAAAGATAAGAGTGCCACCATTTTTACTGACTCGAAATATGGCTTTGGCATATGCCACTTTATTGGTATGATTTGGCGTCAACGAGGCTTTCTAACATCCTCGGGCAAGGCTATTGCCAATGGGGACCTTATCAAGGACCTCTTAGATGCCCTAAAACTGCCTTCTTCCCTAGCCGTTGTACATTGCCCTGCCCACACAGGGAATAGTGACCCTGTTTCAAAGGGAAATGCACGAGCCGATTCTGCAGCCAAGCTTGCTGCATTAGAAGCTCCTGAACATGTATTTAACCTTTCACCTTCTGAGGATATTCCTTCCAACCTAACCTATGACGATTCTGAAGTAGAAAAGTGGAAAAAGAAATTTAAGGCGAAACAGATCAATGGCATCTGGGTGTCTCCGGAAGGTAAGCCATTTCTTCCCCGGAAATTCTACCACCAGGTATGCCTCTCTGTTCACAGAAAAGGCCATTTTGGTACACAAGGCATTGTAGACTCTATTAAGAGAACCTGGATAGCACCAGGTGTGACTAATACAGCATCTCGAATCTGCTCGGGCTGCTCCACATGTCAGTCTTATAATCAGTATGCTTTTAAGGCCAAAGCTTATGGAGGGCGTCCTCTAGCATATACACCTTTTGAGCACTTACAAATTGATTATATTACTATGCCAAAAGCAGGACATTATAAATTTTGCCTTGTTATAGTTGATCAGCTCACTCGGTGGGTGGAGGCCTTTCCCAGCCCCCGAGCCACAGCTGCCTTTGTTGCCAAAATTCTTCTTAAAGAGATAGTACCTCGTTTTGGCCCACCAGCCCGCATCGATTCTGACAAAGGCACACATTTCACTGATTCGATTTTATCCCAAATCTACTCTTTCTTGGGAGTGACTCCAAAATTCCACACGCCCTACCATCCACAAAGTTCAGGCCAAGTCGAACGTATGAATAAAGAGCTTAAGAGTATGATTGGCAAATTATGTACTGAAACCCATTTGAAATGGCCTGATGTTCTACCATTGGCATTATTCTATCTACGAAGTAGACCAAGAGGAGAACTTCATATATCTCCTTATGAAATGCTTTTTGGTCACCCTCCTATCCAAGCTAAAACTTTTTCCCCAGTTTATACATCACTGGTGGGAGGTGATACTTCTGTTGCTTCCTATATACAGGAATTACAGACCAGGCTACGTGAACTCCATGAGGCAGGAGCTGTGGTCCAGGCAGGACCATTAGACTTTTCATTGCATAACTTCAACCCAGGAGATAAAATATATGTAAAGAATTTTCAGAGAACCAGTGGAACTCAACCTGCCTGGGAAGGACCTTTTCAGGTATTATTGACAACTCCTACCGCCATTAAAATTGGTGAAAAAGACTCATGGATTCATTGCTCTCATATAAAGCCTGCACCATTCATAGGTGAAGAGATTTCAGATAGACCTGAGGTAGACGCTAAAGAGGTAAAAACCCTAACGATAGCAACTGTTAAAGAGCAAAGAAAGTTCAGAGGAAACAGGAAGTTCCCATTTAAGAATCCCACTGATCAGTTAAATGCTTTGGGACTCAGTCTTCGTAAAGTATCAGGAGACGGAAATTGCCTTTTTAGGGCTTTAGCAGACCAGCTAGAAGGTCACTGTAGAAATCATCTCAGACACAGACAAGAAGCTGCTTCTTATATGATTAACCATAGACAAGAGTTTGAGTCTTTTATAGTAAATGACTCCCCTTTTGAAGAATATGTTGATGAATTAAAGAAATTTGGAAAGTGGGGAGGAAATGATACAATTGTAGCATTTGCTAAGCAGCATCAGCTGAATGTTGTGGTTCATCAATTAAATCAGCCTTTATTGAAAATCAGTGGCACAGACAAAACTGATGCTACAGAACTCCACATTTTCTACCATAAAGAACATTATGACAGCATTAGAAAGATCAATGACAATTCAGAAACCCCTGCCACTTTGGCATGCAGAGAATTGGGGAACCAGTTAAAACAATGTGGCATACCCCAAACTCTAGCAGCTTAAATACCTTATAATTTAACAAGCATTTCCTTCTACAGGCAAAAGCACTGAAGTACATGGCCTAGTTTTCTGGCCTACCTCAACTATTTTTTTTTTTTTATTAATTTTTGGGTTTTTTTGTTTTTGTTTTGACTTTTGAAAGGCACTGAAAAGACCTGGAATTGACTGCACCTTTAAGTTCTTTAAGAGCACAAAAGGGTGCTTAGCGAATCTTTTGCTTTTTATTTTTTATTTTTGGTTTTGCTTTGGTTTTTTTTTTTACTTTTGTTTCTTTTGCTTTTCTTTAAAACTAAATTTTGTAAACTAAGTGATTATTCAAAGACATTTTAAGTATATGCTGTGGGTGAGGCTATCGGGCCTCAGAAGCTACCAGAATTCTTCTTTTTTTTTTATTTACTCTTTCTTTTTGAGAGAACCATGAGTTCTAATGAGTTTTGTTTTATTTATTTATTTTTCTCCTTTCTCTTGTATGTTGTTCTGTTTAACTAAAAAGTACCAGAAATTGCTTGATACCTCACTGAAAACATTGAATATTGAATCTTGCTAATTGAAGTCTTATTTCTTTTTGATGAATTAATCACCACTTTAAGTATCTGCTACTGTTATACCAGAGAATTCATGTATAAGATGATGTGGTCTACTTGCTAAAAGAAGATTATGTAATAATGTCTAAAAGAAGATTATGTAACAATGTCTAATATAATCAGCTATTTACATTCGTTTATTATTTATATGTCATTATACTCTGGGTATGGTTTGGAATTATTGTATATATCACTAATATATTCTCAGTTATGCAGCATAGCACACATTTTTACCATCATATTGTCTTTGGTGAAATTAATGAGATTTCAGAAATATGGAAACTTATCATTTCAGAGACTAACTTGCTGTGAACTCTGACGCAGGCCCTGGAGAGAATATATGTGCAACAAAAGGAGAGACAGGTATACGTAAGTCCATGGTTTGCTTATGATGGTGACTATGTAGAGCACAATTACTAGGCACAGTCCAGTATTCATCCTCTCTCCCTCCTAATTTAACCTAATTTAACTGAACTTATTTATCTTTTTATCTCACTCAGTTGAATTCACCTGTGGCCTAGCACAATCACTGGCTGTCTCAGAACCATGAGATATGGTATGATAACCTTTCCATAACATTTTCAGGTGTCATGAACACATACTAAATTTGGCTTTGATCCAGACACATGGTGGTAAAAAGTGTTACACATTGCATAACTACCTCAACCCTCTATTACAAGTCTAACCATATAAAGGAGGGAATGTAATGGAATTTATTAATTTGATCATTGACAATGCTATGCTAAGGTTTTAAAAATACAGCAATTCAAACAGTTAAAGAAGATAATCCAGCTTTCCAGACCAGAGTCCAGAATCCAGTTTTCCAGACCAGAATCCAGTTTCCTCCTGATGACATCTTACCACTTCAAGAAGACAAGAGAACTCAGAGACTTTATATGAACTGTTTTGCTTTATTAGCTTTTACTATCTCCTTTCTGTTATATACTATCTGTAACATGTACTCTCTGCAGAGGCTCTCCCTTTGCAAGACTAATGTCAAAGCGTCGGTTCATGAGGACAAAAAAAAAATTGCCCCTCTGGACAAAACTTTCCTCTCTTCCTTTTCTGTATTGTTGTTCGCATATTATTAGTCAGCAAAAGTTATTATATTCTTTTTACTGTTCCATCAAGGAAACATTCCGTTTCTTGAGGAAGCAAAGGGGGGAAATGTGGTAAAATATGAAAGTTTTTAACAGTCGGTTAGGATAACTGAAAGACGCCAGTTTTTCAAGGACCACCCTTTTGGGGAGGAGATGAACAGTCCGCCTGCTGCACATGTCAGACTGCCTGCCGGGTACAGTCCGCCTGCTGCGCATGTCAGACTGCCTGCCAGGTACAGTGCGCCTGCTGCGCATGTCAGACTGCCTGCCGGGTTTTTTTTTACTTCCGGGGTGGAGAAAAGGAGAGAGGCCTTTTTGCCTGCTTGGCGGGACTCCTGACGGCGCGGCACGGACTCTCTCTCTCCAAAGGAGGCCTTGTCGGTTGGTGGCCTTGTCGGTTGGTGGCCTTGTCGGTTTGGTGAGTTGTTATAAGGAATATAGACTAAGCTTAGACTTAAGACGATTTGTATTGTGTTTCTACTTTCCTATCCTTCTAACCAACATCACCTTGTGACTATCATAACTATAAATAAAAAGGTCTATCTAGAAAACCAAAACCTGCTTCCATTTACTAGTTTGGGAGATAAATTAAGGGAAAGGTTAAGTAGGGGAGATTTATGATCTAATATCCAATTTTAAATCTCACAAATGTATATAGAATACTCAAAAATGATTCCTTGGGGCAAAGCCAAGACGGCAGATTAGAAATAGCCACTCAGTTACATTTTCAACATAAAATGACTTTAAAATAATACCTCAAATCAAATTTTGGAGAGTCAAAGTAAAAAAATAATCAAGGTGATATGTTTATCTTAAAACAAAAACAAAAACAAAACAAACTCAAGAAGTCTGTAGGAGAAGCCCATGACACCAAGATTAAGGTCTATCCAAATCCCACATAGCTGCAAGGAAAATAGTGTCCTCAGTATCAGTAGCAGCAGCAGCAGCTTCAGGAGTATTCAGTCCAGGGATGGTAAGGGGGTTGGACAACTGATCAGAAGAGGTTAGAGAAGACCCTTTGCTGGCACTGATTGGCAACTCTATTGCCCATACACAGTTCTGGGTTACATTTTCAAGGAAGAGAAGGGTGCTGGTGCTTAGTCATAAGGGATCAGGGGTTTTGGTTATAGCCGTAAAGCAAAGAAGAGCACTAACACTTATGGCTGCTGGGTAAACACTAGAGTGTAGACCAAGAGAGCAGTGACCTTATATACCTTTCCCCAAATCATACCACCTTTAAAACACCAAAAACTTGCAGAGCCCCAAAACTAGCTCTGAAAACAGTAAGATGGAAAAGTCTAAAACTTGAGATAAGGCTTCCCCACTCCCAAGTGAGTAGAGCTCAACTTTAACATGAAGTTCAAAGTCAAGAAATGTGTTGAAAAAAGTGAGCAACCAATATACAAAAATATAATTTGACTAAAAAAGCTTGTTATGGTTTCAGGGAAGACCAAGATGTAAAACTGGAAGAAGAAAACAATGTGAAAATAACTAAAATAAAGAGACTTAAAGAAAAATGCTAATTGCACCCCAACCCAACAAGAACTCCTAGAGGAGTTAAAGGAAGAAATTAGAGTTATGTAAGAAAATTATAAAAAAGAGGATTGGCAGCTTAATAAAAAGTATAAAATAGTGAAGAAACAATAAAACTAAGTCAAAAAAATGAAAAAAATAGGGGAGGAAATGTAAAATGTTTAAATGAAAAAACAGCTAACCCAGAAAATATATTGAGGAAAGGTAATTTAATAATTATTTGACTGCCTGAAAGCTATGATAAAAGAGAGGACCTAGATATCATATTTGAAGTTACCACTTCACAGCTATCAGAAATGACAAATGCTGGAGGGGTAGCAGTGGGAGGATATTTATACTACTGAGTAATTGGTGGAGTAGTGATCTAGTCCACGTATTTTGGAGAACAATTTATAACTATGCCCAGAGGGCTACAGAACTGTGCATGCCCTTTGGCCCAGCAATATCACTACTTGGTTTGTATCCCAAAGCGATTAAAGAAAAAGGAAAAGGACCCATAAGTACAAAATATTTATTTCAGCTCTTATTATGATGGCAAAGAATTGGAAATTGAGGGGATTCTCATTGATAGGAAATGGCTGATGTAGCTTCTGCCTCTCAATCCGTGATCCTAAGAACGATGGGAAATACAGTATTTAGGAAGGATAACCCTGAGAATCTTTCAACTAGACAAAGCCACTCCCAATCTGCCATATACACCCTGCTCCATGTCCAGCTGGTTCAGGTCTAGGATGGGCAAAGCACACCTTTGACTCTCAAGACAGATCACAAGATCATATAATTTTAAAGCTGGAAAAGAATTTTAGAGAGTATCTAGTCCCAAACTCTCCTTTTTCAAATGAGGAAAGTTAGAAGCCTAAGGGTTTAAAATGACTTGCCTGAAGTCTTGCAAGTTGAAAGATACAGAACTAGCATTAGAAGCCAGATCTGATTCCAAATCTAGTCTTCTTTCTTCTCCTTTGCTGTCCTTGTCTTGTTAGAAATGTTTTCAGTGGGGGCAGCTAGGTGGCACAGTGGATAAAGCACTGGCCTTCGATTCAGGAGGACCTGAGTTCAAATCCAGCCTCAGACACTTGACACTAGCTGTGTGACCCTGGGCAAGTCACTTAAACCTCATTGCCCCGCAAAAACAAAAACAAAAACAAATCAGAAATGTTTTCAGTCCTCCTAAAGCTGACCAGGCCACCAGTAATTGCTGGGCACTCAGAGATGGCAAAGTTGCATCTAAGAGAAATATGTTTGGGATGGCATCCCCAGATTTCTCATTTAGAGCCACTAAGTAGTCATAGAAAGTCAGTGTTGGGAGTGGCCTTAGATATCACATTCCCCAATCCTTTTATTTTCTGGATGAAGCAATTGAAGCTTTCTTAGGGTAAGTGATGTGTTCAAGGTCTGTCTATCTATCTATCTATCTATCTATCTATCTATCTATCTATCTATCTATCTATCTATCTATCTATCTATCTATCTATCATCTATCTATCTATCTATCTATCTATCTATCTATCTATCTATCTATCTATCTATCTCTCTATATATATATATTAGGTAGTGGAGCTGGGACTAGAAATAAGGTCTCTTGATTGCCAGATCAATATTCTTCTACCAAACTACCTTCCCCACCCCCACCCCCAATGCCTGAGGATGGCATGGAATTATTGGATGCTGATTCCCAGGCCAATTAGTCTACCAGCTTAAGAAGTCCTTGAGTTATCTTACTAATCTATGTACCCCCCCACACCCTGGCTTCCTTCAGGGGCCTATCACACTGCCAGTTACTAGTAGAACCTTTATAAAAGAGTGATTAAATAAATCAATCTGAATTTGAAATGCAGCAGAAATCTCTCTATCTTATAGCAACAATAGCCAACATTTATGTAACATCTCAAGGTTTGTTAAACACTTTGCATATATTAGCACATTGTAGCCTCATATCAACCCTAGGAATAGCTGTCAGGATTCCCATTTTACAGATGAGGAAACTGAGGATAATGTAAATTAAGTGACTTCCACAGGTTTACACAACTAATAAATGTCTGAAACGGGATACTAACTTTAGCCTTCTTGCTTCCAAATCCAGTCTCCATCCATTATTCCATCTAGCTGACTATGCTTATGTCATGGACTACCCCACCAAGGCATATTTCAACAATATGGCTTCATAGGAGGCCTCCAGGTTAGATGTGAAATTTATGGGACTGATTATCATTTTCCATTTCACCTATAATTAGCTATATACTTTCAGTTTCCTCAATAGTTAAGCAGAAGTGCATATGAACATTGATTTGAATAATAATTATTATTTTATGGCTAGCCTTTATATAGTGCTTTAAGGTTAGCAATGTATATCACAAATATTATTTTATCTTCCACAACCCTGGAAGATAGATGCTATTATTATTCTCATTTTCTAGATAGGGAAATTGAGGCAGAGGTTAAGGCATTGGCTTAGGGTCACACAGCTAGCAAGTTTCTGAGGCTAGATTTGAACTCATGTTCTTCCTGATTCCAGGTTCAGTGATCTAACCACTGTGTGACCTAATGTTTTAGAATGCTGGACCTACAATCAGGAAGACCCAGGTTCCAATACAGCCTCTGATACTTACTACCTCTGTAACCATGGGAAAGTAATTTAACAAATCTCTACCTCAGTTACTTCATATGTAAAATGGGTATGAATAATACATACACACACACACACACACACACACACACATATCTCCAGCACTGATCTCATGAGATTATAAGGATTAAATGAGATATTAAGTACATTGACTTGTTTTGGTTTTTGTTTTTTTGTGGAACAATGAGGGTTTAGTGACTTGCCCAGGGTCACACAGCTAGTAAGTGTCAAGTGTCTGAGACCGGATTTGAATTCAGATCCTCCTGAATCCAGGGCCTGGTGCTTTATCTACTGCGACACCTAGCTGCTCCCATATCATTGGTCTGTTCTGTTTTGTTTTTTGTTTTATTAAGTACATAGAAAACCTTAAAACAATATAAAAATGTTAGCTCCTAGTATAAGTATTACTACTAATAACGTTTCAGTCATTTCAAATTGATACCAAGATCAAGTTATGTTTTATTTTGTTTTGCTTTTTTCAAAATCCTATCCCTCTCCAAAACTTACTTACCAGAGTGAACCATAGCAGAGATTGTGATGAGATGCCCAAAGATGATGCAACTTATCAGTGTTTTAAATTTAAAAAAATAAATGAATTTGTGTTGAAATTTTCATCCTGGAAATGATGCTTTTCATGTTTTGAAGATTTACAAAGCATCTTTTCCCCCCCTCACTCTACTGTCAGTTTAGTTAATCAGGCAGTTATCAAGTAGCATACTGTGTCAAGAACTTTGCATGCAATGAAAAAGGAGAAAAAAGAGCAGCATCTGCCCTCTGGGAGCTTAAAAGCCAGCCTGTATATACAAAGTCAAAATGAAGAAATTCATATATGAGAAGTAGAGAGTACTAACTGATGGGAGTGGGATCCTGGAAGGCTTCCATTTCTAGGAAGGGAACTTTGAGCTGAATGTTGAAGGGAACTACAAGTTCCCTTTTTAGTATTGATAAACTCTCTTTGGTAAGCTAGTGGTATTGTCCCCTTCCCCTTTCTCTCTGAATGATGTTTTTTAAAGGACTGAAAGAAAATAGGATTATAAAAGACTGTTTTATTATATATACTATATATTATTTTTATTATTACATATTAATTATAAAGTTAATGTTTTTAAAGACATAACATAAAATGCCAAGGATTATAAAAGAAACCAATTATATTGGAATACTTATCAAAATATATTTAAAAAAAAAAAAGCTCATGGGCCTCAGGTTACAAACCCTGAGGGATAACAAGAGGCAGACACAGGGAAAGAAAAGATTCTTGAAGGAAACTAACTGCAAGTTCTTAATCTTTCTGATGTAAATGGGCCCCTTTGGCAGTCTGGTGAAGCCTATAGGGTCTCAGAATAATGTTTTAAAGGAGTAAAATAAAATACATAGAATTATAAAGGAAATATATTGAAATCCTTTTTATATGTGTGTATATATGTATCTATATATGTATGTATATGTCTATATATGCACACACAAACATACAAACACATACACATACATATGCATACATATACATATATATATATATTAAAGTTCATAAACCTCAGGTTATGGACCCCCAAGTGATTCCAAAAGGCAGATGCAAGGAAAGAGAAGATTCCATTTTGAATATTTAATTTCTCTGTGTCCTGTGTCTGTTTCTCCTTTTTGTCTATCTGATTAAACTCTCTCTTTTTTTTAACCCCCCTACCCCACACCCCTGCCATATCTCCCTCTTTTTCTTCCAATTTAAGAAATTTCCTTTGGCGCAAACTTTTATTCTCTGGACCTATGTTCAATCCAATGTCAACAAGGGCTTCCCCAGGATGTGAATTAGGCTTGTTGTTTCCACTTTGACTTGAGAACAGGTATGCTGACCTTTCAGCAGAAGAGCTGAGTGGATCTTGTGAAAACAAACCAAGAAGGCCAAATATTTTTGTATTTTCTGAAGCACAAACAACACAGACCTGAGCGTGACCCGAGTCTGTAAGTCAGCAGTTTAATGCTTCAAGTAGGAGTTATCCTCGGGAGCATTGTAAATATATATGACTACACAGTGAGTAGAATAAAAGAAACTGGCCTCACTACAAATCTAAAGTAGACAGCAGGATTGCAAGGAGAAATGCAGCTTGGCTACAGTCTCTAAGGAGCAAAAATGGGGGCTAGGTACTGAAACTATGAAATAACCAGACACATTGAGATCCTGGACTGTGCTAATAGCTTTTCCTTTTGTCTGCTCCTTCCTCCCTTTTTCTCTTCCCTACTTCAGCCCTATGCCAGAAGAAGAGGGGCATAGGGAATGATCTTAATTGAAAATGGAAATTTCTAATGTGTTTTAAATTCTCAGTAGATGAAGGAGTAGATTAGGAAAAGCATACCTGGGTTTGCTCGTTCTAACAAACCATAAAAGATGAATATACATTTTATCCAAGCCTCATGTCATTCTAGGGTGTGTGTAATATTATATATTATAAAAAAGAAGAGGAAGGGGATTTTTGCCCTTGAATCACCCAACTGGAGTTCAGCAACCTCCTGGTGCAGGAACTTGCAAGGGATCTTGTCTTCTTTATTCAGAGATTGAAAATCAATTTTGATCACTTTGATGCCATATCTATTCAACTCAGAACAAAATGGTGGGTTGGTGAATTCTTTGATGAATTTAGGTGGCGTAAAAGTCAACATGGAAATTTCAAGTTGAATATCAGATATTTCCCACATTTATCTAGGTTTTTTTTTTAAGAAGGCTCTTAAATTTTAATTATTTTTTTTATTCAATGTGTATTAAGCATCCAGTGCACTACAGGAGAAAGAGTGCTGGTTTGGGTGTCAAGATACCTAGATTAATATCTCATATTGGCTAATTATTATGTATGTTGCCTTGGACAAATCACTTAATGTTTTTTTGACCTCCATTTCCCCAACCATAACATTATGGGTTTGGACTAGATGAATTCTATGAATGAGATGACCTTCTAGCTAAAAAAATCGTATAACCCTACTATGTACAACTGGGAATCAAAAAATAATGAGGACATAGTCCTTACTCTTGAAGAATTCATAGGCTAATAGAAGACATTCCAATATAATAGAAAGTGATTATAAACTGTGTCTTAGGAGTCCAAAAACACCAATAAGTTGAACTCTGCTTTGATTTTAGTTAATGATACTGACAGTTTTTTCCGGCAAATGATCTTTATTTGGAGAGGATGGCAAAATGATTTATTATGGAAAGGAGATTATTCATATGAAGATCAATGGTTTCAGTGTTTGCACACGTGCTTGATCCATATACCACAGCACCAGCCAGTGACCCCTGTCATTACGATTCATGTTGAATAAGCAGAATGATGTAATAGATGTCATGTGTTAAAAGAGTAAGGCTTAGTCTAATTTCGGGCAGTGAAACTGAACACAGGACAGAGATCCTGTTTGTCCAGTTCCCTATAGCTCTTGGGTAGTTTGACCATTGGCTATGTTCTCAGGAATCATGTGCTGCTGCAGATGTTGTAGGAGAAATTGGAATAACTAAAATCCAGTGTATATATACAGGCAATCTATTATTACATGGCATGGAAAAGTTCATGACCAAAGCCTTCCATTCTGATTGTGGACAAAATAACTGGGCTTCTTAAAGAATAATTAAGCTGATAGAAAAATGTTCAGTTTGGTCAAAAGGTCAATATCTATAATTAATGGAAAATTATAGTGGTTTACAGCATGATATCCTTCTGAATTAGAAGTGATCATCATAATTATTGTCATCAGCAACTAAATGAAAGCCTAAGTAATCAGTAATGACTAGACATTTTTGGCAAATCACATATGCATATGTATGATAAAGAAAAAAAAGAAGAGTCATAAGTTTTATCATATTTGCAGTAACTCAAATACTTTCAAATTCATTTTGAAAAAAAATTAATACCATCTATCATTTTTACATTGTAGTAGCTTGTAGATATAGTACCTCCATCCGTAGAACTGAACCATGTCATGTAATAAAGAAAAATTATTTGGGAGGAAAAGATTGTGACTTCATTTCATAGTGTGTACACTATCCCCATACTATGCTCTCTTGTCTCTCTGTTGACATGAGAGTCATCTTTCAATATTTGTTCTATAGGATCAAGACTGCTTATTATAGTTAGATAGAATTCATTTTTATTGTAGAGTTCTTTTCATTTACATGCCTATAGATACTGTATATGTTGTCTTACTTGTTATATTACTTTCACCCTATATTAGTTAAGGCAAATTTCCCATGTTTCTCTGAATTCCTCATTTTTAATGAATTCCTCAATTTTGTTGGATAATAATAATAATAATAATAATAATAATAATATTCCTTTATAATCACATATCAGAGTAAGTTCAGTTATTCCCCAATTGATGTGTATTCACTTTTCTCAATTATATATACAAAAAGGTAATATTATTATTTTGGTACACATGGTATCTTTCTGACTTTTTTTTGTGTGAGGCAATTGGGGTTAAGTGACTTGCCCAGTGTCACACAGCTAGTAAGTGTAAAGTGTCTGAGGCATGATTTGAACTCAGGTCCTCCTGACTCCAGAGCTGGTGCTCTATTCACTGCACCACCTAGCTGCCCCTCTGACTTTTTTTCTCTTTGCATATTCATTTTGTGAACTTTATATAACTAACTATATGTTTTGTAAAATAAAATCTAGATTATATTTAAGATCTCTTCTAGTACTACATCATGGGGCTGTTTTAAGAAAAAACACTCATATTAAGGAACTTCATAAATCTAAATTTCTTTCTCCTTTTTTTCTTCTTCTTTCTAGCTCAAAATTTCACATTCCTCTTCAGGAGGTATTCCTAGAGGCAAATAGTTGTTGTTTTTTTTTTTTTTCCTTTTAATCTCTTGTTCAGTTTTTCATTGTTGTAAACCAACTTCTACTGAGATCCTATTTCTTTTTTTCCCCCTGTGTTTTTCTATTTTTTATTTTATTTTTTCCAGTTACATGTAAAGGTGGTTTTCAACATTTATTTTTATAAAATTTAGAGTTCCAAATTTTTCTCCCTCCTTCCCTTTCCTCCCCTCTCCACAAGACAACAGCCAATATGATATAGTTTATATATGTGCAATCCACAAGTATTCTTGTGTGTGTGTGTGTTCAATCAATATCAATTCTTTCTCTGGAGATGGATAGTATGCCTTACCATTAGCCCTTTGAGATTGTCTTTGATTATTGTATTTCTTAAGAGTAGTTAAGTCATTCACAATTGCTCATACAACAATACTGCTGTCGCTATGCACAATGTCCTCCTGGTTCTGCTCACTTCACTATACATCAGTTCATGTGAGTCTATCCAGGTTTTTCTGAAATCATCTGCTTGTCATTTCTTATAGCACAATAATATTCCATTACAATCGTCTACCACAACTTGTTCAGTTGAATCTCCAGTTGATGGACATTCCTTTGATTTCCAATTCTTAGCCACCACAAATAGTTGCTATAAATATTTTTGTACAATTTTTCCCTTTTCTCTTTTTCACAATTACTTTTGTTAACTGTTTCCCTCCATCCTATTCCATTCCCCATGATACTTACTCTATTATCTATCTTCTTTCACCCTATTTCTCCTCAAAAGAGATATGCTTCTAACTTCCTCTTCCCCCAATCTGCTCTCCCTTCTTTTATGCCTCCCTTCTTATGCCCTTCCCCTCCTATTTTCCTTCAGGGTTAGATAGATTACTCTACCCAATTGAGTCTGTATGTTATTCCCTCCTTGAGCCAATTCTGATGAGTGTTAGACTCATTTACTGCCCAGCTTAAATAGATGATTCCACCCAATTGGTTGCATTTGTTAAAAGATCCTTTTTTAAAAGTTATTCATGGTGTGAGGTCAACTAGATGGTTCACTGGATAGAGTGCTGGATGGGGAATCAGAAAAACTCATCTTTCTGAGTTCAAATCTGACCTCAGACACTTACTAGCTGTGTGGACCTTTGCAAGTCACTTAACCCGCCTTGCCTCAGTTTCTTTATTTTTAAAATAAGCTGGAGAAGGAAATGTCAGTCACCTCAAGTATCTTTGCCAAGAAAATTCCAAATGGGATAATAACAAATCAGATACGACAATAAACAATAACAATACAACAAAAGTCATAGTATGAAAGTGAACTGGGGTTCTAAAAAGTTGTCAATGGAATGTAGGAGGCTTGGAGCATGATTCTAGAAATGTACTGCATGTGCCTCTTGTCCTGAGGCGTGGTCTCCTTAATTTTGGAGAATTATTTCATTTTTGGTCCTAACACCTCACCAATGGCATTTGCTAACATATCCAAGAGTTGAGGCCTCATTGTTGGAAAGAATACTCTCTCTATAAAATTATAGATTATAAAGCATTTAAATATTTAAGGCAAAAAATGAATGCCAACAATCTTTGAGTCTGAATACTGACAAAATTAATGAAAATGGACATTTACCAACATAGAAAGGACCATAGAGCTCATTTATTCTAGATGACTGAAAAACTGAAATCCATTTGTTTAATGACCCTACAGTTTCAGTGGCAGAGGTAGAATTAAAACACATGCCTCTTGATACCCAACTTCAAGTCCTTTCTGATAAAAACATATAGCTCCAATGTGTCACTTCCCTTCAAGACATTAAATTCCACTGCCATTATAAGTAATTCATCTGTGTTGTCTAATATCTATGTTTCTTTTTCTTGCTCTTGCTCTTTCTTTTCTTTTGATTCACTATAACCATCTCGACTATAAACTAACCATCTTCTCTGAAACACTTTGATTTTATTCATTATACTTATTGAATAGGCTATAAGCACCTTGAGGCTACAGAGGCCACAGTGTCTTACTCATTTTTCTATATCTCCTCAATGTGTTGTGAGTCATAGGTGGTTAGTAGGTATGGAATTGACCTGAAAGACAAAAAAAGATTGTATGATCTCTGATCATAATTTATTTATTATGATCATCAGTCAGGTCCTCACATAATAAACAACTTATTGTTATTTATAATTATTATTATCAAATGATTAGAGGACTTGCCTTGATTTTTATTGCTGAATAATGACCTTCATCAACCACACTGGAGTGCTCTCTTGTCTCAGACATTCTTTACTAGGTCTCTAACATTAACTGCTTACTAAATACCGAAGTTTGATACTTTGATTGTCCTAGGAGCTGGAGATACAAGAAGATTGAGAGAGAGAGAGAGAGAGAGAGAGAGAGAGAGAGAGAGAGAGAGAGAGAGAGAGAGAGAGAGAGAGCGCATCAAAGAGTTTGCATTTTATTTGGAGGTTGTGAAAAAATAATGGGTTTCAGAATGCCCACAGTCCCCCCCCCCCATTTGAGGGGATTAAATTAAAATTCATTGGATTTATTGGACTTTGCTGATTGATTCACTTGAAGAAGACTTGATTGAAACCACACCTACCTGAGAGGCTCGCCCTCTGGGGGTGTGTTCTCTGAACGCTGACCTTGGCATGTTCCGTTCATGGACTGCCCTCAAGTCCAATGAACCAATGGATTTGGGTGATGCTAGCCAATTGGCTTGAAGCAGTGTGTAAGGACCACCTTTCCTCTGAACCAAGAAGAAGCTTCCAGAGGGAGTTATTCTCTCTGAGATGTTCTTGGTGGCAGAGGACTAGGAGGAAGAAGCAGGCCGTCCTGAGCTCTATTCTCTCCTCTAGGCTAGATAGGCCTTCTGAACTTTCAGAGACATGTGCGCTCTCTTTACTGATATTTAATATACTTTAATAAATGCTTAATACCTCAAAACTGGTGATAAAGCTTCTGATTTATAAGTAACAGATATATTAAAACCCCATCTAGTTTTCTCCACACTTGGGACAGAAATAGGTTGACCACATATAGCTTTGCTAGCAACAAGGTGAAGTGAGGGACACAAAATACACGCAAATAAGTAAAAACAAGAAAATTAAAGGAAGGAGAGAACACTAAATGTTGGAAGTAGCTGGAAATTCTTTGCATAGGAGGCAACACTTTACAATAAACTAGAAATTCTAAGAGGCAGAAGGAATAAACCAACTTTACAAAGGCAAGAGGGTAGAGGGTAGAATGTAAATATCAGGAAAGAAGAAATTAGCCATTTTGGCTAGTGCATAAAATGAATAGGGGCTTCTCATTTTACATGAATATAAAATGCATCTTAAAAAGATGGGTAGGAGCTAAGGATGTACAAGGATTTAAATTCCAGGTTAAGGACTTTAACTTTTATTTTAAAGGTCAGAGGGAGCTACTGAAGGTTTGAGGACAGATAAATAACACAGACAGGCCGCTTTTAGGAATATTAATTCCACAGCTGTGTGAAAGATGAATTAGGAAGTTGAGAGATTAGAAACAAGTGGGTCAATTAAGAAATTGTTGAAATAGTCCAAGTGAGAGGTAACAAGAGCCTGAGGATCATTAAGGGAGTGGCTATATGAATAGGGAGAATGAGACAACTGAGAAAAATGTGGTAAGACAGAGCTAACAAAAGTTTCTGATTATCTAAGGGAATGAAAGAGAAGGTAGAGTCAGGATTGGGAACCTGGGTGACTAGATGGAGGGTGGAGATCTCAATAGAAATGGAAGCTATAAGGATGAGTGGGTTTAGGGGAGAATATAATATGTTCTATTTTGTACATTTTGAGTTTGCTATGTGTGTTTGCTAAATAATTTGCAGCTAGGCTATACTTTTTAAAATCATTGTGGCTAATACATAATTAAAAAAAATTTGGCAGGACAATGAGGGTTAAGTGACTTGCCCAGGGTCACACAGCTAATAAGTGTCAAGTGTCTGAGGCCTGATTTGAACTCAGGTTCTCCTGAATCCAGGGCTGGTGCTTTATCTACTGCACCACCTAGCTGCCCTGTGGCTAATACATATTAATGGCCATTTATATAATAATGGCTATAGTACCCATTTTGGTAATAATCATTTATTATGAATTAATAATCAACATTAGTAAAGAATTGACAGTGTGGCAGTTAACACAAGCAGAAAAGCCCCAGCTCCATGTTGTCTCTCAGAGAGTACATGTACCACCATCCTACTCTGTCTTGAAAGTGTGCACCAAGTGACAGTGGATCCAGGAAGCCAAGAACCCCAAGAAGGCTGGTATCCCTTGTGTGGTCTCTTTGGATAGAGGTGGGTCACTATACATTGATCAAAGCTAATTGGCTAGCAGGACTCAATTCCATTGGGTGACATGACTTGAGGGTGGTCCAAATTAACATGAACTGTACCATGCCCTCTTGGCCTAATGGAGAAGTATGCAAAAGACCATCACTGAAGGGCAAGGCAAGAAAAGTCCAGGTGTGGTTTATCATTCATTCATTCATTCATTCATTCATTCATTCATTCATTCATTCATTCATTTACTTTTGTGGGGGCAATGCTGGTTAAGTGACTTGCCCAAGGTTACACAGCTAGAAAGAGGCAAGTGTCTGAGGTCAGATTTGAATTCAGGTCCTTCTGAATCCAGGGCTGGAGCTTTATCCATAGCACCACCTAGCTGCCCTCAGGTATGGTTTTAATGGCCTCAGTCCTTCAATGAGAATTTATCTCCATTCCTATTGTACACCTGGGGCTGGTCCTGAACAAGATTAAAAGTTCTTCCTAAGAATTGAACTTTCTTGAGTAAGGGGAAGAAAAAGATAACTAAAACTGGGTCCCTGGTTCCTCCCCTAGAAGTCCATTATTAATAATTATTTTCTCACATATGCCAGTGAGATATCTCAGTGGGAATGCTTACCACTCAATAAGCCATGGACAACTTGAGTTTAGGATTCCCAAACCTTGTTCTCTTCTCTTTCCCTACTCTTTCTCTTAGTTAACTTATTCACTGTCTAGGATTCAATTTTCATTTCTATACAGATGAATCCTGACCTATGTAACCAGAACTATATGTGTAGAACCCTGAACAATAAAAATAAACAAACAAAAAATTAGGAGAAAGAGTAGAGACAGAGAAGAGAATGAGGTTCAGGAGAAAGGTTTGGCAAACACTTATCTTTAGCTCTTAGGAGATGGACTATGGTTTAATAAAGGAGGATGAGAAGTAAGTCAGATAGATGATAGTAATAAAAACTGAGGGAAGTGAGAGTATACATTGTGGCAGCAGCAATGGTGGTAGTTTTGTGTGTATCAGAGTTCCTATGTTGAGCAGTGGGACCTAGGCAAGTTATAGACCCTGTACTTCCAGCATGCTATGGAGACCTAGTTTTAAGTGGTTAATTATGCATATGTGTGTGTGTATACACATACATACACATATACATATATATACATATACATACATATATGTGTGTATATATACACATATACATATATGTGTGTGTTTGAATATATACACACACACACGCAGAGTTAATTTTCTGTTGTTTCCTGACTTCAAGTAGATTATACACTTCTGAAAAGAAACAAAATCCCTCACTTGAAAGCCCGCCTCAACATCTCTTCATTTTAATGCCTTCTCTCTTTTACTTACTATTTATCCTATGTTTAGCTTACTTTGTATATATATATATATATGTATATATATATATATGTGTGTATATATATATATATATATATATATATATATATATATATATATATATATTTCCTCTTGTCTCCCCAATCAGATTGTAAGTTCTTTGAGGGCAGGAACTATTTTTTGCCTCTTTTTGTATTCTCAGTTCTTAGCACAGTGCCAAGAACATTGTAAGTGCTTAATAAATGATGATCGAATGATTGAACATACTCCTGCAGCTGTATGCCCATACAAACTTAATTGGGAGTCAGGAAATCTCAATGATAGTCATGTCTCTGCCATTGTGACTCTTGGTGTGTGTGTGTGTGTGTGTGTGTGTGTGTGTGTGTGTGTGTGTGTGTGGTGGGGGGTGACCTGGATCTGGAAGCTGGCTCACCCAAAGAGTTGGAGGCTCATAGTCCTGAGGAAGGAGGTGGGGGAGTCACATGAAATGGTTTCTCCTTATCCCTGATCATGCTGGGTTGGACTAGAATGCAACAAGAAACCACCACACTTGCATCCAATTGGGTGCCAACAAAGACCTGAGAAGTGTTTATAAAGTCAGGACATCTTAGAGAAACAAAGATCTGGACATAGAGTCTCAACCTCAGACTATGGGGGCCCAGCTGAATTGACTGAGGCTCCTGACAGAGGAGAAAGCACAATGCACACTCTACCAAGAGAATTCAAGAGCAAATGAGCAGCCCAACTTTTTACCCATCTGGTGACCTTTCCCAGGTTTCTGCACCATAATATTGGGGGATTTGTGACCTGGATGAGGGGGCTAGCTCAACCAAGGAATTGGAGGCTCATTATGAATCTTGTAAAATAAAAAAAGATTTATTAGGAGAGAGGAACATATGGCTCAGAGACAGAATCCACTATGGACACTGTCTCTGAGTCAGAGAAAAACTGGTCTTTCTGTATGTTTGCAAACAAAAGTTGTATGCAAAGCAACTGGGAGGCACAAAACAACTGGAAGGAAAACAACTGGGAAGGTGCCTGTTTATGAATAGCACCTATTCGTATCAATATATCATCTTTGTTTCTTGCAGACTGAGTCTTTGTGCTCAGTCACATTCCGTTCCCAAAGTGGAAGGCAGAGGGTTTTTTTGTTTTTTTTTTTGTTTTACTCCCCTTGGGAAAGTTTAAAGATTCCTTGAGGTTGGCCTCCTTCATCCCACAACATTGGCAAGTTACTTCCCTTTTCTAAGCCTCAGTTTCCATATATGTAAAATAAACAGATTTGATTAAATTATCTTTTCATGAAAGAAAAGAATGACAAAAGTTATTGGGGGTGTAGAAGTCAGTGAAAAGCTTTATTGATATTATAAAACATAGTAGGAAAAAATTGAATTGGAGAAAAAAATGTGTCAGTTAAGGGACCTCTGATTACAAACAATTTTTAGTCATTATAGGAGAAAATTATGAATTAAATATCAAGAGCAGTAATGCTGGATTATAAATTGTTGCTAAGTACAAGATAATAATGTTCTATCTGTGGAGAGATAACAAGCATGAGCAGTTCTAAAATAGTCTTGCAAAATTTCAGTACCTTTTTACACCAATTTCAAGGAGGACAAACACTGGTAAAGATAAGGATTATGAAAGTCATAACACAGTAGTTTGGATTTTCAGTGGATCTCAGTATATTCCTTTTACATTATAATTCTCTTCAATGTTGCGAGAAGACTGGGCTGGGGGTCCCTAAATATGTGGAACTTAATGTAAATAATTAATTTATACTGAAATGAATGTTATTTCTAAATGACAGTCATTTATGAAAAAAGAATGAAAATACCCAGTCCCTGCTTGTTTTGCCTCCATACATTCCTTCCAGCTCTGACATTCTCTAATTCCCGAGGAATGCCTTTAATATTTTTATATTGGATTGCCATACAACTATCTCCTAGTGTGCCCATTTCCTGAAAAAGAGCAAGGTAGTCCAAGTTATTGGTTATACCTTCTTAGACCCTGGGGAACAGCCCTTCAAAGATATTTAGCAATGTGAAGTGTCCATCCAGCTCCTAGCCTTCCTTCCATACACTTCTTGGATTAACTTTAGTGCATTTCCCCTCTTGGAGCAGAGCCCTGAGCTCTGGCTGCCTTCCTAAGTATGTGTGCTAAACAGAAATGCTATTAGTTAACTTCCTCTAAGCTTCTCTTCACCCTTAGGACCTTTAGAGAACGACCTTAGGAAATTCATCACGCTTGGGTTAAATAGGGATTATTTGAAGTTGTTTGCCTACTGATGCTCAAGAAGCTACTAAAAAAAAAGCATGCTTATGAGATATAAAATAACAACAATGATAATAATAGCTTATGTTACACATGTTGGTTGAATATAATGCTTTAAATTTTGTAAAATTCATAAAATGAGGGATATTATTTGATGTCCTGTACATAAATATTTATTAAGTGCCTACTATGTGCCAGGAACTACTCTAACCTTGTGAGATAGGTAATATCACCTACATTATAGGATAATGACATTGAGGCTCAGGACCAGGATTCTCTAACTAGGATCTAAGATGAGATTTGTATGCAGGTCTTTCTCACTCCAAGTCTCTTTCTCCATTCACTAGGCCACCCTTCAGAAGTGAAAGGAAAGGGAAAATGAAAAAGACTAAATAAAATGGGTTTTATTTTTATACTTTTGCCTTCCAAAGTCATTATCATATTTTAATAGTATAATGAAATGGATCCATTAGACACTAAGCAGTGCTGGCACAAAAATTGTTCCGATCTCTAAAGAGAATAGGCTGCCTGTTCTTATTTCAAATATGTATATCCTTGTAATAAATGTTTATTAGGAATAAGAGTATTTGAGGTGGTCCTACCCAATTCCCCACAGCCTTGCTCCTTCTGCTCTCCATTAACTTCAGAAAAAGAAGAAACCTGGTAGGGGAAAGAAGACTGGATTGTAAGTCAGAGGACCCTGGGGAAAATCCTACTTCTGCTACTTACTACCTTTGTGATCATTAACAAATCACTAAATCCCTCTGGGACTCAGTTGCAACATCTGTAAAATGAAGGGTATGAGGCTGGATGAACTTTCAGATATCTTTCAGTCCTGGATCTATGATGGTAAGATGCATGAAAAGGGGACACATCCTGTGAAAAGCTTGATATATATAATTTGGGCGGGACAGCTTTAATTCCACTTTCCCACTTTTGAATGAGTGTACACTGCTCCAATTTTCTCTTTTCTTTCTGCTTTCCTCATTGAGTATAGATTGTAGCAATTTGTGTACCCAGCACCTGGGGGTCATGACTTCAAGGAGGCTCCTAGTTTAGTGGAATTAGTTGATACAGTCAGAGCTGGACTAAAGGAAACATTAAGCCTGAGTGATACATTTGATAGAATTTCAGGGGAAAGCAAAACAATGTTTCTTCCCTCTTTTCCTGGTTCAAACAGAACTCTATCAACCTGTCATTCACAGTGCTTATCTCCATTGCTGGGTAATGCTCCTAAGCATATGAATAGGGGACAAATAACAAAAAAAAAAGTTCTGAAGCTCTTCACTCAGACACAGCAAAATGTTGCTGCAGGAATCTGAATCCCTTATGGTACACGGAAATTCTGGGAGCTTGGAGACCTGCCCTACTTCTAAGGAGAGAAGTTAAAAGCTCTCAGCCCTACACAAACCCACAGAGGGCTTCTTTGCACAGGTGTACCTATAGCGATTTCTGATCCAGGGGTTGGGATATCAGGCTCATTGTTCCCCATATACATTATTTCCATTATTCTTTGTCACAGAGCATGACTAGTCCCTGGAGAGAGTAGGCAGACAGAAGCTGAACGACAAGTGTAATAGACGGTTTTAATTAAAATTATGTAACACATACTTCCATGCTATTAACAGAAAAACAAAATTGATTTGCTTTTGTGTACAATTGAATAAATGAAGGGCCAGGTTCTTTTATTCTATTGCCTAACCCTGCAACTTCAGATTCACTGGCATTTTAAAGCCCTGGGAATGTACTTCCACCTTTTCCACACAGCACATTTTCTCTCCTTTGACAGATTTGTCAGAAAGAAAGAAAAAATCTACAAATAGATTGCAATGGGGGAGAACAGACCATTTAAAATTAGCATAGATCAAATGGCAAATATGAAGCATATCATCAAATATCAAATTTTAAATGTGGAGGGATGTTGTTTTAGCAGTCAGAATTGTACCTATGCATACCAGACTTGCCTGTCCCCATCGTATTCCCAGCAGCCATGACATCAGTATGTCTGACTTCTGGATAACATTCTAGGGAGATATTATTAAGATCCCTGATGGATAGTTGGAATTCTCATCCACTGTCCATATTCATTAAACTGATAGATATATGTGTACACATGCAGAAATATGCATAATATATATTGAATATACATGACTCACAAATACACAATATACATGTTTGCATGCATATCTCTATATCTCTATCTTTATCTCTATCTCTATATGTAACACTCAGTACAAGTAAGCATTATGTTTATATTTATATGTTTGTACATATGCACATGTTTACTACACAGTATATTATTTATGCATATATGCATACATGTATATATCTAAAATAGTTTAGTGAATCAATGAATAAGGATAGAGAATGAGAAGTCCAGCTGTCCATCAAAATCCAGCATCTCCCTGGAATGCTATTCTCAAGGTAGTTATGCTAATATCATGAATGCTGGAATTAAAGCGGAAGCAGGATAATTGTATATGCATGGCAACAGTTCTGACTATAAAACCAAGACCCCTCCATATTCACTAATTGATAATCAATCATGTGTTGAACACACATACGTGTACAATATGTGTATGTGTATATAATGTGTATGCATATGTATATAGTATACAGAAATATATACATTTATATGTATACTGTGTATATATGTATATATACATATGCATGTGTATATTCCTATTTATACATACACATGTGTATGATATACATGTGTGTGCATTACCTACTATATTCTGGGGGTTATCAATAAGTCAAAGAAGAGGGACAGCTAGGTGACGCAGTGGATAGAGCATTGGCCCTGGAGTCAGGAGTACCTGAGTTCAAATCCGGCCTCAGACACTTAACACTTACTAGCTGTGTGACCCTGGGCAAGTCACTTAACCCCAATTGCCTCACTAAAAAAAAAAGTCAAAGAAGAATAAGAAATGGTTATTATTTCTAAGGATCTTTCATTACAGTAGAAGACACTGAACAGCTACACAAATTGTTATTGTACAAACTATGTGATAGTTGCCTTAAGAGACATACAAGGTATCTTTGGAGTTAGAAGCATGAGAACTCCCTTCTGGATAATGTGAGGAGGGAGGGAGGAAAAGGGCATTGTAGCTGATGTATACGTAAGATTTCTCCAGGTCAATATAGGGGTGCTGGTGACCTCACAATTATATTAGCCTGACAAAGAAGGCCTGGAGATGAGGGAGGTGCTATGCTGTCTAATCTTAGGAGAGAATAAGGTATGTGTTGTGGAATTGATGATTTGACCAGAAAAGTAGACTGGGACAGATCATGTGGCAAAAGGATGAGACTTTATTTGCGCTTTTTTCTCCCCTAGAAACACAATGGAAAGGGCTGGCTATGACGATCATAGAAGTGTTCCTCAATTTATGTTTTCTCGCCCCAAATAGATGTCATGCTTTTTGCCTTTGCTTTTTTTCTGAACGTGAAGGCTGTTTTGTCTTTTGCTTTTCTGTCCTCTCAGGATGCTTGCAGAGTGTCAACACTCAGGCAATCCTCAAAAATGTTAACATGCTGAATGACCTTGGCCAGCGCTGGTTTTTCTGCAGCCTTGGGAGAAAAGTTGAATTAAACATTTAGCCGGGCCACTACCCCTGAATTGTCAAGATGCAGCACCAGCAACACTCGGCCCCATCTTATCCTGTCTCCAAATGATTGTTTCCCATGTGCAGTGACAGTCTTCCCTTTTTTCCCCTCAGTCCTCTCGGGTTGCATATAAGTGGAGCAGCCCTACTGAGGCGTAGGAGAGGATAACCATGAATTTCAATCAGACCCTTGATCCTTCTCAGTGACTGAGAGTGAGCTGCAGGGCAGACTCTGAGCTGTTTGAGAGACAGGGGGCTATTACTGGCGTGCACTTTGTAACCTGATGTTCTGTGGAGACAGCAATTGCACCCACGACATCATTCCATTAGTTAATGAATACTTCAAGAATTTGTCCATCATAAAAATACATTTAAAAATTAACTGATCAATTATGTCTTCCCTTAATGGGCTTTCTTTCTGCCTTCCCTTTTTAATTTGGGTCATACTGCATCTGATTAATTTTTTTTTCAGTTCAATGATTTCATGTTTATTTTTAAAGATACCTGTGAAAAGTACAGACTAGTTCTCACTCTAATATATGCATATGTGTGTACATATAAACATACATACCTACAGATGTATATACACATACACACATGCATGTTTGTGGCTGTGTGTGTATTTATATATGTATTATATATACATACATATGTTCTTATAATATTCTGTCCATTCCCACTTTGAGGCTACAAAGTGCATTGGACAAAGAGCATTGGATGACAAAATAGGAGTCTTCCTTGTTCCCCTACTCTATCACTTAGTAGTTACATAACCTGAGAGAAATCACTTACCCTCTCTACTTCAGCCTTATCCAGCAAACAAAACTCAGAGTACCCACTATACCTACCTAGCTGCATCCTTTCCTCATAGACTTGTGAAAATAATAACAAAATTATGAATTTGCACATTTATGGCAATTTAATGTTTCCTAAATTAAAACAACATGTGAAAAGTTTTCAAAAGTTAAAAACTAATACAAAAGAAGACAACAAATTTCTACACCAGATAGAAATCGTGATCAGAAGGAAAGATGTATGTTACAAAGCACAATCATGATATAGTACTGGCTAAGAGAGAGAAATAAGTGAATAGAATAGAGGAATACCCAATCCATGGTAGGTAAATACCATAGTAGCCTGGGGTTTGGTAAATGCAAAGATCCCAGCTTTTGAGACAAGAAATCTGTATTTGACAAAAAGCTTCTGGGAAAACTGGAAAGCGGTTTGGTGGAAACTAATTATAGCTCAACATCTGACCATATGCCAAGGTGAAATTAAAATGGACATATGATTTAGACATAAAGAGTAATAGCATAAGCAAATTAGGGGAGCATAAAAATTACTGCTCAGATCTATGGGTAAAGGAAGAATTTATGACTAAACAAGAAATAGATAATATCATAGGATCTGAATTGATAAGTATTATTGCAATAAAATATTTTGCACAAAGCCAATGCAGCCAAGATTAAAAGGAGAACAGAGGGGCAGCTAGGTGGCGCAGTGTATAGAGCACTGGCCCTGGAGTCAGGAGTACCTGAGTTCAAATCTGGCCTCAGACACTTAACACTTACTAGCTGTGTGACCCTGGGCAAGTCACTTAACCCCAATTGCCTCACTAAAAAAAAAAAGAAAAGAAAAGAAAAGAAAAAAAAAAGGAGAAAAGAAAACCAATGTTTGGAATTACAAGTTTCTCTGATCAAAACCTCATTTCTCAAATATATAGAAAACAAAGTGAAATTTATAAGAATATAAGTCATTTCCCAACTGAAATAAATTTCAAGAAATGCAAATTAAAACAACTCTGGGGTATCTCACATCTCTCAGATTGGCTAATATGACAAAAAAGGAAAATACTAGATGTTGGAGGAAATGTAGGAAAATTAGGACGCTAATGCACTGTTGGTGGAGTTCTGAAATGACCCAACCATATTGGAGAGAAATTTCGAACTATACCCAAAGTGTTATAAAACTGATCATACTCTTTTACCCAGCAATACCATTATTGGCTCTCTAACCCAAAGAATTTTTTTTAAAGGAAAAGAACCTCTAAGTACAAGAATACTTATAACAGCTCTTTTTATGGTAGTAAATAATTGGAAATTGAGGGGATGCTCATCAATTGGGAAATGGCTGAACAACTTGTGGTATATGATTGTGATGCAATGCTATTGTGCTATAAGAAATGGTGAGCAGTATGCATTCAGAAAAATCGGGAAAGGCTTACACAAATTGATGCAAAGTGAAGTGAGCAGAAACAGGAGAACATTATATACACTAACAGCAATATTGTAATGCGACCAACTATAAATTACTTAGGTATTTACAGTAATACAAAGATGCAAGGCAATTTTGAAGCATTTATGATGAAAAATGAAAATCACCTACAGAGGAAGAATTAATGGAGCCTGAATACAAATCAAAACATACTACTTTTATTTTCTTTATTTTTTTTTTGTTTTTCTTAACTGTGTTTTCTTTCAGAACATGACTAATTTGGAAATATGTTTTGCATAACTGCATTTGTATAACCCATTGCAAATTTTCTGCCTTCTCAAAGAGGGGGAATGTGAGAGAGGGAGAGGGAGAATTTAAAACTCAAAAATTTTTTCAAAATGATAAAAATATTTTTCATATATTTAACAAAATTTAACTTTAAAATAAAAAAAAGGAAGGATGGAAAAAATAGTATGCCTTTGTTAGTGTTTTGCTAGTTACTTATTAAAAGTATAGTAGAAGGGGCAGCTAGGTGGTGCAGTGGATAGAGCACTGGTCCTGGAGTCAGGAGTACCTGAGTTCAAATCTGGCCTCAGACACTTAACACTTACTAGCTGTGTGAACCTGGGCAAGTCACTTAACCCCAATTGCCTCACTAAAAAAAAAAAAATTTAAAATTTAAAAAAGGATAGTAGAGAACCTACTAAGTTTAGAGTCAAGAAATTGTACTTTAATAAAGACAAGTTATTTAAAGTCCTTACATCTCAAGTCACTTCCTAGAATTTAAGTCCTATACCTTGACATAACTTTTTTGCAAACAAAAAATAATGGAGTTTATAGATTTAAGTAAGAAATTTGTGTTCAGTTTCTGTATTGGTTTGTTGCTTTTTGTTGAAGCTCTTAAGTTTAGAATTGAAAAAATACATAAAATTAAAGCTGCTCTTCTAATATCTAGTCATGTAATAGTTGAAATAAATATCTCAATCTTCTCTGTCCAAGCAAACATTTGCATTATTCATTCCTGTTAGTGAAACAATCATTGCTTCTACAAAGACACCAGCCAAGGAGCATAAAGAGGGATTCTCTTCTGTGCTCAGTGGACTTCTATTCCTTGTGGAGGAAAGCAAACATTCCCTCCTGACTAGGCCCCATGAAGTCCCCACTTTTAATTCAGTTCTCAAAGTCCATGAAGGTGATGGATCCAAATTCAAGCAAAGATCATTCACAAAGAAGTAGAGGACAATGAGAAGTGAAAATGTCAGAAAAGTGGAGAAGAAAATGTGCCAAGGAAACCTCAACTACTTCCCAGGAGAGCCTGCATTGGTGTTCATATGTGAGTCCAGGTTCTTAATTGGTCTTGGCTTAGTAGAAGAGAAAGGAAACAATAGAAACTCTTCTAGAGACCCCTCCAATGTATTTGGGTGCAGGGACTTTAGGCTATTTGCACTATAAATCTTTGATCATGACTGTCCTCTTACTCTCAACATAAAATGAACAACCACCCTTGGGAATCATTGAGTGGGAGGTGACTGGGTACTCCATGACTGGTATAGAAAGGAGTAGAATAGAGAATTAATGTAGGGATAAAAGAACCATAACTGGTTCGTGGGAAGTGAGAAAAATGAGAACAAAAAAAAAATAGAGTGAATAGAAGGGATTTAAAAGAAAGAGTTGAAGAAGGAGGGAAGAATGAGCATTAACATTGACCAGCCAATGTACCAGGTACTGTGCTAAGTACTTTACAAATATCTCATTTGATCTGTGTAACAACCCTATGAGTCAGGTGCTATTACTATCTTGATTTTACAATTGAGGAAACTGAGGCAGACAGAAATGAGTTGCCCATAGTGTCTGAAGCAGAATTTGAACTCAGGTCTTCTTGACTCCAAGCCCAGCACTCTATCCAATATTAACAGGGCTAATGTCATTTCTTTTCAAAGGCAACATTGAATTGCAAATTCAAAGAAGCAGCTGACCAGCTGCCAAGGCTTCAGTGTTGAAAATTTAGCTTCTATCTGGAAACAGTCTATTTTGATTGTGGATAAATCAAAGTAGTTTTTTTTTTTTTAATTTAAAAAATGAGAAATGGTAACTGGCAATTTAGATAGCTGTATCAACAAGGTGGTTAAATATATTGGGGTGATCAGCCAAGGAGAAATTAAATCCAGAATGATAATCAGGAGGTATCAGATTAGAGATGGTAATCAATGTTTTGGAAATAGATAAAGTCATTTAAAAATCAGGTACCTAGAAAGAAAGAAAAATCCAGTACAGAAATGAGCAGTTTGGATTGGTGGTGGTTACAGTAGACAGATGGATACAGATGGTGGATACAATAGACAGAAAGAGAACCTACAGTAGGAGACCAGGCAATTGATTTCGAGTCAAAAGGACCTAGATTCAAAACCTACCTCTGCCACTGACTAGCAATGTGACCATTGTAACAACCCCTTTGAACCTCATACTCAGGCACACTCTCACACACAAACAGAAACACAGAAACACACAGAATTATGGAAAGTGAGGCAGATACAGAGAAATGGAGAAACAAAGACACAAACTGATGCATAAAGAGAGAAAGAGAGATCCACAGACAGAAGGAAAGACACACCATTATGGCAAGGGGGCGAGGTAGGGCACAGAGACAAACACAGACAGATATCTCATTGCCAAGCCTAGGTCCTAAGGATGAAACAAAAATTTCTGTAGAATAAGAATTGCCACATAGAAAGCAATCCTACCTTTGATAGTTGACCAGGGCTGTGTTCTTTTTGTGTTCGTAGTACTCATTAGACCAGTAAAGATCATAACACTTCAATGACTTCTCATCCTGTTTGACTTCTTTGTTATTATCTTCCATAGAAAAAACACCTATAGGGGCAGCTAGGTGGCACAGGGCATAAAGCACCGGATCTACATTCAGGAGGACCTGAGTTCAAATGTGACCAAAAAAAAAGAAAGAAAGAAAGAAAAGAAAAGAAAAGAAAAAAGAATAAAACACCTATTGCACTGGCAGTGACCGAGTATAATGACTCAGGTATTGGAGTTGACTTTAGGAATGACTGGATTAAAATTTCATCTCTAATCTTTAGCTACATGGGTGATTCACTGAACCAATCGGTGTGTCCTGGTAACTTTATAAGTTGATGGGTTGTCAGCTGGCATCAGTAGAGACACTTTCCATTACATGTGTTCCCTATACTAATGAAAGTTCAGGTTTGTAAACAAACCTCCAAAAGGGTGAGCCTCCATTAAAAAATGTAAATACATGTGTATTATTACTACATCTCCTCATATTCCAGGAGTATTAGAACAACTTTGATTGCCCATGCCTTTTCTCTAACTCTCACTAAATGGCTGGCCCACTTCCTTTTTTTGACCATTCGGTCTTTGATTTTGCCTTTATACAATGCTATGCTCCCTACTTCACATGAGTTAGAGGAGAGGGGAGAAGAAAATAAGCATGCATATGGTGCTTATTATGTGGCAGGCACTCACTGTAATAAGCACTTTACAGATATTATTTGATCTGAACCTCACAACCACCTTGTCAAGAAGGTAGTTATTATTTCCATTTTTTAGTTGAAGAGGATGAGGCTAACTGAGGTTAAGTAACTTTCCCAGGGTCACACAGCTAGCGAGTGTCTGAGGCTAGATTTGAACTCAGGTATTCTTGATTCCAGTGTTCTATCCATCTAGTTTTGTGTGGGCAAGGTAGAGGGCGGCGTAGGGAGGAAAATAAGTAGGTCACAGAAAAGCAAACTTAATTATGTATAAACAAAGGTCTCACCCTTCAATTAGACACTGCCTTGTAACAAGGAGAATGGTTTTCTTTTTATCTTTCTCAAAACTGGTGTTCTATCTTTCTCACAATGATTCTACTCAAAATGACTTTTTAAAATAACATTCAGGGGTGTCACAGAACATGTCATTAGATTAACATGAATATGTCTTTGGCAAAAAGGATATCTAATCTATGGGAGATAATAGAAAAAAATCTACATTTTAAAAATGTCTTACTTTGTAATTATTTGAAAATGTTGAAAAAGAAAGAACCATTTTCCTTCCAATTGCAGTTTCTTCTACTCTCTGAAGTTATCTCCATATATCACTTCTTACATGCTATATAAAGTGAGTTAAACAGACACACTTCTATCATATAGAAATATCCTAGAGCTGTGTCCATATCAGCCTGTTAAAAGATTCACTGGAGCAAAGTAGGTCAGTCCATTTCAGCACTGCAATTTTTACCACTTGCAGCTAAGGTGATATAGTTTCATTCTATATGAATGGCCACATAAAAACACCATAAACACCAATTATCTAGATGGTAGACAGAAAACAAAAAAAGCCAGCTTAATTTTACTGCATCTCAAAATAATATTCACAAAATAAATGCTTTTGCCTGAAATAGCTAAGTATTTGAATCTCAAAGCATAATGTTTTGGCCTCCTTTATGAAGATACAACCATTACTTCAGAGTTTCCCTATTAGTATATGACACCATGGAAACCAACCCCAAAATATATATAAAAAAGATGGACAGATTATATTAAATTTTCCTTTTAAGAATTCCCAGTTTTCTTTTGGTCTACCATCTGATACCATTTTTGCTTTTGTGTACTTTTAAAAATAGTCAAATTAGCACTAAAAAAATAAAAATCTTCAAAGTATGTTAATTTCATGAAGTTTTTGGAGATAAGGATTGGGAGAAAATGGCTCCAAAATTTTTACTGACACAGTCTCACAATATCACATTTAGGATATATCAAGATTTCTAACCATTCTCTCTCTCTCTCTCTCTCTCTCTCTCTCTCTCTCTCTCTCTCTCTCTCTCTCTCTCTCTCTCTCTCTCTCTCTTTCTGTATTTGTGTGTGTGTCTCTATCTGTCTCTGTCTCTGTTTCTGTCACTGTTTCTGCCTTTCTCTGTCTCTCTGACTCCCTGTCTCTCTCCAAGATTGGTCTGGGTATCCCCTAAGGGCTCCTCCAGCTTTGAAATTCAGTGATTTTCTGATTCTATGTAACAACATGACAAGGGGAGATCAAAGAAGGGAGGGCATGGAACTCGCATAGTATTATAAAACACACACAATATTCAACAATATGTTGGAATATTTAGAATTAGAATTGCAATGGACAAACATAGTCACATTCTGTTTAAAATAATTACTTGGCAGGGGTGGGGACAGGCAGCCAGGTGGTGCAATGCATAAAGCATCAGCTCCGGATTCAGGAGGACCCAAGTTCAAATCCAACTTCAAACACTTGACACTTACAAGCTGTGTAATGCTGGACAAATCACTTAACCCTCATTGACCCCCCAAAAAAACAAAACAAAACAAAACAAACAAACAAAAGACAATAAAATCATTACTTGGGTTTAAAAAAATATATTAAGTGAAACAATGTTATAGAGGGCATTTCATTCCAAAGGAACAGAACTAAGGGGAATGGAGCCAAAGCCAGTGGGAGCAGGGAGTACTGAGTTGTTTGGGTAGAGGGCAACAAGCAGAAATCAGAGCTATGCTGGCATGGAGCCCAAGAACATGAAAGCTGGATTTGAGAATTTATGGTAGTGTGAGTTTTAGTTTCTTAACAATGTTATCATAATAACCACAGTAATGTAAAGGAAAACAACATGAGAAGATACCAGAACTCTGCTCATGGCCCTGATTATTGTGGCTTTAATTAAGCGTGTTTCCCTCCTCTTGGTGGAGAGATGTTCATCGATGTGCGTGAAATTAGAAATACATTATCAACTCTGACCAATATATTCATTGTATTTCTTAGCTGTGCTTTTTGGTTGAAGTATGGAGTTCTGTTAGAGAATGAGGGCTTTTAGGAAGTGACAGTTATGTAAAAATGTATCAATTAAAAAAAATTAGTAATAATGCAAATTTTAAAGAAAAGAAACACTTATTGAGTAACTATAGTATATGACACTGTGCTAGATGCTCATGAAACAAAGATAAAAATGAAATGGTCCTTGCCCTCATGTAGACTATCTTCTACTGAGAAGATGTTTGTAGAGAGGTCACTTGCCCAGAATCACATAGCTGGAAAAAGTAGAGCCTGAATTTGAAGCAATATCCTCAAACTTCTTTATCCCAATTGTATAATTTATAATTTCTTTCTGGGCAGGTCACTTTCATTTCCTAGGACTTGTTCTTTTGTTTGTTTTTGTTGTTGTTGTTGTTGTTGTTGTTGTTTTGTTTTGTTTTTCTCATCTAGAAAATTAAGAGGTTGACCTAGATGATAAATGGCTAAATTCCCTTACAGCCCTAAGGATACCAACATCTCCACATCAGCTGTTCTTTCTCCTTGACACCCTACAGCACAGCCAGATATTTCTTACAATGTTTCTACCCAGAGCAAAGCAAATGTGTTAAAAACTACTACATACGTTGAGATTTGGGTGTCTCCATATGATTATGCCTATCCTTTCATGTAAAAAGAATGAAATCATGCTTGTTGCTGCCATTTTCCAAAAATTATGGTAAATGCCCCCCTCCTTCATGCTCCACTAACAATGAGCAGTACAATAAATGGAAATAAAAGGAATACTTTTCCTCTCACTGATACTAGTTCAGGTTCTACTGAGTACCTTAGATGGGACTAATGACATGATGGTAGAGTGGACATGTTCATCCTCATATAGCATTATACTCGCAGAGATGAAAGGAATCACCAAAGTCAATTAATGTAACCCATTCCTACACATGAATCTTGTGGAAGAGGCAGCCAGCTATACAGTGGATCAAGCACTGGCTCTGTCTACAGTTAGTAAAATGCATTCAAATCATGTCTCAACACTTAAATATGTGACCTTTGGCAAGGTACTTAACCACTATTTGCTTCAGTGTAAGATGGGGATAATAATAGCACCTCCCTCACAGCATTGTTATGAGGATAAAAATGGGCTAATATTTGCTAAGTGCACAGTGCCTGCCATATAGAAATAGTATCTTCTTCAAAACCTGCAACAAAATGCCCTTCTGCCTCTGGGTAAAGATCTCAGACAATGGGAAACCCATTCTCTCTCATGGCAGCCCATACCACATCAGGGGTATGGGAAAGTTAAGTGGAAGAGTGTGGATAGAGCACTGTCTCTGAAATTGGCTGGGACTGAGTTCAAATCTCACCTCAGACACTTACTATGTGATCCTAGGCAAGTCACTTAACCCCAAATGCCTTAAAAAGAAATCCAGGGCCATGTCCAGTCATTTTGGATGTATATTACACACATACACACACACAAATACATGCATATACATACATATTGTGTGTATGCATGTATATATGTGTGGTTTATATGTATGTACATGTGTGTACATATATGTATAAACACATGCATACATAGACTATCTATCTATCTATCTATCCATCTATCTATCATCTATCTTGCCACTGGACCTATATGCCTCTGGAGGAGAGAGTGAGGTTTGTGACTTTGCACAACTCTCCCTAACTTAAATCCAATACACTGAAAGTCATGATATGACTCAGATGTCTGAGAATGAAGTACAAAAAAGAAGTCTCCCTCCCAACCCCCAGTCCTTTCATCAAGTTTATATTTGCCTTTTCTCTATGATTCCTAGTTCTTCCTAGTTCGTGGTTGTTATTTTTTTAAGACCTCCATTAAGTTTCTTCTTCTCTAAATTAAACATCCTCATTTGGTACAATCCAAATGTTTCAGAAAATCCCGGTTGCCCTCGTTTGAACACTCTTGAGGTTTGCTTTTTCTAAAATAACACACCTTGAAAGGAAAATTACACTCTAATCAGAGCACAGACCTTTGGACAATAATTTGCCTCCTGTATTTTGGACATTATTCCTGTCTTAAATGCACCAATTGAATTAACTCTCTACAGCTATGATAGTACACTGATCACCTGCTTATGGTTTCCCATAATTCCTATAATGGAACCCAGGTTTCTACTTCTTGCCTTAAATATACACTGCAGTGAAAATTGAATATCATCCTTCATAAGGGAGTACTTATGTCAAGGGGGCACCTAGGTGGCACAGTGTATAAAGCATTGGCCCTGGAGTCAAGAGGACCCAAGTTCAAATCTCACCTCAGACACTTACTAGCTGTGTGACCCTGGTCTTAAATTTAAATCAGATTGCCTTAAACTTTCAGGGCCATCTCCAGTTGTACTTATGTATAGCTTTCAACTGGACCCAGATGACTCTGGAGGAGAGAGTGAGGATGGTGACCCTGCAAAGCCCTCCCTCACTTAAATCCAAGTCAGTTCAAGTCATGACATCACCCAATGTCATGGTCTTCTTATAGAATGAAGGACAAACAACAACAACTCTCTCCAAGAGGATGAAAAGCAAGACTGCACAAACAAGGAACACTATGAGGGGGCATAGTGATGTTACTTACATGAGTATATCAAAATCTTGTTATTTTATCAGTGGGCAAAATCTTTCCACCAATACTATTTGAAACCCAATTGCAGATGTAACCTGAGTGAGTTGTGAATTTTCCATTTGAACACAGATAAATAAAGAGGCATACAACTAATAAATGGGTCCACACTAACAAATATCCAATGCAGGATTTGCACCCATGTCTTTATTTGCACCTATATCCAACTCCAGCATTCTGCAGACATTCTCACTACCCCAATGCAAACTATATATATATATATATATATATATATATATATATATTCAAATTAAATTGAAGGAGATAAAGAAACATTATTCTATCCTGCAGATTTGTATGGTCTTAAAAGTTGCCATGGTGAAATTCCAGAAATGTCTGATCATAATGGCTGAGCAAAAGAATGACCTTAACATACAGGAAAAGGCACTAACCAGCTACTCAGATTACTTCATGTTTCCTCTATGTACCTAAGGACATGCACTATTGGGGACAATTTAGAATTTAGTGACAATTTAGAATTTTGGAATGATTGCCAGGTAATTGTCTGTTCATATTTGTATCTCAAAAAATGCCCTAGTCACAGTTGTCATTAGAAGAAATCTTTGAACTTTGCCACCAGACAATATATCCTCTTCCTTGACTCTAATGAAGATAATCACAATTTATGATGATAGTGATTGTGTGATAGATGATAATTTTGTTGGGCTCATCATAAAGAAAAAGCTTAGTCTCTCCTTCTGGAGATTCTCTCTCTCTCTTTTCCTCCTTGTACCTCATTTGTAACTTTCTATTAAGCTATGGCGTTTTATGCCTCAGAGAAGAATTGGAGTACTGATATTTGGATGGTATCATTTTCTATCATTTTGTTAAATTGCACTCATTTTCACAAGCTCTGAATAATATCACTTTTAATATGTGTGTTACCTTACACTTGTTTCTCAGTTCAGGGTAGTTGCTTTTGGATCCTTGCAGTAG
This sequence comes from Dromiciops gliroides, assembly GCF_019393635.1. Lineage (NCBI taxonomy): Eukaryota > Metazoa > Chordata > Mammalia > Microbiotheria > Microbiotheriidae > Dromiciops > Dromiciops gliroides. The sequence continues at coordinate 66,617,825 of NC_057863.1, forward strand.
AATAAAATTGAATGTTTCATTTCCCCTGATTTCCTGCTTCGGGACTATAGGGAAAAAAGATGCAATGAGGAGGAGGCCCATTTTGACTGCTTTTCAAAGAGTACAACTTAGACTAACAGCAAACCTTTAGTCAAAATGACTATTCAAGATGACTTTTATAAGATTCGCATCTAATATCTCTTTGCAAGACAGAATTCAGTAGGACATTGCTGGAAACCCTAAATAATTGTTTCCTCTCTTTTAACCATTCACTAGCTTTTTAAACACAAAACCAGATTTATATATTAAAAAATAAATAAAATTGAGGCAGTAACAATTGTAATAATAAGGACTCTCATTTATAAAATATTTTTTAGTTCACAAATCACTTTCCCACATTAACCCTGTAAGTTAGATTGGGCAAGTATTGCTATTCCAAATTTATGAGAAAACTGAGAAACTGAGCCAGGGTTAATTTTAGGGACTTGCTCAGTCACATAATTTGTAAGCGACTTTGGAAAACTTGAGTACAGGTCTCTTGACTTTGAGTCTAATGTTCTTCCTCTTTATACATTTCCTGTCTTTAATTCAAATAACTAATTCTCTTGGGATGTGTGAAGGGATTGGGTTGGATTTAAGCTTATTATTTGGTATAATATAGAAAATAAAGAGGGGAAAGGGTGGGTTTCACTGTTTTTAAAAACTACACTGGTGGAAGAGTACCAAAAAAAAAGAAAGAAAGAAAGAAAGAAAGAAAGAAAGAAAGAAAGAAAGAAAGAAAGAAAGAAAGAAAGAAAGAAAGAAAGAAAGAAAGAAAGAAGGAAAGAAAGAAGGAAAGAAAGAAAGAAAGAAAGAAAGAAAGAAAGAAAGAAAGAAAGAAAGAAAGAAAGAAAGAAAGAAAGAAAAGGGCAGCTAGGTGGCACAGTGGATAAAACACCACCCCTGAATTCAGGAGGACCTGAGTTCAAATCTAGCTTCAGACACTTGACACTTACTAGGTGTGTGACCCTGGTCAAGTCACTTAATCCTCATTGCCTTGCAAAAAAAGAAAAAAGAAAAAAAGGGGAAAAAAGAAAATACTAAATTTAGCCTGGAGAGCTGAACTTTGAATGATAGAAACAAAGTTCAAATAATTTACCTTTATTTTTTTATTTACATCCTTGTGTAACCTCAATAAGTCATTTATCTCTGTGTCATGGTTTTATATATAAAATGAGGGGATTGGAATCAATGATCTCTCAACTCTCTTCTAGATCTAGGGCTACTGCATGATCTAAATGAAAGATGATTAGGGAAAAAGGAAAAGAACCTTTACATTCCAACGTGCTCTCTTTGTGGAGGCAAAGAAGTGAAAATTATAGGGATGCCCATGAATTGGGGAATGGTTGAACAAGTTGTGTTACATGATTGTGATGGAATAATACAGTACCATAAGAAATGATGAGCTCAATGATTTCAGAAATACATGGAAAATTTGCATGAAATAACGAAGAGCAAAATGAGCAGAACAAAGAACATTGTTTTAAGAAGTACTTTGGGGTCAGGTAGGTATAGGGGCAGCTAGGTGGTGCAGTGGATAAAGCACCAGCCCTGGATTCAGGAGGACCTGAGTTCAAATCAGGCCTCAGACACTTGACACTTACTAGCTGTGTGACCCTCATTGCCCTGCAAAAAAAAAAAAAGACTTTGAGTGAATAAGTTATTTTATAATAAATACCCAAATTAACTATAAAGGACATATGAAGAAAGATGCTGTTGGCATCTAGAGAAAGCAGACGAAGAGAAGAATGCATAGAATAATTTAACATATATACACACATGCATACATACATGCATATATACATGTACACATGCTATTTGTATCTAATGTTGGTCATGTCTAGGGCAGGACACTGGGAGGAAAAAAATATATGATAAATATATATTAAAAAGTAAATGAAGTTACAGGTAATTGTTTTGTATTCCATGTACAATCATCAATTTATTATACCATATTATGGAAAGCTTGTTTTATTCCATAATTTAAAATACGGTAAATTTAAAATAAACTGCTTTAGCAAGTGTCTCCTCTACCAATATACAGAACAATGACTTTCTAGTCTCTTCTATGAAGACCTTACATTTTTGGGAAACTCATTTTCTGGGGAAACTTATTCCACTTTTGGACAGCTATGGTCATTATGCGATTTCTCCCAAAAGTTGAAATCTGTTTATGTGACTTTTAACCATTCATTATAGTTCTGCCCTAGAGTCAAACACAATTGTAAAATGAGGGCCTTTCAAATACACAAAGATAGCTATTATGCCCTTCCCAACTCACTCCCCACACAAATACCAACAAGTTCTTTTAACTACCTCATGTCATGGTCTATATTTATTTTACCAATCTCTTTACCCCCTTCTGAACTCATGCTAAGACATTGCTGTCTCTCTCTGAAAAGGAAGGACCAAAGAATAGTTACAATACTCCAGATATGTTGTGCCTCAAGCTGAATGCTTTGACCTCACTTATTCTGGAGACAAAGCTTCCCTTAATGCAGGCTAACACTAGAGATCTGCTCATTTATGTTTAACAATCAGCTCTCCAAAGTAAAAAGGTAAGGGGAAAAGGATGGAACTGATAGGAGGACAGAAGCAGGGGAGGAAAGGGGAAAGAAAAGTAAGGGTGGCTGATAAAAAGGAGGCCAGATTAAGGGAGGCAGTGGTCAGAAGCAAAACACTGGTGATGAAGAATAGGGTAAAAGAACAAAAAGAGTACAAAGGGAAAAAGAGGATAACTGTCCCATAAAAACAGAAGCAAATAGTAGAGTGAATAAAAAAACAGAATCTTAAAATATGTTGTTTACAAGAAACAAATTTGAAACAGAGAAATATAAAGGTAAAAGGTTGGGTCAGAATATGTTACGCAATCAGCTAGAGTAAAAAAAAATAATCAGGGGTAGCAATCCTTATCTCAGACAAAGCAAAATAAAAACTATATGTAATTAAAAGAGATAAGGAAGGAAACCACATCTTGCTAAATGGTACCATAGATAATGAAGTGATATCAATATTAAACATATATGCACCAAGTGGTATAGCATTCAAATTCTTAAAGGAGAAATTCAATGAGTTACAAGAGGAAATAGACAACAAAACTATACTAGTGGGGGATCTTAACAATCAGCTCTCCCCCATACACACAGAACATAGGTTTAAATTTAAATGGAGGGGCAGCTAGGTGGTGCAGTGGACAGAGCACCGGCCCGGGAGTCAGGAGGACCAGAGTTCAAACCCAGCTTAAGACACTTGACACTTACTAGCTATGTGACCCTGGGCAAGTCACTTAACCCCAATTGCCTCACCAAGAAAGAATGAAAGGAAGGAAGGAAGGAAGAAAAGAAAAAGAAAAAGGAATAAATTTAAATGGAATTATTAACATTTTCTCTATCACTTTCTTACATTTAGATGGTCGATAATAATTAGAAGACTAGTGTTTGCTAATTTCTTAGGTGTAAATCTTTGGAAATTTAACAATTGACCCTCAAGCTTATATGATCTATCTCCAGCATTTCTCTGTCTATGGCCATAATATGAACAGCATGACATGGTAGACAGAAGGAAGACCTGAAAGTGAGTAATATACCCATGTTTGAGTCCTATTTTTACCAAACACTGGCTTTTCTACAGCAGGCAAGTCATTAAACTTTTCAGTGCCTCAATCTTTAAGACTAAAGTTCAAGGGGAGCTGTCATCTGCATCAGAAGATACTGCAATAAAATAAGTTCCCTAAAGCCATTGAATCACAAGTCCAGAAAAAAACAAACAAACAAAAAACTCTCCACCAGAAGTCCCCAGTCAAAAAAAAATATATTATTCAACTCTTTTGGCTATCAAGTAACCCTATTATTGACTCATATTGAATGAACTCCTTACAACCACCCCTAATTCCCAGTTCTTTCACATATGAACTGTTTCACATATATCTTCCATCCTATACTTGTCCAGTTGATTAATTCCAAGTGTAGAATTTTATAGTAATATTTATCAAATTAATCTTTTTTCAATTTGCCCAATTTTCTTATTCTGATGTATCCTTTTGTATGCTGATGCTGTCACTCAATATTAGCTATTTCTGCCAGATTCATTGGGAAATGGACACATATCGCATCTCTACCTTAATCTGAGTCATTGATAAAAAAAATTAAAACATATCTAAGCTCTTTGACACCCCAGTAGCTAAGGCTCCCCAGATTTGCATTAATCTACTCCCCAATCCCAGCCAGGAGAACTTTTTCTAAGAAACTTGGTTCAACCACTTCCACCTCTATGGGTTTGTTTCCTTTTCAGCTAATTTTATTGAACTCCCACTCCTCCCTTTGTGGTCTTCCTTGAAATATTCTATCTTAGTTCTGCCATCCCAATGGAAAGAAAAGAAATTGATCTATCTCTTCTCTTGAGAAACCAATATTTACCTGGATCCCATAGTGCCACATACTCCTCTTCCCATGTGAAAGGAGTGCCTATGTTTTATTTCACCTCCTATAATCTTGTTTTACTAATTAGGGAATAGTAGTTTTGTTGTTTGTTTTTTTTTTTCTTGAAATATTCACCACTTTCACTCTCTCTTCTTGGGATTTTTCAATTGCACCTTTTGCTCCTTATATTTTCTTTGTTTTTTCAGTATCTCTCAGACGATGAATGAGGGTTTTTGAGATGAAAAAAAGAACAAAAATATTTTCTCATCTCACATTTATTTAAGGCCTTCTCTTACCATAGCCACATGAAAACAAACATTTATTTTCTTAGCTTTTAATTGATATGGAAACATTTACCTTTCTCACACACTGACAGGCTGAATTCACTGTTGACCTCTGAGTTCATTTGGAGGAATGATTCACAGTTTCACCTTTTCTTGAAATCCATGTTTTTTGTTTGTTTGTACATTTTGTTGCTCAGGCTATATTTTGTAGGACATGTTATTTTCATGTGATAGTTAATCTTCTTTGCTCTTAAAAATATCATTCTGAATTTTCCATTGATTTATTGTCACCATGGGGGTAATCTTACAGTATTTTGATTAGTTTTCAGTGAAGGAGAAAGATTTCCTCCTTGGTGCTTTACATTTTTTATATTTTGATGATTTATTTATAAAGTCTACCTACAATGTTTATTGGTCTCTTCCTATTCATGTTATATGATTAATTAGTATTGTTATTTGGTATGTACTTTGGCTTCTACTTTCAGTACCTCTGAGCAATTTTTTGGTATGGTTTCTGAATCGTTGTAATAAGGTTTTATTTTTCATGATTTTTGTAGTCTCTAAAATGCTTAGATTACTGTTTCACATATTATCCTTGCAGTTACGATTACTGTGTGGCATAACTCATGTATACATCAAATATTTTCTTTAAAATTTGTCCAATATTCTAAGTTCTTCATATATGTATATGCATCTACATGTGTATGTATACATATATACATATGTGTATACACCCACATGTATATAATTATCTCAGTTTTGTTCTTTTTTTTTCCAGAGACTCAACTGTTATGGACAGTATTTCTACCTTTTTTCCAAAATCCCCTAGTCTCTCATCATACTTTATTTTTGAGACTGGATCCCTCTATCATACCCAGGCTGCAAGTGTAGTGGTCAGTCATAAGTCTTATAACAATAAGGGATATATATATATATATATATATATATATATATGTATGTATATTTATATACATATATTTTATATTTAATATATTATATATTTATATATTTTATATATTTTTAAAGCACAAAAACATTAAACTGTTCCATTTTTCTGACCTGGTCTGATTCATTCCTTTTTATGCAGGCTGATAGCATTCCAGTCTAGGGTCTCATCCTATTTGGATTAGATTTAGTGAAGATGCCTGATGAGCTTTAGTCCTCCCATAGCTCAAAACTCCCAAACTCGAGTGATTTATTAGTTGTAGTCTCTCACAAAGCAGGGACTCTGGGCATGTGCCACCATACTCTTCCTCTTCGTAGACCTAATGGTTTCTTCCTTTTTAAATCTCAACTCCTAAAATTTCTTGAAATGCTTTAGTTATTCTTCTCAGCTATTCTGAAAGCTCATGAAGTTTCTACTTTCGGGGAGCAGAGGGCTAGAATAATTTCTAAGTAAAACCTATCCCTTTCTCAAGATATTTTGACTCAGTTACCTTATCCATTGTGATGGAACTTTTCTTCAAATATTTGTTCACTTCATTTAGACTTTTTTTTTTGGTCTGTCTTTGCATCACATCTTTTCTATTCTATTTCTATTTCCTTTTTTTCCATAAAAGTATTTTATTATTTTCCAATTGCATGTAGAGATAGTTTTCAACATTTGTTTTTATAAGATTTCTAGTTTCCAATTTTTCAGCTTCCCTCCCCTTTCTCCCCCCTCCCCAAGACAGCAAGCAATCTGATATAGGTTATATATGTACAATCACATTAAACATATTTCTGCATTATTTGTGCTATGAAAGAAGAATCAGAGCAAAAAGGAAAAACCTCAAAAAAGAAAAATGAAAAAACAAATAGAAAAAGTATGGTTCAATCTGTATCTATATTCCATAGTTCTTTTTTTCTGAATTTGGAGGGCATTTTCCATCATGAGTTCATTGGAACTATCTTGGACCATTGTATTGCTGAGAAGAGTCAAATCCATGACAGTTGATCAACACACAATGTTGTTGATACTGTGTACAATGTTCTCCTGGTTCTGCTCATCTCACTTAGCATCAGTTTACATAAGTCCATCCAGGTTTCTCTGAAATCTTCCTGCTTATCTTTTCTTACACATAATAGTATTCCATTACATTCATATCCCACAACTTGTTCAGCCATTCCCCAATTGATGAGAAGCCCCTCAATTTCCAATTCTTTGCCACCACAAAAAGTGCAGCTATAAATACTTTTGTACATGTGGGTCTTTTTCCCGTTTTTGTTATATCTTTGGGAAAAAGACCTAATAGTGGTATTTCTGGATCAAAGGGTATTCACAGCTTTATAGCCCTTTGGGCATAGTTACAAATTGCTCTCCAGAATGGTTGGATCAGTTTGCAGCTCCACCAACAATGCCTGAGTGTTCCAATTTTTCCTCAGCCTCTCCAACATTTATTATTTTCCTTTTTCGTCACATTAGCCAATATGATAGGTGTCAGGTGGTACCTCATCATGGTTTTAATTTACATTTATCTAATCAATAGGGATTTAGAGCATTTTTTCATGTGACCATAGATAGCTTTGATCTCTTCATCAGAAAGCTGCCTGTTCATATCCTTTGACCATTTCTCAATTGGGGAATGATTTGGATTCTTATAAGTTTGATTTAGTACCCAATATGTTTTAGAAATGAGGCCTTTGTCAGAAATACTGGCTATAAAAATTATTTCCCAGCTTTCTGCCTCCCTTCTAATTTTGGATGCATTGCTTCTGTTTATACAAAAACTTTTTAATTTAATGTAATCAAAATCATCCATTTTGCAATTCATAATATTCTCTATGTATTTTTTGGTCATAAATTGTTCTCCCCTCCATAGATCTGAGAGGTTCCTTCCTCTCCTAATTTACTTATGGTATCACCTTTTATGCCTAAATCATGTACCCATTTTGACCTTATTTTAGTTTAAGATATAAGATGTTATTCTATGCCTAATTTCTGCCATACTATCTTCCAGTTTTCCCAGCATATTTTGTCAAATACTGAGTTCCTATCCCAGAAGCTGGAATCTTTGGGTTTATCAAATAGTACATTACTAAATTCATTTACAACTGTGTCTCCTTTGCCTAACCTGTTCCAATGATCCACTACTCTATTTCATAGCTAGTAACAAATAGTTCTGATGACTGCTGCTTTATAGTAAAGCTTCAAATTTGGTACAGCTAGCCCACCTTCCTGTGTATTTTTTTTTCATTAGTTCCCTTGATATTCTGGACCTTTTGTTTTTCCAGATGAATTTTGTTATTATTTTTTCTAGTTCTATAAAATAATTTTTAGGTAGCCTTATTGGTATGGCACTGAATAAGTACATTAATTTAGGTAGAATTGTCATTTTTATTATATTAGCTCGGCCTATCCATGAGCAATTAATATTTTTCCAATTACATAGATCTGATTTGATTTGTGTGCAAAGTGTTTTGTAATTGTGTTCATAGAGTTCCTGGGTTTGTCTTGGCAAGTAGACTCCCAAGTATTTTATATTGTCTGCCATTACTTTAAATGGAATTTCTCTTTCTATCTCTCGCTGCTGGACTTTGTTGGTCATGCATTCTATTTCTATTTTCAACTTCTTTTCTATCTGAGTTTCACTTTTTCTAAACCAGCTTCTTATTGCCAATGGCTTTCTTTTTGAAGGTTCAGTGCTGTAGAACCTATTTCCCAATGCTTACCTTCTGTTTTCTATTCCTCCAGAACAAATGATTTCAAAGTAAATGTGTCTTTCAAGAGTTAATGATGGCCAGTTGGAATATTGCTTATGAGAGACACCGAGTTATTGCTACAGTTTAACCTATTCTTTACCCTTTACCAGTTCTATTTTAGGCTCCTCCTTCCTTTCTGAACACTGACTTTCTTCAGTCATTGTGCTCATCTCTGAGACCTGGTCATCAAGAGCTTAGAAGTTGGTCCCCAAAGATAATGCATGAAACTTTTGTAATTGTCTCTTCATCTTTTCACATGTGCTAGCTATCTAATCCTTCCTGTGTTGTATTAAATAGTCATGACTAGCTCTGAACTTCTCATTTTTACCCATCTTTAAAACTCTGTCTTTCTGGTTCTACCATCTTCAATAGACAGCCCCTTTTCTTCTTCTCCAAGCAAAGAGATGGTAAAATATTTTAGCTTTATTTCAGCTGGGAGCCTGGAATATATTCTGAATGGCAACTCAGAAAAGGAGACTGTTAAGGAGCAGTTAGGCAGGCAGGAAGAAAACCAAGGACAGAGATGTGTAATAAAAGCCCATGGCCCTGGTCTACCCTTTAAGTGCCACTATGCCTACCTTTGACGTAGGGGCAATTTTACCATAGCCATATGGACTGACAGGGAACTCTGAGATGAGTTTCAGGACAGTGCTCACCCCAGAGAAAAGCACAGTTTTTAAGAAGGAAGTGACCCATCTCAAATGTCAGTCCCATTCACACTGTGCTAGTAGCAACTCTGATATGCTGAGTTGTAGAGCTACACATATCCAAAATTAAGAACAGTGGTCAAAGAGCTTACATTCTACTGGAAATGTAAAAATTCTATTGAAATATTGAGTACATTCAAGAAATTATAAAAAAAAAAAGTAGTTAACATGTCATTTTACCTTCTTCAAGTTCCTTAATTTCTATTGTATTTTTATTTCCATCCTTTTTTTTTTTTAAAGTGAGGCAATTGGGGTTAAGTGACTTGCCCAGGGTCACACAGCTAGTAAGTGTTAAATGTCTGAGGCCAGATTTGAACTCAGGTACTCCTGACTTCAGGGCTGGTGCTCTATCCACTGAACCACCTAGCTGCCCCAAAGATATAGCTTCTGGTTTTTTTTTCCTTTTTCCTTTTTTTTTTTTTTTTTTTTTTGCAGGGCAATGAGGGCTAAGTGGCTTCCCCAGGGTCACACAGCTAGTAAGTGTCAAGTGTCTGAGGCCGGGTTTGAACTCAGGTCCTCCTGAATCCAGGACTGGCACTTTATCCACTGTGCCATCTAGCTGGCCTGTTAATTTCTATTGTAAAAGGGACTTTGTTCCCATGTATTTTGCTCTTGCTGAGAGTATAATTGTCCTTTCAGGTAAAATAAAGTTCAAACAGAACAAAGGGATCATAAGCATTCAGGGAAGTAAGTAAGTGGTACAAAATAGTGTGTCCTTGCACTGATAGGTGTTCTATTATTGCTCATGATTGGTGACAATGATGACAATTTTCTCTTGAAAATGAGAGATTACACATTTAAAAAGAAGAACTCTGAGAAAACCCTACTCCCAATCAGAATCCCTGAAGTTTATTGCAGACATAACAACAAATTTCTAGGGATTTTAAAATAAAACTCAAGAAAACGGCTTTCCTCTTTCCCCTGTGGCACCCAAGAGATTTTGTAGCAGCCTAGAGACAAAGAAGAGAATCACTTCCTTCTGGCACATTTCTTATTCTCCAGTTATTAAATGTGGGGAAGGAAAAAGGAAGAGATTCTTTGTACCTCTATTTGTCAATGTAAGTCTTGCTTCTCTGCGGTTTCCAAAACCCCATTCTCCAATAGAGTAGGGAGATTTAGACAAATGCAGCCAAACCACATATTACTAAGTTTGATTCATGCCAAGGAAGGTGGCTGCTGCATTGCAATTAGCCAGTTATGGTTTCCATAGTACATGGGATTATTTTATTTCTACAGCTTTTTATAAAACATTTAAAAATATGTCATTTATAGGAACATTTCAAACTTATCATTCTGTATCCATTATATCTAATAATTGAAGCATATTATATCTAGAAAGAGCTTCTAAATGTGCTTTATAATACATAATACAGTTAAAATGAATTCAAATTGGCAGATTATAACATATTGACCTCAGAAATAGAAAAAAAAAGTGCTGAAATCTGTCCTGAGTTCCATTAGAAAATGCCTTTCTTGTACATGGATTTGGTTATACCAGGGATCAAATCATGTATTCTGAAATTGATATAGAGTGTTCCCCTCCCATTATAACACAGGAGGCTTATAATGTGGGTGAGAAGGCCTCTAATGGGGTTCTGTGGTACTCTATTACTGAAAATAAAAGGATCCACCACCATGTATATAGGCTGTGGAAAATAGCATTAATAAACTTTAAAATGAGTTTCCTACAAAAAGCTTTACTGTCTTCATATTTAAACTGTATTAAATCAGCTGTCAAGCCCAACACTGAAGTCCAATTTCACAGAGATATTGATTAGCCAAACTCATTCATAATAATAATTCCTTAAATTCTATTTTAACTCGCCAAAGTTTTACCCCCCTTTTTCCAGCCATTTTGTTCTAATTTAGGAATCCAAAAATTCACTGGGTCTGCAGCCTGGAAAGAAAATGAAGATAGGCATTAAGGAAAGAATAAACAAAATGAACAAGACAATTAGTGGGTTAGAGCAGTCTTGTAAACACCCTTTTTCTTATTGGTCTGAATCAAGGAAGCTACTGTAATTCGGGGGATTGAACTTTTCTGGTTCTGGGACCCTTTCCTGGTAGGCACAAGAAGGGATATCTCCTTATACCTTTGACCTCTGCACCTCACCCTGATGACCTTGATCCACCAAACTACACTCCTAGGTGCTCACTTAGTGAGACAGAGCTTGCTACTTCCAAGTTGGGACTGGGAGTGGTGGTATGCCTATAACAGAGGAAGATTGAAAAAAAGAATCAATGCACTCCTAGTTCTTTTTGTAGAGATTGTGAAGGCCTCAATAATTTGCCTTTTCCCCTTATCTTTCTTATTTGATGATTATTAATCAATAATCTGGACTTCCAGGGGTGGAGCCAAGATGGTGGAGAAAAGACATTAAACTCACAGAGCTCCAGTCAATTACCACCAAAATAACAATAAAACAACTCCTGGAGCAGCAAACTCCACAACAATATGGGCTGAGATTGTTTTCCTGCCAAAGGCATCTTAAAGGGGAGTGTGCTGGACTGTGAATAGAGTCCAAGCCAACAATTATGTCTCCACAGTTCCCAGGCAGGCTGTGCCAGAGAAACTTACCTCAGAGCCTCCAAATCAGCTTGCATTCTGGTGAGAGGATTGAATGGCTGGCCAGGGGGGAGGGGAGGAAGAAAATACAGGAGTGTCTGTGCTACCTAAGGAGGAATTTGGCTATGCCAGGCCAGCAGGAAACTAGGAAGAAATGTTGAGATGAGGCAATCCCAGGTAGGAGAGAGGTGGTGGTTCATTGGAAGCTAAGAACCACCACAGTACACAAAGTTCTGCTGGCTGGTTAATTAGGAAATTGGCTTTAGGTTATCTTCAGACCAGAGAACAAGCCAGGTGAGAGAAAAACATGCTCTCCCTCAAACCAAAACACCTGGGACCCTCCGTAGCTTGGGACAGTGTAGCTTGAAAGGAGCTGTAAGAGGGAGTTAAAAGTCAAATAAAAAATCACAAGATGAGCAAGCAAAGAAAGTTGAGAACTATAGAAATTTTCTTTAATGACAAAGAAGATCAAGGTGCACACTCAGAAGAGAATAACAACCTCAGGGCCCTTATATTCAAAGCTTCCAAGAAAAATATGAATTGGGCTCAGGTCATGGAATTACTCAAAAGGGGCTTTGAAGAGAAAGTAGGAGAGATAGAAGGAAAATTTAGAGAGGTGGAGGAAAGAATGGAAAGAGAAATGAGAGCAATGCAGGAGAATCATGAGAAAAAAGTCAACAGCTTGAAAAGCCAAATGGAAAAGGAGAAACAAAAGCTCTATGAAGAAAATCATTGCATAAGAATTAGGATTGAACAAGTGGAAGCTAGTGACTTTATGAGAAATCAAGACAGAGTAAAAAAAATCCAAATGAATAAAAAAATAGAGGGCACTATGAAATATCTCCTTGGAAAAACAGCTGAAGTGTAAAATAGATCCAGGAGAGATAATTTGAAAATCACTGGACTACCTGAAATCCATGACCAAAATAAGAGTTTAGACAGCATTTTCCAAGAGATTGTCAGGGAAAATTGCCCTGATATTCTAGAAGCAGAAGGTAAAAAAGAAATTGAAATAATCCACCAAATGCCTCCTGAAAGAGATCACAAAAGGAAAACCTCCAGGAATATTATAGCCAAATTCCAGAGCTCCCGGGTCAAGGAGAAAATATTGCAAGGAGCTAGAAAAAAATGAATTCAAATATTGTGGAGCTCCAGTAAGAATAAAAGAAGATCTAGCAGCATCTACTTTAAAGGACTGGAGGGCATGGAATAAGATACTCCAGAGGGCAAAGGAACTGGGATTACAGCCAAGAATTACCTACCCACCAAAACTGATTATAATCTTTTAGAAGAAAAAATGGGGCTTAATGAAAAAGAGGTCTTTCAGGCATTTGTGATGAAAAGACCTGAACTGAAGAGAAAATTTGACTTGCAATTACAAGACCCTAGAGAAACATGGAAAGGTAAACCAGAAAAAGAAATCATGAGGGATATTAAAAGATAAAACTGTTTATATTCCTACATGGGAAGATAATACTACTAACCCATAAGAACTTTTTCAGTATTAGGATAGATAAAAAGAATACACTTAGAGGACACAAGTCTGAATTAAATATGAAAATGATATCTGTAAAGCATTTATTTTTTGTTTATCCTTTTTTTTGTAGGGCAGGAAGTTTGGGGTGGCTTATGTCTGGGGCTATATTTGGGCTCAGGGACTCCTGGGTCCAGAGCTGGTGTTTTGTCCACTCATGATGACATCTTTAAAATAGGGTTGATGGGTAGGAAGAATGCACTGGAGGAGGGGGAAAGGGAGAGGTAGACTGGGGAGAGGTAGCTCACATTAAGGAAAGGAGAAAAAGCTTATGGAGGGGAGGGAAAGAGGGGGAAGAAGTCAGGGAGTGAATAAACCTTACTATCATCAGAATTGTCTCAAAGAGGGAATAACTTACATACTCAAGTGGGTATAGTAATATATTCTTGCCCTGAGGGAAAGTGGGAGGGGAAGGAGATAAGGGAAGGGGGGGGGCAATGAAGGGACTGAAGGAAGGGAAGATTGGGGGAGGGAGCAGTAAAATAGCAAAACACTTTCAAGGAAGGTGAAGATGTTCTGAATAACTGCATATGTAATACTTGTATTGGATTGCTTGATTTCATAGGGAGGGTTGAGGAGGGAGGGAGAAAGAACATTTAGAACACATAATTAGCTTAAAGACCTTAATTTCATCAGATTTGACTCAAGGAGGGAATAATATACACACCCAACTGGGAGGAGTAATTTATCTAACCCTACGGGAAAGTAGGAGAGGAAGAGGATATGCAGGGAAGGGTGAAAGAAGCAAGGGCAGAGTGGGGGAGGGGCAGTCAGAAGCAAAACACTTTTGAGGAACAATAGGGTAAAAGAAGATAGAGTAAATATCATGGGAAGGGAATAGGATGGAGGGAAATAATTATGATGATTGATTATAATGGCAAAACCTATGGTACCTACTTTGCTGGGCTATTGTGAAGAAAATTCTTTGTCAAATGTAAGGTACTATATAAAAGTTATGATGAAGAGGATGGTATAAGGAAAACCTGGAATGACCTCCATGAACTGAAGCAGAGTGAAATGTACTGTTTACAGAATAACAGCAATAGTGTAATAAGATGAGCTGCTGGGAAGCACGTGGTTATTTTCAGGAAGGCAATGATCCAATATAACTCTGAAGGACTTAAGAAAATTGCAGTCCATCTACAGAGAAAGAACTTATGGTATCTGAAAACAGATGGAAGCATATTTTGTTGACAGTTCCTTAATCTGAAGTTTTGTTTTTATCTTTTTTCTCTCCCAACCTAGCTAATGTGGAGAGGTTTTCCATGACTACTCTTTAAAACTTATCTTGAATTGCCTGAGTTCTTGGGGGTGGTGGGTGGTAAGGGAGGGAGGAAGAGAAGTTGGAACACAAAGTTGACAAAAAATGATTTCAAAATTTGTTTTTGAATATAAATTGGAAAACAAAATTCTAAACAGAAAAAATATCAGTAATCTGTCAGCAAGAATTTATTCTGTGTTAGTATGTGCCACTGTACTAAGGGACTGTGTGCTAAGCCTTAGGGGAAAAAAAAAAAGATAAAAATATCCCTTGGCCTCAATAGCAATTCTGTAGAAAAGGAATACTATAGAATGTAAGCTCCTTGAGGGAGAGGGAGTTCATTGTTATGGGTCTCTCCTTACTGGTGGGAATTCATGCCCTGCATCTATGTGAGGGGGAGGGTGGAAATGGTAAGAACATGAGAGGGACACTTCTCTCTCTTCACTCCTAGAAGTCTCTTCAGTTTTTCTTCCAACCTTACAGTCTCTTTGGATATTTCTGGCATCCAGGTTCAAGAGAAAAGATTGACAAGGCCAAACCCAGTTCAGGTTGCTGAACTGAAAGTTAGAGTCTGGCAAGAAGCCAACAGAAGAAGAGGTGGAAGTCTCCATCATGTTCTAATCACCAGCTTGCTGCACTGGAGGCTTTTGGAAATTTTCTCTTGGATGAGATCTGAGACTCTCTCTCTTCATTGAGTTGAATTATTTCACTCCCAGTAGGAGAGTTCTTTATCTCTGTATTTCCTAGTATATATTCCCCTATGCATACCTTCTCTGATTTCTGTTTTTCTTTGATTTGGATATATGGAATTCTTTGTTACTTGCTATGTGTATTCATTGTGGAAATAGTTTTGATAGACAGGAAATCCAGCCTTAGATATAGAACTTGGGGCCCTGCTTTTCTTATTAATGAAACATTAATAGTTAGCTTGAGTCTGAAAAAGAAGTACCATAGACTGATAATATTTGAAAGAGTTGCTGTATATAATTCTAGACAAGTACCTTACCTCCACCTATTAGGAAAGAAGAGTGGCCAGTCTTCTGGTCCCATCTTCTGTTTCCCCTGTTGGCAGGAATTAGTTTTCTTTTTAGAAGAGGGGTAGGAGAAAGGGGTAGAGATATCTATTTTGCTTCCTTTGAAGCCACACAATGATACCTCCATGCTACATGTAGCAGACAGTCCTCCCTACAATTCTAATGGAACATTCTTGGATAAATAGTTCAGAGATTCTTAATTTAAGGTCAGTGAACTGAACTTATATTTGTGTTTTCTTAAAAAATATTTTGATAACTGTCTATCAACATAAGTAGTTTTCTTTGTAATCCTGTGTACTTTAGTTTATGCATTGAAAAACTTGATTGAAAAGGAACAAATATTAAATCCTGTTTAGCTTTTAAAGCACTTCTTAACCAAGCCCCTTTATGTCTTTCCAGTCTTCTTCTACCTTACTCCTTTCCATGTATTCTTTGATCCAGTGACATTGGCCTCCTAACTATTCCTCACACAAGACAACTCCATTTTCCTACTCAGACAGTTTTCACTGTATGTCATCCATCTCTGGAATGCCTTCCCTCCTCAGCTCTACCTCCTAGAATGCCTGGATTCTGTCAAGTCTCAACCAAATTCCCATCTTCTATAAGAAGTCTTTCTTAGTATTCCTTAATCATAGTTCCTTCCCTCTGGGACTACCCCAATTTTCCCTGTATATATTTTGTTTATACAGAGAGTTGTTGGCATGTTGTCTTCCACCATTAGAGCCATCTCAAGTGACCACAAAGTGCTGAGATGATGTGTATCTCCTTACAAATTTTCTTCTTCTTTTTATTCTTGTTCTTCTTCTTCAAGTACTATTACTACTACTACTAATATTGTTAATAACAACAACAAAACAATTATAAATCAAATTAAAAATGGTTTTATTGAAATGCTATCTCATTGAAACACCAGTTTGGACAATTACATATAAGAGCATGTGGGGAAAAATTCAGAAAGTATTGCTATGTGAACCTCACTCGGATTTTTTTTTTCTAAAATAGGTATATTCTTTAGGTTTCTTGCTACTAATGTTATCTGAAGGTAGTTAATATCATTTTTCCAGCTATTCTTTCTGCAAGTTAGATTATTCTTAACACAAGTGAGTCACTAAAAGTGAAAAATCTGAGTCTCTGCCCCATGGATATATTTCTTGAATAGAATACTTGATAAATCATGGCTTAAATAAGATAGTGTTTCAAGGAATCCCATATCTAGAGATAATTTCCTTGTTGGTTGGAAACTTTATTGTCTAAAGTCAATCTCTCTCAGCTTTAGTGGCCAAGGACTGAGTAGACTTCAATTAAAATGCCCTAGCTTTATGAACTTTATGGTGCAGAAAGAAGTAGATCTAGGAAAACAAGAAACTCAGTCCCTATAATGATGTTTGTGGAAAGAACATTGTGACAAAGCCTGGCTATGCGGATGAATTGAGAAAATAGACATCCTTCTTCTCAGAGGTTGTAGCCTATGGGTTTCACATTGCACATTGTCATTTATGATTGCTATGGTGATAAGCTTGGCTAAATCTCTCCTCTCTCTGTCTCTGTCTCTGTCTCTCTCTGCCTCTCTGTCTCTCTGTCTCTGTGTGTGTGTGTGTGTGTGTGTGTGTATGCGTGTCTCCCCTAATGTTTATCATATAGGTAGGATAGGAGGATAAATATGCAGATATAAATTATGTAAAAGTAAAAGGAAGTAATATAAATAAGATTTTTAAAGGTCAAAAAAATTTGAATAGTCCCTGTTATTTTTGATGTTACATTCTACTGTATAATGAAAACAAATTAGTCTTTTTTGTTGTTGTTTTTCAGTCATTTTAAAATCATGTCCAACTCTTCACAATCCTATTTGGGGTTTTCTTGGCAAAGACACTGGAATGGATAACGATTTCCTTTTCTGCCTCCTTTTCCAGATGAAGAAACTAAGACAAGCATGATTGAGTATATCCAGGGTCACCCAGATAGTAAACTTCTGAGGGTGGATTTGAAAACAAGAAGATGTTTTCCTTACTCCTGGCCTAGAACTCTATTTACTGTGCCACCTAGCTATTCCAAATAAGTCTTAATCGTGCTATATAAAATAATAATAATAATAATAATAATAATAATAATAATAATAATAATAAACTTGGCTACTTCGGACCTAAGGGAGGAAAACTGGGTTTTCAGTACCAGAAGTTGTCTTCCTAATATTTTAGTCATCTTTCTGTCCTTCATGTCTTGATGATGCCTCTGTCAAAGTATATTTTTCATTCAGCTTTGCCTTTCATCCCAACCTACATTTCAAGGTTTGGGATAGGGATAGGTAGGCAGGCAATAGCAAATTAGCGTTTATCAATCTCTTACTATGTTCCAGGCACTGTGGTAAATACTGGGTACACATGCAAAAAGGAAGGCAGTCCCTTTCCTTCACGAGCATATATTCTAATGTAAGAAGACACGCTGGGAATTGGAAATCAAAGGAATGCCCATCAATTGGGGAATGGCTAAACAAGCTGTGGTTTATAATTATGATGTAATTGTATTGTGCTATAAGAAATAACAAACAATGATTTCAGAAAGGCCTAGAAAGACCTATATGAATCAATATATACTGAAGTGAGCAGAACCAGGAGAACATTGTGCACAGTGACAGCAATATTGTTTGATGAAGAACTCTGAATGACTTAAGTATTCTCAACAATACAATGATCCAAGACAATCCCAAAGGCCTAATTATGAAGTATACTATTCATCTCCAAAGAAAGAACTGATATTGACTGAACACAGACTGAAGCATGATATTTTCAACTATTTCATTTTTTCTTTAATTCAAGTTCTCTTGTACAAAATGATTAATATGATAATGTTTTATATAATTGCACATGTATAACACATCTTATTTCTTAATGCCTTGGGGGGGGAAAGAAGAGATAAAATTGGAACTCAAATCTTTAAATAAAAATATTTATTATTTTTTAAAGTGTATGCCTTGGAAGGAACTCATCACTCAGAGAAGGGGGATGCAATAGAATGAGAATATCCTAGGCACTAAGGGAAAGTCTAAGATGAGAAGGCAGCTGAGACATAGAAGGAAAGGACAGAGTCACAAGCAGTGACAGAGGGGAATGTGATCATTCTGCAAAGATCAGCTCTACATTTTTAGCAATCAAACTCATTTTGATGGATCCCCAAAGGGTGCTGGAAGAAGTATCTTTACATAAAGAAATAGGGAATTTATCATCATCCGAATAGGGTTGGTTCCCTCTTGTGAAGGGGTGCTGTGGGATGGGATAAGAGAAGCATGGAGCACTTGAGGAGACATCAAGTTGAATCCACTCAATTGACAAATGAATAAACTGAGCCACAGGGAAGGCAAATGACTTCCCCATGGTCACACCATGAATGAACACCTAAGGAAGGATTTGAACTTAGGTCCTATTCCCTATCTACATTAGGCTGTAGCCAGAATGGTGTGGTGGAAACAATGCTGAACCTGGATTCAATGCTGAACCTCCAATTTGTACTAGAACTGTTATCCTGGGCAATTTCTATCACTGAACCCTAGTTTCCTTTTCTATTAAGGGGTTAGATTATATAAGGAGTTATTAATGTTTTTGTCATGCACTCCTTTGAATAATGTTTTAAAATGCATATAATAAAGAAGATCATGATAGAAACCATGTGGATAGAGCACCGGCCCTAGTTTCAGGAGGACCTGAGTTCAAATCTGGCCTTAGGCATTTGATACTTAACTAGCTGTGTGACCCTGGACAAGCCACTTAACCCTCATTGCCCTGCCTCCCCCCAAAAAGCAAACCAAACCAAAACAAAACAAAAAAGAAACCAATTATATTGAAATAGTTATCAAATATATATTTTGAAAAATTCATGGATCCAGGTTAAGAACCCCTGCACCAAATGGTCTCTAAATTCATCCAAGCCAGCCTGGGAATTTATATTTCTTGGAAATGGCCTAGCAATGTCATTTATTATGATGTCAGGAAATTCGAAAGAGCATCTAAATTTAAAGATGACTTTTTATATGATAAGTCTGCAAATTAAAAAAAAAAGTTCATCATTTGAACCATTTGTTCTGTAGGCATCTGGTCCTCTTTAGTATAAGCTGGAAGTCCCTAAAAAACCATGTGGGTAAAGATCCACTGAATACTGCAATCAAAGGTCCTTTACTTTCCATCTTATTCTTTTCCAAATTACGGAGCCATTATCTCATCTCCAATTTTCAGCCCTCCTACTCATAGTTTATTATTCCAATGAAGTCAATTTGTTTGTAGTCAGATAGCTCATATATTGTCAGTCGTCCTTGCTCCAGGATCCATCTCTGGGGATGGTGAGGGCACAAGGCAATCAGTTCCCTGATGAATCAAAAGTCACAGTGTGTGGGAGTAGCTAGGAAAACAATGCTAGGAGGTGTCTACTGAGGAATAATTCATGGATCGATTCATCTTGTTATTTGGAGTTTCACACTTGACCTTACTACATACCTGCCAGGCCAGGGCTGGGGAGTAGCAGCAATGAATGGGAACTTGCTGATGGAGATCCAAGTGGAATTGAGAACTTTACCTCATTTGCAGCATCTTTTGTATAAAGTGCTACCAAGAGATGAAGCTACTGGTGCTAGAAGAAATAAAACTAGCTTGTATCTGTGACTTTAAAATAAACTTATGTCTTTTGAAGGTTAAGGGAAATTTTAAAGATACAAGCAATTTCTAAGAAAATGGATTTAGAATTGGCCTACTTTCTGTCTTTTAATTGTGGTCTCATATAAGGAAAACTGTTTACTTATCTCACCATTAGCTTTATTTTTAGGTAGTCAGGTCTACTTGCATTACAATATTCTGACAATCCCTTGTTACTATTTTTCTCTTTTTTCATAATCTGTTTCTTTATTTTCCCCAAAAGAAATCAGGGCAATACTATACAAGATCTCATGCTAAACAAAAATGCATATCATAAAACACCTTCTAGTTCTTTTTTCCCCACTTGTGACTTTAGAACGTGAATTGATGGGTCTGTTATCACAACCCCCAAATGTCCCCAAACCTTTGCATAGTCTCTATAGAGGAAGAGAGGTGGCACTATTGATAGAACAACTAGGCCTGAAGGTAGGAAGACCTGAGATCAAATCTAGCTCTGTGACCTTGGGCAAGTCACTTAATACCATATTTGCACATCACTTACTCTGGCTTTTTATTTCCTGGGGACCTGATTTCCTCTTGTCCACAGCAAGCACAAACAAATAGAAAAGATTCCAGGCTTCCAGCTGATAGTAAAAAGGACCGATACCTATAAACCAAATGGCATTGGAATCTTAATAGTACTTAAGCAGTCAGATGGTACATTTGATAAACTGCTAGACCTGGAATCAGGAATTCATCTTAATGAGTTCAAATATGACCTCAGACAAGCTGTGTGACTTTGAGCAAGTAACTTAACCTTGTTTGCCTCAGTGTCCTCATCTGAAAAATGAGCTAGGTAAGGAAATGGCAAACCACTTTAGTATCTTTGCCAAGTAAACCCCAAATGGGACCACAAAGTGTCAGTCATGATTAAAATGACCAAACAGTAACAATAATACCTTCTTTCCAAGGCTGTTGTTAGAATCAACTGAGATACTATTTGCAAACAGCTTAGCACACTTCCAGTCACATAATATGCACTGAAAAATGTTCATTCCTTTTCTCCTTTATACATATTTTGTTTAATCACCATGTGGGTGCACATCCACTGAATACTGCAACCAAAGGTCCTATATTTTCCATTTTATCCTTTTCCAAATTACTGGCTATTATCTCATCTCAAAGTTTCAGCCTTCCTAGCCATAGCTCATTATTCCAATGAAGTCAATTTGTTTGTAGTCAGATGGTTCATCTATTGTCAATCATCTTTGCTCCAGGATCCATCCAGCATAATTTTTCAGCCAAGGAATATGGTACAATAGATGATGCATCTACCTTCATAAATTACTAATTTTGGGACTATTAGGAAGCTTTCTAACTTTTTTGGGCCTGTTTCCTTATCTGTAAAATGTGGATACCTGCCTCAGCTATGAGGCTCAAAAAAAATAGCACATGCAAAGCCCTTAGAACCTGTTAAAGTACTATATAAATGTCAGCTCTAATTATTATGATAGACTGCCTCCAACAATGTGCCACCCTTGGCCTTCAGAGAAACTCCTCATTTGTCATGTGAGGTACATAGTGTTTTAAACCATCCACCCCTTTAAACCTCACATGGTTCATGGTTACAATTTCTGCATCTTCTGTGTTACCATGGAATAACAATCTCATGCACAGAATACCGGGAGTGGAAGGATGGAACTTAAAATGCCTGTACTGTGGCAGCTAGGTGGCGAGGTGGATAGAGCACTGGCCCTGGAGTCAGGAGGACCTGAGTTCCTATCCAGCCTCAGACACTTAACACTTACAGCTGCGTGACCCTGGGCAAGTCACTTAATCCCAATTGCCTCAAACACAAAAAAAATGCCTGTACTGATCTTCAAGGGTACTTCCTCCACCACCAGTGGTATGCAGATATGGCAGAAAACAATCAAGACTATATTGCATTTCCTGGTGCAGTTTTAACTGTGTCATGACCTTTCTAGAGTTGATTATGGACAAGTTTATATTCCACTACTCTCTCAATCTAATTAATTAAGGTTAATACTACAGTAAGACTTTAGGTACACCAGGTATATAGATATGCCAGTAGCAGGATGTAGTAGTAAAAGCCCTACTCTTAGAATTTAGAAGACCTTACAACTCTATAGTAGCACTGACACATCATTCCATTGTAATGGCAGTCAAATCACACAATTGTTCTGAGTTTCAATTTAGTCTTTTGTAAAAAAAATCAGACTTATACCACCTATCTCATTGGGATTCTATAAGAAAAATCTCTTTGAAAACCTTGTAAACATGGGTTATAACACTTTTGGTTATTTGCCAAGCCTTTCAAAATCTTAATTCATATGAAATTAAACTTCTGTTACTTCTTTTTGGTAGATAGGAGCTTACTGTAGCAGTAGGTGGAGGAGGAGGAAGAGGAAGAAGAGGAAGACACAGGAGAAGCAGCAGCAGCAGAAGAAGAAGAAGAAGAAAAAGAAGAAGAAGAAGAAGAAGAAGAAGAAGAAGAAGAAGGAAAAGGATAAATAATATTAATAGTAGTGATAATGGTGGTGGTGGTAGTAGTAGTAGTAGTAACAGAAGCATTAGTAATAGAAGTAGAAGAAGAAGTCAGCAGTAGTAGTATTAATAGCATAAATCATAGTGGTGGTGGTGGTAGTAGCAGTAGTAGCAGTAGTAGCAGTAGCAGTAGCAATAGCAGTAGTAGTAGTAGTACTAGTAGTAGAAGAAGAAAAAGAAATCAGCAATGGTAGTAGTAATAGCATTAATAATAGTGGTAGTGGTGGTGGTGGTGGTGGTAGTAATAGTAGTAGTAACAGTAGTAATAACATTAATAGTGGGAGTGGGAATCTGTGTAGTATCTCCTCATCTTATATTTGATGTAATTCAGATAAAAAGTATTCTGGGAGAGGTTGCTGGGTAATGATTTTTTTTTTAACTAGGAAGTTAGGTATCTCAGTGACTAGACTGTTGGGTCAGAAGCCAGGAACACCTGAATTTAAATCTAGCCTCAGACACTTACTCTTTTGTGTGACTGGGCATGTCACTTTAACCTATATCTGCCTCAGTTCCCTTTTCTGTAAAAGGGACATAATACAGCATCTAATTCTCTAGTTGTGAGGATCAAATGCGGTTTTATATATATATATATATATAATTTTATTTTATTATTTTTTTTTTTGCGGGGCAATGGGGATTAAGTTACTTGCCCAGGGTCACACAGCTAGTGAGTGTCAAGTGTCTGATGCTGGATTTGAACTCAGGTCCTCCTGAATCCATAGCTGGTGCTTTATCCACTGCGCCACCTAGCTGCCTTTTTTTTTTGCAAGGCAATGAGGGTTAAGTGACTTGCCCAGGATCACACAGCTAGTAAATGTCAAGTGGCCAAGGTCGGATTTAAACTCAGGTCCTCCTGAATCCAGGGCCGGTGTTTTATCCTCTGCTCCACCTAGCTGCCCCCTAAATGAGGTAATATTTTAAAAAATTCTTTTCAAACCTTAAAGGTCTATCTAAATAATAGCTATTATTTTTACTTTATCTTTTCTACAAGTATTTCGATTAAGCAGCTGCACTGGAAAAAAGTTTAATCCACACTCCGGGGCGGGGGGAATGATACACAATGATACACTTATTTGTTTAGTCCAAAATGCTAACATTTTTCTATTGCTTTATTAAATTTAGACAGTCAACAAAACAATACATTGAGTCCCTGTTTGTAGCATTTGCCAATTTATGAGATGTACATGTTCACATTGAAAATTTAACAACTGGCTCTTTCAAGCTAGTTGAAACTGTTCCAGCAATAGTGCAGGCTAAGAACATTTCTACTTCAGCACAACCAAATTAGATGCATCTAAGTGCTAGGCATTGGGATTCACTATGTTTTATTGAGATCTCTTTGGAAATGAGAGCCTAGAATCTGCAGGTCATCATATCTTTTGTTCTAGTTTGGAAGAGCTATTCCAAACTACAATACGACTATCTCCAAGACAACTCTCCCTCTACTGTAGTCAAGTCAAATCTCCATGACTTGTAAGAAAATTAGAGGGTAGTCAGCTTATGGTTTTCAGGATATCCCATCTTCTTCGACTTTATTCCCTGCCATTCCTTAACATAGACTCTCACCATTCAGGGGTTGGCATACTTCCCAGGGGCTAGAAAGCGCACCATCATCATTCTGATTGCCATGCCTTTGCTTTACTTTTTCCCTGCTCTCCTCCCCTTGAAATGCCTTTCATGCTTTACTTATATAAAGCTTTGTCTTGTGTAACTGCTTCTTGTGTGCCTGGCTTGACTCTCTAATGTGATTGGCAGGTCCTGTAGAGCAGGGAGTGATTCTTACATCTCTTTCCTATACCCTATAGGGCCTAACATAATGTTGGGCATAGAGAAAACATTTGATAATAAGTTGTCAACTTGAACTAAATTGAATTTAGAAAAAAAAAAGAGAGAGTGTATATTCTGTCTATAGACTTTTTTTTGTTAAAACCAAGGGATTTTTGAAGAGGGAAGGAAGCAGGGGAAAAGAGATATAGGAAAAGGGAAGAACATATGTTTCCATACAAATTAAAATCTAGGGAAACAGAGCACCTAGGGCAATTTGTATTCATGTTGGGAATGCTTTTCCTGATACCTCTTCTGCTTTTCTCCTAAGTCTGTTCTGACTTGTTTTGAAGGTCAGTCCATATAGAAAATCTCCATTCCTTCCTTTTCTTTTTTCCTTTCAACCTGTCTAGAAGATTGAACCTGGTATTCACATCAGGGAATGCCTGGTGTCTTCAGGCAGCCTTTGATTACAAGAAAGTAGTTACAGAAATTCCCTCCTTATGATCTTACATTATCTATATGAGAGCAATCAAGTAAATCAGCTGGAAACTTCCCATCGCTGTGAATGAGCCGACAGGCTCATGCAGGAATTTTCACCCAACGTTCTTTCTGGGACAGATTGGTTTGGTTATTAAGACCTAACCTAAACCTCCACCTGCTTCTCCCTGGGTGGGGTGGGGGGAAATCATTGTCCTTATGTAGACATTTCCAGAGATGTAGGGTAGTTTCTCAAATGGTTGTCTAATGGTGTTGCAAATAAGATGCTTTCAAACTTTCATTATTCCAACATCCATTCTGTCAATTTGACTAATACTTTCTAACTATACACTAAGAGATGCTGCCTTTGGTTTAGCAGGGATTTTTAACCTTGGATCTATACATCCACAGGGCTCCTTAAATATACTTCAGGGGTTATATGAACTTGGAAGTATTAATATTCTGATAATATTTTGATATTGGACCTTTTTTAATGTAATTGGTTTCTGTTGTGATTATACAATACACATATGAATACACACATATATGGATTCATGCATGCATGTGCATATATGTACACATGTGTGTATATATGTGTATGTATAAAATACATTTATATATGATTTTTTTTAATCTGAGAAGGGACCTGTAGCCTTCACCAGGCTGCCAAATGGGACCATGACACATAAAAAGGGTTGGGAATTCCTGTTTTATTTTAAGGTATGTGTTTTTTTAAACTTATTTGTTTCCAAACTTCTTTATAAAATTATTGCTACTCTTTATATTAATGGCTATTGCACCCATTTTGGCAGTAAATATTTATTATTAAATAAGATTATATATTTATATGTATTTATGTATATATGCATGTGAATATGTGTGTGTGTGTTTGTATGTTTGTATGTATGTATGTATGTATATATATAAAGAATTGACCATGTGTCTTCTTGGCTTCCTCACTAGCCTCAGGCCTACATGCCTAAATAATTACATACCCCTAAGAGACAGGATTCTGAGCCAAGAGGGCAAGCAGAGAGAGCAAGCCTCTTATGTTCAAGGTTTTTTATCTTCTTTTGGTAGAGGTGGGTCACCATACATTGATCTAAGCTAATTGGTTATAGCATCATTTATTTCCATTGATTGAAATGACTTGAGGGTGGTCTAGAGAATATACAAAAAAGGGCAAATTCCAACCTCTAGGTGTGCTTCTTCCCCTAGTTAAACAAAGGAACCGATCTTCATTCCTTTTGTTCACCTGGGCTCATCCCAGGCACTGAACTAAACTTTCTGGTATGAGAGGGAGAGAGCAACTAGAATGATGTCTGGATCTTTCCTAGAAATCCATTATTAATCATTATTTTTCTCACAGATGGAAAGAAGACTAAGAGATGATTGATTTCTCTCATGGCACTTACAGTATAGCAGGCAAGGTGGGACACTTTACAAATACCTATAACAAAAGCCACTGACTACAGAGGCAGCATGGGATGTATATAGAAGAAAGAGTGCTGGGCTTAGAAGCAGAAGATCTGGGGTTAGAATCCTTCTGCAGACCTTTGTTAGTTGTGTGTCACTGGGTAAGTCACTTAAACTTTTGGGGCCTCAGGTTTCTCATTTGAAAAATGTGCAAGTGGGAATTGATCACCTCTAAGGTCCTTTGTATTTCTGAACCTGATTTCATATGCTGTCTTTCAATATATGTGGTTAGAGAATATGAAGAACTTATTATTTTTATTCTGAATTAACAGATACCAAATGAAATGAATACTGCCATATATACATATATATGCATATATATATATACACATATACATGCATATATATGGGTATATTTGCATAGGTATATATGTGTGTATATATATATATATGAACAGAAAATGAGGGTTATACATAAAACTAGAAACCTCTATTATATATAGCTTTCTCCTTTTAAGTATGTAATCCATTCATAATTTAACTTTTGAGAGCTTCCTCATATGTTTGAATCATTCAAGCCTACCTTTACTTCTGCACATTAAAAAAAAAAATCTTCAGTTGACCCTGCTTTTCTTTTTTTTTAAATTTTATTAATGTGTTTTATCTTTACATTACAGACATTTACAGATCACCTGTATTCTCTGAGAGATTTCTTCTAATGGTAAAAAAGCAATTAGGTAAAACTAAGATTATAGTGCCTCAACTCAAAGTGCATGCAATCTTCCAAATTTCTAGCACTCCTTATGATTCTCTATTCTATTTATTTTAATTAATGGAAATCTGGTTTCTTTTCCTTCCATTACCCATTCCATTGGGAGAAAATTGAAAAGAAAAATAAATCCTTTTAACAAACATAGTCAAGTAAAAGAAATGCCTTCATTGACTGTATACAAAAGTTTATGCATTTCATACAATGATTCAAGACAATCCTCAAGGACTCATGATGAAAAATGTTATCCACCTCCAGAGAAAGAACTGATGTTGTCTGAATACAGACTGAAGAATAATATTTTTCTTTCTTCTTTTTTTTGTTCAAGTCTTCCTGCACAAAATGACTAATATGGAAATCTACATAATTGCACATTTATAACCTAGATCAGATTGCTTACCACCTCAAGGAGGGGGGAGAGGAAGGAGAGAGGGATAGAATATGGAATTCAAAATTAAAAAAATAATAATGGTAAAAATTGTTTTACATTTAATTGAGGCAAAAATTAAAATATGATTTTTAATAAGTATATGTATTTCATTTTTTACCTTAAATCTACAACCTTGTTTTCAGGAGGTTGGTGTTTAGAATCAGGAAATAGAGATTTTTTTATTAACAAATTATATGTCCTTATATATGTCTGTTTCTAAGGTACTTTCTAGCTCTAAAAATTATTACTTCTATATGATCTTGGCCTCAGATGTTAATGAAGGGTTACCCTGCCAGGCAACATACTTATATTTTAACAGTCTTCTAATTCTTTAAATGCAAAAGAGAGAACAGTGGTAGGAATTTGGAGCAAATATAGGCAAAAATATGAGGGATTTGGAACAAACTAAGTCATTCTGTGATCTTCAAATCACAAAATGTAGGGGTCTGTCTATGATGCCTACTCATAAGAGTAGATCATTTGGCTACACTGAGCTTATTCTTGAATAACTCTTTGCTATGAACCTTGCTTGGCTTCATGAGTCTTATTCCTGAATAATTATACAATATCCAACAGGATATTTTAGTGCCAGGAGGACTGTAACAGGAGACACCCATCACTCACAGGTATAAAGAGGATGTTTGGGAAGGAGGTGAACTAGAGAAATTCCATTTTGTTTTTATATTTTTGTATATTTAGTTCTATCATTTAAAATTACATCAGTCCTCCACCTTACTTTGCAATTGAATAAAATAGGGTTTTGAAAAAATGCCAGGGTAAAGACAGTATTTGGAATAAGTATAACCATATTCCAATGCTGTCTCTGCCTCACACTAGCTTTGTTACTTTGGACCACTCACTGAAACTCTCTAACATTTCTCATCTATAAAATGGGAACAACCAAGACTATGGGATTATAAGACTAAAAGCTATGAGAGAAAGGTGTAGCAATCTTCCAAAGTCCCTGCCTTCAAGAAGCTTATGCTATTATTTTAGCCATCATAAAAGTACAACTATTCCTATAAAGGAAATTCATCAATGATTATATTTTTGAGAATAATGAATCCTTCCCTTCTCTTCTCAGCCTTAATTACTTCTCTCCCTTAATATCCACTGTCCTTTCACCAGGGTATAATGGACTCTATTTCATCAGCAGAGGGACATTCTTGATATAGTTTTACTCTTTGAAGGAGAGAATGCCTCCCTACCACCTGGGAGCCCTATAGAGAAGTAGAGATAGCATTAAAACTACAATGGCTAGGGTGTGCCAGAAAAAGGGCATATCTCTGACATCATAGAACCAAAGTAGGTGAAAGCTGAAAGATAATTCAAAGATTTCATCATTTTACATGTGAAGAAACAGATTCTTGGGTTCTGAGTGACTTTTCCAAGGTCCCACAGCTGGCAATGGACAGAAACCAGCACATTAACTCTTCTTTGATGCCCAGTCTAGAGTAGTCACCAATATTGATCAAAGCGAGCTATGGATTTATTCCTCTGGACATCTCAGGAACAGTTTTGGATCTTTTCCCCTTTTCATACCTCTATTGCTGGATTTGTTGCAAGCTTCCAAGGAGAGGATCAAGTCTACTTTACAGGAGAAAGGGAGAAAAATCTTGATTCAAAGAAAGATGAGTAATGAGACCTGGAAACCAAAATTCAACTCTCCTTCTAACACACTATAAGTATCTTTTAGAAAATCAGTTTTCCTCTTAGGGCCTCAGTTCTTCAATATGTCAGAAGTTCTTTTAGGACAGAGATTCCATTTTTGTCCAGGGCCAGTCATAGCACCTTCAATCTAGCAGGCACTTAATAACTCTTTATTGAAATTGAATTGAGCAGATTGGATAAGATGCTAAGGACCCTTTTGGCTCTCAAGAAGTTTTTTTTTTTAATTTATGTATTAATTTGCCTAGGACATTATATTTCCCTTCCTGTGAAAACTTGTGGCATTGCTCCTACAGCTCACTAAAATGAATCTGTAGTCATAGCAAACAAATGTTTACATCTTCCTACCTCTCATCATCATGCTATTGTCATAATAACATTGCTTTAAAAGAAATATATATATATATATATTTGTTGATCTCAAAAGATAACTTTTGTTCAACATGACTATCCCCTCTGGTGCTGCTTCCCAGAAATAACCCTTTGAGATCCTTGTATGCAAATATTCAATTTTCTTATGCATCAATTTAACAATTCAATTCAATAAGCTTTTATTAAACAACATTTCCTTAGGAGGAACTGTGGTCCTTGCTAGGACCTCAGAATAAAAATTTAAAAATGAACCTACCCTTGCTTTAAGGAGTTTACCCTCTTCTGGGGGATACATGTATAGAGATAAATGAATGGAATTATTATCCAATAAATACAAAATAATGAAAGCCAAGGCAGCATTAAGAACTGAGGGATCAGGAAAGTATGTCACCTGAACTAAGTCATAGACTCTAAGAAGTGAAGTACAGAGGAAGAATATTTTAGGCACGGGTAAGGGGGCAGCCCTGTGTAAAGATGTGGAGGCAAGAGATGCCGTGTTATATACAAAGAGGCCAATTGGGCCTACAATGTGAGGGAGATAGGAATAAGGAAAATAAAGCTGTCATTTTAGGTAGGTAGGGCCCAATTTTGAAGGACTTTAAAGGTCAAGAATAGCACTTTTTATTTTATCCTTGAGCCAACAGGGATAGACCACAGATTCTTGAGAAAGGAAATTTATATAGTAAGCCCCCTCCTTTATGACAATTTGGTTTCAGCTGTATGTAACATGGGTAATTGGCCAGAAATTTCTTCCTTCCCTCACTCCTTCTCCCTCTTCCTTCCTGTATCACTCCTATTTCTCCCTTCCTCTTTTATCTCTCCTTCCTTTCATCCCTCAATGCAAGGCCCAAGAACTTCATTGCCATCACACCTCTTTCTCTAGACTAGTCCCCCCCACCCCCACCATTTGAAAGATGATATTCCATTTTTATGATACTAGGCCTGAAGACCTCTATATCATAGGATATACATTATGAATAATGATGGAAAAATTCACCAGATTCAGAATATCTCAGGGACTATGTCTCATGCTTTTGCTACCACCTCCACTACCACCACTACTACCACCACCACTATCCCCCATATCTATATCAAGTGATCATGGTCAAGCATTATGATTAAATAATTACTTAAAGATTAAGAAAATCTTCTAGAAGATAAAATCAGCATACTTAAACTAGAGGAAATGAATCTTTAGGGATATGTCACAACTCTCTTGGCTTGACCCATGAATATAACCCAGTAGGTGGGCATTGATAATTACTGACATTTATATAGTGTGTCAACATTTGCAAAACCTTCTCTATACTTCATCTCATTCAAGTCTCACAACAACCCTATAAAATTGGTATTGTATATATTAATGTTATTATTGTTATTTTATAAACAAAGAGCCTTAAAACTAGAGGTTAAGTTACTTGGCCTTGGTTACACAGCTCTTAAGTGTCAGAGAAACGATTTGACCCTTGGTCTCTCCTGACTTGAAATCCAATGCTCTCCTCACAACCATGTAACGATTGGAATGACGCCACCTGCTGGACACTTACTGTAGAAGAGTTCTGCCCATGAAGCGAAGGTCTTTGAGGGCAAGACCAGGAGGCTTTTCTTTGGTGTCAGGAAGTGACGTTGGGTAGTGGGAGGAAGAAGGAAGAGACTAGCGCTCTGTCTGGCTCTTTCCTTGGGACTCTGGTGGAGAGCAGAGCTAGAAATGTGCTTTCCCTTTAATAGATAGGAATCTAGGCCTTTTTCTCTCTCTTTACCAAATTCTTATTCTCCTTAATAAATGCTTAAAAGTCTAACTCTTGCTAAAGCTTATAATTTATTGGTGACCACTCATTAGATATTTTAGACAGTTTAGCTAGAATTTTAGCCCTTAACAACCAATACTGCCTCTGGCTTCATAAACTCTCAAGTTCAAGCCTATTTGCCATTGTGTGTCATAAGACTCATAAATAACCTAGAATCATACAAGATATGAACAAGAAGTGACCCTGAAAGTCATAGGAGCACAAAGCCAGAAGGGACTTTAGCAATCATCCCAGGCTAATCCTTTCATTTTACAGATGAAGAAACTGAGTCCAATAACATAGAAATGATTTACTTGAGATAACACAGGTAGTAAGTTATTAACCTTGTATGTGTTATCCTTTGGAAAGATCCTTTTTTACAAATGTGTGGGAGGATATAGACTGGGTTAAACAGAATGAGTGGCAGTGGTTTCAGTATGACCTGCATTACTGAAAAAATGATCCACATTGTTGATATCACAGATCAACTGGACTACTGGAGTAATGATGGAGGCAGCAGGAAATAATGGAAACAACCTTGAACTTGGATTCAAAAGACCTGAGCTTGAATCCTAGCTCTGATGCCACCTTCATGTGTAATTACAGGCAATTTACTGTATCTCCCAGACATGGTTTCTTTTTCTATAAAAGGCTGATAGTAACGAAAAAGGTTTATAATAATATTTTAACTGTCTGATTCACAGGTTATTGTGAGGTTAGCTTTTTGTCATCCTTAAATTCCATACAATTGTAAGTTACTACCATTAAACAGTAAAAGTAGGATTCAAACTCAAATCTGAATCCTAATCCAGTGTTCTCACCAATACACAAAACAGATGCCTCAATAATCCATATGTGTTGGTGTAAAGATGTGTGTGTGTGTGTGTGTGAGAGAGAGAGAGAGAGAGAGAGAGAGAGAGAGAGAGAGAGAGAGAGAGAGAGAGAGAGAGAGAGAGAGAGAAGAGGGACAGATGGAGCAAGGGAGAGAGAGTAGAAAAAGAGAGGAGGAATTGGCGATAAAGAGAGAAGGTAGGAAGAAAGAAAGGAAGGAGGGAAAGAAGGAGGAAATGAGGCAGAGAGAGAAAGAAAGAAGAAAAAGATGAGAGAGAATGAGAGAGAGAGGGAGAACAAGAAACCGAGAGAGAGCAAGAGCGAGAGTGAGAGAGAGAGTGAGAGGTGAGGGACAGAAACAGAGAAAGAGAGACAGAGAGCTCTAAGACTTAAGATTCAAGATTCAAGACTGGTACCCATATACATATATACTGCTAGAAGTTTTCTCATTGGGAGCTCCCCATTCCTAGGAAATTAGAGGACCTGTCTAAACCAATCAAAACAACCAACTCTGTAGTTAAGACACACTGCTTGCCAGATTATAATAAGTGACATCCATAGAGCCCTCATAAATCGGAAAGGGCATTACATATATTGTTGCCTTTGGTTCTTAAAGCAGCACTGTGAATTAGGTGCTGCAGGCCTTCCTTTTCTTTTATAATTGATGGGTAAAATCAAGTTCTTGGAGAGATTCACAGATTTGCCCATAACCCCTCAGTCAGCCTGTATTGGAGTCAGAATTTGAACTCTAGGTTTACTCAATTCCATCACTGTCCACTACTTCATCCTGTCTGTCTCAGGTGATTACTACTCTCTTAACTTTGATGTAATGAAAGAAGTAATAGAAATTTTGTTCGATGTGATAGGTTAGAGGGAGATGGGTGTGAGAACAGATGTTTGGGGCTGTGTTTTGGGGGGGGTATGCTGCCAAGGGGAAAATAACCTAGCCTATCCCAGGCAAAAAAGTTGGTTCTACCAAAAAGGAAGATGCATACAGCTTAGGAAACATAATAAGAACAAAAATTGCCTTTTCTTAATAACGTACTGTTTAACCTAAGCTTCATTAACTATAACACAATCCTTCAATTTAAGAAATCATTTCAATGATTATTCCTAATGAGTACAAAGATATTTATATGAAAAGTAGGTGTGTGTCTCTGTTCCCCCTCCCCCACCAGCGACTGGAATTCAAGAAGTCTAGCACACACTTTAATTAGAATATCCTTCAAGAAGAAATCTCATGAATAATAATGTTACTCCTCTGCTGTTCATTAAGTAAATACACTTTTCTCTGAGTTTCTCACATTTTTCTCTTTCAGATTCTGATAAAATTTTTAATAACTTTTATTTGTTAAAAAAAAAACACCTGTGACTTGTTTACTTTGCATTATCACAAACATCACTTATAACCTAATATTCCTTCTTCAATAAATACAATATTTTATTCTCTGTAAATTAATGAGTTAATTTTATTAAAAAGATACACAAGTTTGGCTGCCCTAGAACAGTATAAGTGCAAACGACCTACAAGTTCCAGATCCTTGGAAGATTTAAGATAACTGAATTACTGTTTGGTTATTTTTAGTTGTGACTAATTCTTCCTGACCCTGTATGGTTTTGTCTTGGAAAGATACTGGAATAGTTTGACATTTCCCTTTTCAGCTCATTTTATAGATGAGGAAACTGGGGCAAACAGGGTTAAGTGACTTGCCCAGGGTCACACAGCTAGAAACTGCCTGAGATCAGATTTGAACTCACGTCTTCCTGACTCCAGGCCCAGCACTATATCCACTGCATCAACTAGCTACCCTCAAAGTGGGTAGAGCACTGGCCCTGAAGTTTTCAGGACCTGAATTTGAATCTTACCTCAGAAATTTAATAGCTGTGTTACCCTGGGCAAATCAATTAACCCCTATTGCTTCAAAAATCCAGGGTCATCTCCAGTTGTCCTGATGTATATTTTGCCACTGGACACAGATGGCTCTGGAGGGGAGGAGTGAGGTTGGTGGCATTGCACAGCCCTCCCTCACTTAAATTCAATTCAGTGAAAGTCATGACATCACCTCCTGATGTCATGGTCCTCTTTGAGAAAGAAGGACCAACAACAACCCCTGAGACAACTGACAGAATGTTCCTATTCAAAGCTCGGATCACCAGCTGTCTTTTCAAACAATTTGAGGTTATCTATACTTGTTCGGAAGGATATATATATATATATATAGAAAAAAACATACCTCTCCCCCATCACAATTTTCTTAGTTTATCCTTTTCTTCGCTTAGCCAGGATTCTTGGAATTTTTTGAAATAAATTGATTTACCTCAGTTTCTGCCCATATTACATATATGACATGAAGCATTTTATTTTACTTGTTTTTTTTTGAGGAGGGAGGCATGATGGGGAAAATAATGGTAGTAGCTAAGGAGGTTGGAGAAAATAGTGAAATTGAAGTCACAAAATAAGAAACAAAAAGAAACTACATTTTTTTTCCATAGGAGGATTATGGACAATGATCAAATTGGAATGTTGATCCCTATTTGTTGGTGTAAATCCTACACAAGTGGGTGGTCTGAGAACTAGTTTCCCTTCGTGGGGATTGGTTAGGAAAGGGAGAGGTCTTTCTTTAGAGTATGCTTTTAATTTTACCTCTCATAAAAGATAATTTTTAGAACCTTAGTTTAGAGGTGGAGGAAAAGAATTAAAACTTTACTGCTTACCTCTAAAATACTTGACTTTAAAAGAAAGTGTTTATATAGCCTTTAGCAAAGAAAAAAAAAGACCAACAAAACCTAGCAAACTTCCTGAGATCAATAAAGGGCAAATTTACTTAAATCATATTAAACGTTGAATAGATTTCAGAGATAAGGAAACTTTGTTTTAATTGAGAACTTATCAGTAATACCCTGAAAACATATTTTCTAGGCACTTACCCCTAGTACCCCAGATTAAGTATTCAACTTTTCCCTTGTCTTTTATTCACAGAAATCAGAAATTCTAAGTTAAGGAATCTATGGGTGCATATAAAAATAAAAGCATACATGTTGTATGTATATAGAAAAAGATATTTCCCTATAAATATTCAGATATGTGAATATATACACATGTATGTGTGTGTTTGTATGTCTTTCCAGATCCATGTTTATATCATTATAGGAAACTCCAATTGAAGGGCCTCCCTTTACTTATATAGATTAACGATTAGTCCATAATTTGTAATCTTAGAGGCTCCTTTTTTCATGTTGAGATGAAGTGATTTGGTTTCAGTTTCATAAAGTAGTAGGTATCAGAGACAGCCTTTGAACTCAATTCTTCCTCATTCTATTTGAATGTGAGTTCCTTGAGTATAAGACCTCCCCTCCCCTGCTGCCCCCAACCTTGCTTGGCACATGGTAGGCACTTAAATACGTCTTAATTTCCTTTAAGTTCTTGTTCTCTCATTCTCTCATTCTCTCATTTTCTCTCTCTTTCTCTCTCTTTCTCTCTCTCCCTCCCTCCCCTCCTCCCTCCCTCCCCTCTCCCTCCCCTTCCTTCTCCCTCTTCCTCTCCCTCAATCTTTCCCTCCCACACCTCTCTCCCTCCTTCCCCCTTCTTCTGTCTTCCCCTCCCCTTCCCTTCTCTCCCCTCCCCTCCTCTCCCCTCCTCTCTTCTCTTTCTCTGCCCCCATTTATCTTTTGTTAAGAGTGATGGCCCATGGGGGCAGCTGGGTGACACGGTGGATAAAGCACTGGCCTTGGATTCAGGAGTACCTGAGTTCAAATCCGGCCTCAGACACTTGACACTTACTAGCTGTGTGACCCTGGGCAAGTCACTTAACCCCCATTGCCCTGCAAAAAAAAAAAAAAAGAGTGATGGCCCTCAACTTAGCAACATAATGGATGCTTTATATAGGTTGGTACCATTTTTAAAAAATGCCATCTCTTCCATTGATAATATCTTTGGAAATTATATGTTATTTTATGATTTAATAGTTTGAAAAGTCAAAGGCTTGGATATGTGTTGCTCTGAAAGGGATCCAGCAGGTCATTAAGTTCCACACCCTCATTTTTACAGATGGCCAGGGGTTAAAATGCTATCTCTCTTTATGTCTTTACTTATCTGTACTCTCAAATCATCAATTTCCTCTCAAAATCTCGAATTGCATGTTCCATAGATATCTCAAATTAAAAATTTTCGAAACAGTATTTCTTATCTTCCTCTGTCCCCAAACTTTGCCCTCTTTGGGGGAACACCCACCTATCAGTCACCTAGGCCCACAATCTCAGTATTATCCTTAACTCTTCATTCATATTCATCATACATAGCTAATCTCATTCCTTTCCACCTTCACAGCATCTCTCCTAATATACATTTCCTTCTCTCCACTCATAAACCAGCTGAGTTGGAAGAGATTTTGTTCCCCTCACACCTGGAATACTATAATTTTATTCTGATTGGTCTCCCTAACTCAAGTCTTTCTTCCACTCCAATTCATCCTTTATTCAGCTTTCAAAGTTCTTTTTCTAAATTGTAGATTTGCCAGTGGCACCCTTAGTCCACTTGATCAACTCCACTGGCTTCCTATTACCCCCACAATAAGAGAGAGATTCTTCTGCTTGGCCTTTTAAACCTTCCACATGCCGGTCCTATTAGTTTGTGAGCATTTATTTGCATCACCAGAACTTAGCATAGAGCCAGAAGTATAGTAAGCATTTCATAAATGTTTGATAATGAACTCACTGCTCAGGATCACATGGTCACTAAGGTAAAATCTGATTCCTAGTTCAGTATTATATCCACTGTATCATGCTGCTGATTAAACTGATAAAGTGTGATTTAATCCTCCTAGTGTCAATTCTTACATTTGATTCTTATGGCAAAAAACCTCCCTAATCTGGAACAATTAAAGGGGTTCATTTGAATTAAGAAATATATGAATTACTAAGTATTTTTAAAGGATTACTTTTTGACTACTTTTTTGGGGGCAAAGAGGTTTAAGTGACTTGCCCAGCATCACACCGGACTATTTTTTTCTTTTCTTTTCTTTTTATTTTAGTGAGGCAATTGGAGTTAAGTGACCTGCCCAGGGTCACACAGCTAGTAAGTGTTAAGTGTCTGAGGCCGGATTTGAACTCAGGTACTCCTGACTCCAGGGCCGGTGCTGTATCCACTGCGCCACCTAGTTGCCCCTGACTATTTTCAATTACAAGAAATACCCCAAACCAAATTCGGTTAAAAATAAAGGTTTCTGAGGTAACGTACTGGTAGATCTATTTATTAAGTTAGTGAGAATGTGATATGATAGAAAAAGCACTAGATTTAGAGACATAAAATCTGAGATCAAATACCACCTATGTCACTTGCTAGCTGTGTGACCTTGATGAGGTCATTCTCTTTCTCTCTCTCTCTCTCTGGCTTCCAGTTTCCTGACCTTAAATGTGAGGAATAGAATAATTTGCATTTCTAGATTCCAAAATTTTAAAATCCTATGATAGAGCTAAAGCAATTAGCAAGTACAAAATAATGTGATTTGAAGGGTGCAATGGAGGCCTTCCTGCCACACCCCTGTTCCCCACAAAAACCCTCTCTCTACTTTTTTTCATTGTCTGAAATGCTACTTAGAGTTTCATTTCGTTTGGCTTGTGGCTTTGTCACCGATTAATGTGTAAATATCATATGGGACAAAGAATTACAAGTACCAAGGAAACTTGACAAGAAAGACATGAGGTCTATGTGACTGAAGAGTCATTGCTTCACCACCTCTCTTATAAAAGGCTTACAATGAAACTGAGGAAAATGGGCTTATTTTCCCCCAAATATGGTTTAAAAGCATGAGTGACTGCTATAAAATAGTAAAATAAAATAAAAGATAAAATTGCAAGAAAATACCTCTGGTGAAAAAGAAATCAATTTCATTTTCCAACCTGTAACATCCTCTAAATATTATATTTTGTAATAAAGGTCCCTCATGAAAAGTCATAAAATGCCCAAACAGGAGAAATGTGACCTTTCTTTTTCCTTCTTTTTTTATGATAGTTGTGATTGGAAATCATTTTCTTTTCTTTTCTTTTTTTTTGACAGGCCCTAAGTAATTTCCCTAATTCAGAGGTCATGATATTTAATTTAGGGCTTTGGAATGCAGAAAGCAGGACTTCCCCAAGCTATGGAGAAGAGAGTATATTCACCTTGGAGAAAATGCACATCATTTTCTCATTTCCTTAATCTGATGCTAGAAGTGGTCAAGTCCAGTTGCTAAATTTTGCCCTGGGAGTTTGCTTAGTTTAGAGTCAAAGAAAACAGAAAGAGTATTGGTAAACTGGGAGGCAGAGGGATTAATTTAAAATGATCAGTTTATATAATCTCAAATTTTCCAAGAGTTAGGTAGGTTAGCTGCATTGTTCTTAGAAAAAAGATTGATAGGAACCAGGGATCTTCATAGGCAACGAGAAGCATAGATAGTTTCTCTCAAAATAAGGAACTGAAAACTATTAACATGTAATTTGGGAATAGAAAATGCTCAAGCAAATACGTTAATGCAGCTGGTGGCAAATCTGAATTTTCCTGTTGGCCTCATTGATTGTTTAGCTAGTTAAAATTCTGTAATGGTTGAAAATATCTCCTAGGTTTAAATTTATCCATCTAAGGCAGATGGGATAACTGTCTAATCTGAAAGGGAAAATAGAATAAAATTCATGGAGGGGGAAAGGCAGAGAAAGAAATGAAGGAAGTTTTTTTTGTTGTTTTTTTGTTTGTTTGTTTTTTAATATATGTTCTAAGCTTGTCTCATCCACCTAGCACAGAGGTTTTGTTCATCTAGGTAACATTGCCTCAAGTGGGAGTCCTTGACCTGGTTTACCCAATTTGACTCAATTCGATTCATAATGGACTCCCGAACAAGAAGTCAGAAGTACAGGCCTACTGTGTCAGTGGGACATTTTGTTGTCCTGCTCATAATTGAAATGAAAGAACCAATTCTAATCAGGCTTGAATTCAGGAAGACACAGGTTCAAACCCTCCTGCTGATGCTTGTTAACTGTGTGACTCTAGGCTAATCATATACCCTCCCTATGCCTCAGTTTCTTCAACTGTAAAATCAGATAATTGGACTTGAGGGCTTGCTTCTAAGGTCCCTCCCACCTGTAAATCTATGGTACTGTGATCCTGTCACTTTTAATTATCTTCAATTTGATTTATTTTGTACAGAAAGATACTTCCTGGCATTATGAATTTGGAATAGATGGTAATAAAAATAAATTACTGATAGAAATCAGTTGAGACAATTAAAGAATCAGACACAGTTAAAATGTACTTACATATAAAAGTTAATTTTCTTATTTCCTTTTTTCTTTCTTTTTTCTTTCCTTTTGTTGTTGTTGTACTCAACTCGACACTTTTATTATGTGAAAACACTAGTCAAATTTGTGTGACAGGGCACTTTATGAAGGAAAACTTCATGTGTCAGCTTCTGTCTTTCTCTCTCTAATCAGTTCCATAAAAATTTCTTTTTCTTTGGTTTCAAACAACATTAAATAATTACCTAGAAAGAAACCTTAGTTTGTTGATTTTGTTTTTATTTCATTTACTTTGATTATAATCTCCAGTCTTTTTTAATTCTAACTACCCTCCTCCCTTTTCGATGCTTCAGTGAAGGAGACAAAAGGACATGTTTGCCTTTCCCAAAGTTATATTTTATTATTATGTGAGAAAATAATTATTAATAATGTTTTTGGTGGGATCCAAGGAATGCCCCCCATCCCCCACCCCCCACTCAGGAACTCTGTCTGGTCTCTCAAAGCTAGCCCAGAGACAAATAGAAATCAGAATAACTCAGTAAAGTAGAGATAGAAACCACACCTTTTTGAAATTGCCTTTCCACTCAGAGGGTTTGTCTTTGCCCTAGACCACGAGGTCAGCAAGGTACAGTTCATTTTAATATGGACCACCCTCAGGTCATGTCAACCAATGGAATTGAATGATTCTAGCCAATTACCTTTGAGCAGTGTGTGTAAGAGCTGCTTTTATGGAAGGAGGAAGGCATCTGGATCCCATGGGGCTTGCACTCTCTTGCACCTGGGACCCACTTAAAGGAACCACACTTTCTCTTCTCTCTTTCCTGGGACTTTATGCTGGCTATGTAATTACTTATGCCTTTAACTAACGGGGAGGTTAGTCAGACACATGTTTAATATTTCAGCAATTTGTGATCTTAATTAACAATAAATGCTTACTGCCCAAACTGGTGCAATGGCCTTTAATTTCTAAGTAGCAATTTTGTAGAGGGAATACATGTGTTCAAAAACATATGAACAGGGGCAGCTAGGTGGCGCAGTGGATAAGCACTGGCCCTGGAGTCAGGAGTACCTGAGTTCAAATCCGGCCTCAGACACTTAACACTTACTAGCTGTGTGACCCTGGGCAAGTCACTTAACCCCAATTGCCTCACTAAAACAAACAAACAAACAAAAAAAAATGAACAAAATAATTTTTAAATTCCCATTTAACTCTAGGATTTCGAGATGTTACGTGGTAGTTATATTTCTGAGTCACTCTAGGAAACCTCCCACCTCAGTGTGAGAAGCAGTGGGTAGGTCTTTGAGACTTTCCATTCTTTCTGCTATACTTTCAGG